>NW_026948783.1:5294500-5605941 GCF_035770615.1 Melospiza melodia melodia
ATCAGTTACCTCTTAAATCAAAGTTTGAGAAGATTTTCCACTGCAGACTTGGGTTTTGTTTTATCTTTCACGTTTTATAAAGTTTTTTATTGCCTTTTTTTTTTTTCCCTCTAAATAGAAAACATGTCCTACAAAAGGAATGTTCTTTGCTCCTGGTTCCCGTGTGGAGCAGCTCCCTTCCTGCTGGCTGAGCTGCTCAGGCAGAGCCCGGCAGCTCCTGGCCCTGCAGGGCTGAGGTGTCGGGAGTTTAGTTCAAGCATGGCTTAAAGAAAAAGGCCATGAAGGCATACAATTGAGAGAAAAGTAACAGGTAGCTGTGAAGCAGTTCCCAGCCTGACTTCTATAAACAATTAGACTCTTTCGGGCATCACTGTATAAACAATAAAGTTCTCAGGCAGTCTTCTCATAACAAGTGTAACACTCTCTCTGGGAAAAGATGTGGAACCCTGAGAACAGATGTGGAAGTTTTGGGAACCGTTCATATCACAGTGAGAACACTGGTTTTGTTTTGTGTAAACAATCAATGGTGTAGTAAAACAAAAGGTGTGGTTAGAGTTTTCTCTGTTAGCCTATCATAAACCTGTATTTCAGAATATGCATGAAGTTCGTTAACACTATTATTTAAGCTGACTGATCGATCAATAAATCGAGTTCGATGCATCACAGGATGGTCGTTCTCCCCTCACTTCAACAAATGGTGACCACCCGGACGTGATAGCGGACACGACGATCGCGACCACCACGGGGATTGCGAACACCACGAGAAGTGAGGACTGGTTCAGGCTCCGAAGCAGCGGGAGCGGCAAATAAGCGCGAAACCAAAGCGGAGGAAAAAAAAACCGCCGATACGCGCCGTGCCCTGGCGACCATATAGATGGGACCAGCTGATACGTGTGGCCGACGCCTTGGAAAACGCTGCTAGGTAAAAGTGCGCACTTAAAAGAGGTATGGAAAGGCAAGCCACATATGAACTTTTTATTACGTTTTTGCAAAAAAGGCAAATTAAGGGAATAGACTTACGGAAGGAATTGCAAGTTCTTTTGGCTTATGGTCTGGAATGGGGAGTCTTCGTGAATCCCCACACAGTTTACGAGTTAACGGAATTGCGTGAATTCGGTGATTTATTGTCAGAGGCTGCTTTAGAGAGTGGTAAAACTGCCAAGAAGCTAGGCAAGCCATGGCGAGTGATATATGGTGCACTGTTTTACTATCTCTCTGAGTGCAAGACAGCGGCCGCAGCTCGTGGAGCTTGCGGGGCTGTGCTACTCCGAACTCGGCACGGGCGCTCCGCCATGGCGAGCAGCCACGGCGAGCGACGCGGGAGCGGAGGCAGCGGCGGGGAGAGCGGAGCCGCAGCCGCGGGAGCCGAGGCGCGCCGCCCCGGGAGAGAGCGAAGCCGCCGCGGGGGGAGCCGCCACGGGTGCAGCGGTGCCTGCAGCGGAGTCAGCCTGCCGGCGAGTAAACAGAGAGCCGAGCGCAGCGGGGGGGTTTTCGCCCGCTCCGACACACGCGCCGCGGGACTGGAGCGCTTTTTGCAGCGGGAGCGTTTCTCCCTCCCCCCACAGCCGGCAAAAGCTTCAGTTTAAGACCTAACAGCCTAATGGATGCCTCGGTCTAGGACATAACAGCCTAATGGATGTAACTTTTGTCAGCAAAAGGAAAAGATCCCTGTTGAAATTAAAAAACAAGTGATGGTAAACAAGGAAAGTTAAAGGCACTTTTGTTCTTCCTGGCAGAGACTATGAAACTGGAATCAGCGTACTGTATGCATGGGTCAAATTTCGGCCGATTTGGCTCGGCATTGGTTATGCTGTTTTGAAATCACCTGCATTAACGTAGATTTTAACATCAGAAGCCCGGATGGTTCAGTCAGTGGAACATCAGACTCTAAAATTATATTTTGAAAAGTTTAAAAATGTTAAGATGTGTTGGATTGATTGTATGAGTGAGATGTTGTGAGTGTGCTTTTTGGTATAGAAATGCTATAGCAAACACATGAAGAAAGTTATTTTAGCTTAATATTTTAGAATCAGGCCTGTAAGTAAGTTATAGTAAATGCTATATTTTATTTCTATAGTAAGTTTTATCCGTTGCTAAGTAGTTTAAGTTGAATTATCTATTAAGTGCCGTTAAATGTTAAATACTGTTAAGGTTTAGTTTTGTTAAGTTGATCTCCTGTTAAGTTTAAGTGTTATTAAGTTTAAATAAAGCTAGATTCTGTTTAAATTATATTAGGTTTAGGTTAAGTTAGATTCTGTTAAGTTTGATCTTACATTATTTACAAATAAGTCTGTTATTTAAAGTCAGTTAAGTTTTGTTATAGTTAAGTTTTATTAGAATTAAGAGATTTTACATGTAAGTTCTGTTGATTTAAAAATCTATTAAGTTTAAGTAAAGATAAGTTTAAGTAATGTTAAGATCTATTAAGTTTAAATATTTTAAGTTTAAGTATTTTAAGTATAAGTGCTATTAAGTTTAAGTGATGTTAGATAGATTTATGCTTTTACGATAGACGTTTATTTTATGGCTTGTGTGCAAAGTGTTGTTGTGAACTTCAGAGAAACCTTGCTAGCTGAAAATACTATTTAATTATTAGAATTGCCTATTCTTATGTTGCAAAGAGTGTAACACAGCTAGCCCATAGAATTTTGAAGCCAGTTAAGTTCTGTTAATTTACAAATAAGTCTGCTAAGTTAAATATTTTAAGTGCTTTAAGTGTATACTATTTTCTCACCACTCCAAATCAACAAAGGACTGAGGTTCGCCCAGCTGATGCCATTTCAGCCAAATGACTAAAGGATTACAGACTGTAAAACTGATTTTGAACTTTTCTGAGAGGCCTGGGGAAGGGGTGGATGTGAAAATCTCAAGGACAAAAAGGATTGTTTTCAGAATTGCCGTTCACCTCCTCTCCAGGTTCGCATGAATGAAAACAGCTAACAGCTGTCTTTTCTTAGTCCAATTACCACCTATCTTGCAATGCCTGATAAGGCCGGACATTGTGGCTCAGCTGGGGGTGCGTTTAACCCTTTGGGATAAAACGCCGTTGCCGGACGACCAGAGAACTGATTGACATTATTGAATCATTATCATCTTTCCATATAAAAGGACCGGCAAAAGAGAACTGTCTTGAATGTCACAGCCCACATTGTGCTGCTTGGGTTGCACTGTGTTGTGGGGGTTGTGACAGGACCTTTTGGGTGGATCAGTTGTCACTTTTTCGTTTATGGTGTAATACCTGTAATTATAGACATAACTGAGAACATAATTGGGAGTGGGCATTACAGAATGAAACAGGACTAAACACTGCCTCAGCTTTAGATCTTTATGAATCGCATGAGCAGAAAATCTTGGCTTATTATCGGTGGGAGGTACAGTGTATTTTGAAAAGGGTTAAAGCTCAAAGTGCATCATATATTACCTCTGTCAGGTGTAGAAAACTGGTGCCTTTAACACAACATTCCATTGTAGGGCCTATAAAAGGAGATCCCAATCAGGCATTAGACAACTGCATTAGAAGGTTACAAAGGTGTGGTTTTCGGGCCTCGGGAACAGTAAGGTTAAAAACTGATAAGAAGAAGAAGGTCAAAGTAAAACCAGAAAAATGAGGTTTCCTTTTATTATATTACTTGGTGTAGTGGTAGCTGAAGAATTAAAAGTAACACATTTTAGTCAATCTAGAGATAATGTATGGTTAACACTTGCTAGGCAGATTAATCAGACATCGCTTTGTCTCAGCATTGGAGGAGTTACTAACCCCTTTCGCACATGTTTGGTAGGACTTCCAGTATGGTCTCCTCAAGAATTCTGCAGTTTTATTAATAACCGTGCCTTATGTATGCGCAGTATGGTAAATATTAAATTGCCTAAAGGGTATACTGCCAGTCAGAGTGACGGCTACCGTCAATGCCTGTTAATTCAATCACTTAATATTCCTTTGCATTCTCCACCTGAGGAGTTAGAGCTTTTCGGAAGTGCAAATGCTAGCATGACCAGCACTTCCGACGGTGGGTGGTTTAGCTTTGATTATTCTAATCCTCAAAAGATGAATCAACATACACAAATGTGGGCTACCCTGGATTCAGCTCTAAAGCCAAACATAGTGTCTAAACAACTCTACAACCATTGTAAAGGCTCTAGCATCATAACACCTAAGAAATTACCTACGGGTATATTTCTAATTTGCGGAGATAGAGCCTGGAATGGTATACCTGCTCAGCCGCAGAGTGGACCTTGTTATTTAGGCAAGTTATCTCTATTCCACCCTAATATATCTGTGCTAATGCAATTAAGCCATAAGATAAGCAGGCAAAAGCGTAGCTTACATAATTTAGACTGTAGTCAAATAGGAGATCCGTGGAGTAAATTTAAGCAAGTGATGGTTTCAGCTTTCCTACCATGGGGTGCTGCAAGCAAAGCATTGACTCTAGCAAAACAAATAGGGTGTTGGGCTAAGGGTGAACTGAATAAAACTTCACAGATATTAGATATGTTAACTTCAGATGTACAGAGTGTTAATCACGCTGTTCTACAAAATAGAGCTGCTATAGAATTTCTTACTATTAGCACAAGGCCATGGGTGTGAGGAGTTTGAAGGGATGTGTTGCATGAACTTATCTGATCATTCTGTATCTATTCATGCTAAGTTAAAAGAGCTACGGCTAGGATTCAACAAACTTAAGGAAGAAGAAGGATTAGGTATTGATGAGTGGCTTAAAAGTTTCGGATTGGGACCCTGGCTAAGAAACCTTATAATATATGCTATAGAGATATTAAGTGTACTCTTATTGCTATTACTTATATTACCTTGTTTCTGTAGCTGTATCCAAAAGATGGTTAGTAGGATGATAGAGAAAACCTGGCAAACTAAACTCCTTTCTCTTAAAGAAAAAAGCGGGGGAAATGTCGGGAGTTTAGTTCAAGCATGGCTTAAAGAAAAAGGCCATGAAGGCATACAATTGAGAGAAAAGTAACAGGTAGCTGTGAAGCAGTTCCCAGCCTGACTTCTATAAACAATTAGACTCTTTCGGGCATCACTGTATAAACAATAAAGTTCTCAGGCAGTCTTCTCATAACAAGTGTAACACTCTCTCTGGGAAAAGATGGCACCCTGAGAACAGATGTGGAAGTTTTGGGAACCGTTCATATCACAGTGAGAACACTGGTTTTGTTTTGTGTAAACAATCAATGGTGTAGTAAAACAAAAGGTGTGGTTAGAGTTTTCTCTGTTAGCCTATCATAAACCTGTATTTCAGAATATGCATGAAGTTCGTTAACACTATTATTTAAGCTGACTGATCGATCAATAAATCGAGTTCGATGCATCACAGGATGGTCGTTCTCCCCTCACTTCAACACTGAGGCTTTTCCCCGTTGCTGGGCACAGACTGATGGAGCAGCACTGCTGAACACGGGCACACAGAGGGAGCAGCAGCAGCTGCCTTTGGCCACCTGAGGCTCCAAGGCCCAAACTCTGAGCAGCCAGGGCTGGAAGAGACTGGCAGGATCTGATCCCTGATTCTGGGCCAGGGCTGCACAAATGACCCCGCAGCAGCAGCAGCAGCAGCAGCAGCAGCAGCAGCAGCAGCAGCAGCAGCAGCAGCAGCAGCAGCAGCAGCAGCAGCAGCAGCAGCAGCAGCAGCAGCAGCAGCAGCAGCAGCAGCAGCAGATGGAGCTGACTTTGAGCACAGCCCCTGCCCCTCTTCCCTCCCGTGTGCAGCGGTGTCACAGCAGCCTGAGGCACCTGGGAGCCCCCAGTGCCAGCAGGGACTGGAGATGGCAGCCCTGGGCTCCTGGAGGCTGTGCAAGGAACGGAGCTGGGCACTGCCTGTGCATGGGGAGCTTCCAGATGGAAAAGGCTGCTGTGCCCAGGCAGCTGCAAGGGCACAGAAAGGAGGCTCTGGAGCACTGGATCTGTGCCAGTGCCACAGTCCTGGGCAGCAGCCAGCGAGCCCTGGGGGAACAGAGGGCACAGCACGAGGGACAGAAGCAGGCAAGGGCAGAGACTGGAGAGAGCCAGGCCTGGGAGCAGGAACAGCTGCTCCATTGCGCTCTTGGAGAAAGCTCTTGGCTGGTTCAAAGCGCTGAAAGGCGTGAAGGGCAGAGAGGAGGCCACAGCAAACAATGCTCCTGTTTGCACAGCCTCCCCTCTCCGTGCCCCAGAAGGAATTGCATGGACTGTGTTCTTCTCTCCGAGCCGTCTCGTTCAGCATGAGCAGCTCAGCACCAGGAGCTGAAGGAGCTGAAGCCTCAGGCCACAGGAGCTGGGCAAGACAGAACTTTTGGAGCAAAGGAATGCTGCTAAAATAGCCCCAGCTGAATGCAGTGGACAGAATCATGGAATCACAGAATCCTTTCTTTAGGAAAAGCCCTCTGAGCTCACCCAGGGCAGCCGGGCACCCAGCAGTGCCAAGCCCAGCACTAAAGCACGTCCCTGAAGTGCCAAGGCCTGGACACCAGCCCTGAGTGAGGCCTGGACAGCAGGCCCTGAGCCAAAGGTGGCCTCTGGATGAACCTTCCAAGCAAAGGTTATCTTTGTATCTGCTCCCTAATGAAATGTGTATGGTCTTTAGCACTGAGATAGATGTAGCCACTCATTAGTGAAACATGTATTGACCTTTGTGTATTTAGAAGCCAGACAAGGCCATGAAATCTGACATCTGGCCTTGTTTGGGGCTGTATGGTCAAAGTCACCTCCCTTGGTTCCTCCTTGAGCCCTGGCCAGGCTTTGGGAGGCACCCAAGAGGAGGATGAAAGCAGATGTTTCCACACTAGCAGTGCTGTCAGTTTGTTCATTCAGCACTGTCAGAGCTGGGCCCTCTCCCAGCGGGGTTGGAGCCTCACCTGGGGCTGGAGGCACCTGCAGGAATTCCCAGTGCCCTGGAGTGGCTCTGCAGCCCTTGGCTGTGACAGCTTCCCCAGCTGCTGTGTGGGTCTGCGGGATGGTAAAGGCTGAGGGTAAATGCTGCTGGATCTTTCTTAATCACTGCAGGCAATCTTTGGTGGGGATGGTTGGGTACATTGCTGAGCTGCTCCTTTTGTGATTCTTTGCTGCTTGGAGCTGCAGTGAATGACACTGATTCCTTCAGTTGGACTCTGTGTCTCTGGTGCTGACCCTGCCCACTGGTAAAACAAAAACTGGCACAGTCTGTCCAGATCCCAAAAAAATGTCACTTGTTCAATGTAAATGTGAGGAATCAGTGCCATCAGAAATTCCCAGCTGGGAAGCCCTTCCCTGGAGTTCCCTGGCTCTGGAGTGGGCTGAGGTTGGAGCCCTGTGTGGGCCGTGGGGCAGTCGGGTAAAAGAAGCTGAACCCCTGGATGTCTTCAAATGCATCCAAAAATTGCACATGGAAAAGGAAAAGACCTTGTGGGTTTGGGCAGACAAAGATGAATTTGTTGAGAGTACATAGGAAACAGCACCTTCAGAAGAAACAATTATGGTTGGAATGCTCCCACATGGAGCAAGAGAAGAAGGTTTTAATCTTGAGCTCAGATGCATTTGTGCAAGTGAAATATCTATATACATAATAATTATATATGTATTTATAGTATAATAAGACCTCAATATATCTATTTATATATATTTATTTATGTCTGTATCTATCTATATTTCTATATCACTATCTATGTATAAATAGATAAATGTATAAAATATCACTATCTATGTATAAAATTATATAATAATGTGAAATAGTGCTGACAATGCTAATTTGGTAGCTTTGGCTGCTCAGGGATGTAACACTAAATACCCTACAGAACAGAATTGGCCAGGACCCTAATGTCTGTGGTCAACTTTGTGAGATTGTATACAACGGAAAAAGGAGGAAGGGATGAAATTGGCTATTCATGCAGGGTGTGCTGATACTGTGATGCAGAGTTCTTTGTCTGTTCCTGTGAAAAATACAGTGATTTTGCCTGCAGGGTTTTTCATGTACCAGACTATGCACGAGCTGCAGGAAGGGTTGAAAGGGTGAAGGGGTTGTTAAAAGAGCAGTTGGAAAAATGAGGAGATGGGAACCTTTGCCCATGGAGAACCCATCTCCCAGATGTGCTCCATGTCCTTCACAATGGCCCACTGGGAAAATGGAAACCCCCTGGCTGTGCATGGCTGACCCCAATTTGCAAATCCAGCCATGGGCAGTGAAACTTGGGCTGCCTGGGAAATTGTTGTGGCTGTGATGGCCCCTGGCAGGGCCAGCCCAGAGGCTGCAGGGCTGGGCCTTCCTGCATTGGAATTCATTAGGAGAAATTCAAAGCAAATGAGAGCTATCAGTTCTGAAACAGGAATTCAGATTCCTCCAGGACACTTTGCTTTGGTAACTGCTCCCTTGGAGCTTGGCCTTGTAAAGTGTTCCTGTCATGGCAGGAGGAATTGATGCAGAATATCCAGGAGAAATTACAGTAATTCTGTTAAACAATAATGAACAAAATTGGATTATTCAACCCCATGACAGGGTAGCATATTTATCAATCTTGCAATTTTAAGAATGATTGTGAAAAAAGGAGATCCACCTCCAGTCACCACCATTTGTGGAGATAAAGGGTTTGGATGCAGCAGCCCTAATAATGGAGCCAGAGTGTGGGTCCAGAGGCCAAAAGGCCCTCCCGAGGCAGCTGAAGGAGCAGCTCCTAGGAAAGACAACTCTGAGTCCTGAAACCTGGGCAGGAACAAAGGGAATGTGTCCCTGCAGCCAAGGATTCTGTGTGAGAACAAGTAGATCTGCCAGGAGATTGTTTTATATGTCCTGCCAGACCAGATCTCCCTGTTTGCCCCAAGGGCCCCTTTGGAAAATGCTCTGATCCACGGGACCCCATGGGAAGGCTGCTGTGACCCTGAGGGACTTGAACAGGAATTTCATACAGGAGCCTGGGTGCCCCTCAGGGACTGGGACCCGGCCCCTTCCAGCCAGAGGGGAAAGGGTCCCCCAAGCCTTGTTAGCCACAGACAGCATGGGAAAGCTGAACAGCAAAGGGCCTGGGGGCATTATTCTGGAATTAAAAAGGTGCCAGCTCCATGGACAACAGAATTCTTGTTCCTAATTGGAATGAGATTGAGAAAAAAGAATGAGGAACGGTGTCACTAAAGTACTACTGATGTCTGTAAGGTGTACCTTGATAGTCAGCCAGAATCTTTGTCTGCTGCAAACACCTCTAGTGTTTGACCAAGGGATTGGTCATCAAAATGTAATGATGAGTTATGATGGATTGCTGAGCTTCTTTTGTAATTCTTTGCTAATGATGATGTGCTTTGCTGAGCTTATCCTTTTGTAACTCTTTGCAGCTGTGCATGATATAAATGACACAATTCCTTAAGTTGGTGTCTGTGTCTTTGGTAGCGACCCTGCCCACTGGTGAAACAGGGCCCCCTCTTGCCTAAGTGTTCCCTGGCAATGCAAAAGCCCTCACTCCAAAATTCCCCGCTTCCTCCCTGTTCCCCCCTTCACACCCTGAGCATGATGTGCTCTGGTCTGGGGTATGCCCGGGCTCAGTTGGGGTCCCCTGTCCTGGCTGTGTCCCCTGCCCAGCTCCCCCGCAGCCCCAGCTCCTCCCCAGCATGGCTGGACGAGGGGCAGGACAGGCCTTGGCTGTGCTGCAGCTCAGCAAGAACAAAACCATCTCTGCGTGCTCAGCCCTGTGCTCAGCACCCGGCCCAGCAGTGTCTCAGTGCCAGGGGCTGTGCCCTCAGTCCCTGCCAGGGGTTTCCATGGCAACTGCCAGGCCAGGTGACCCAGGTGCCCCCCAGTGCCGGTTGCCCTGGAAACAGTGCCCAGCCCTGCCCCTTTCTGTCTGGCTGACCTGGCCTTTGGCCCTGGCAGTGCCGGTGGCTGCTGGTTCCTGGTGCCTGAGCGGCCAGCGCGGCACAGGGCAGGTGGCCATGGCACAGCCCCCAGCAAGGGATCCCCTCTGGCTCTGGGCACTGACACCAGCCCTGAGCAAGGGGCCAGGGCAGCTTTCCATGGCCACCAACCACCACAATGGGGCCGGGCATTGGTTGCCATGGCATCAAACCAAGGAATGGGTCCCCGTGGATGTTGCCATGGCACCTGGTGGCACCAATTCCAGGTACAATTGTCACTGGAATTGTACCTGGAACAGCCCTGGCACCGCTTTGTCCCAGGGTTGCCATGGCAGCTGAGGACAGCAACAGCTCTGCAGGCAAGTGGCCATGGAACCTGGCTTCAGAAATGGCTCCTTGGGCTGGTTTCCAAAGAAACCTGAACTGATGGGGGTTGCCATGGCACCCAAACCCAGCAGTGGGGTCCTTGCAGTGTCCATGGCAACAGTCCCTTGCAATGGCACCACTGCATGTTGGGATGATGATCCACCCTCACAGCTGGCCCAGGGCAGGTCTGGAGTGCTGCTGGTGGCAGCTTGGGCTTGGCACACACTTGAGGAGGATGTCTGTTTGCAATGGGGAAACTCAGGAGTTTTAGATTGCTTCAAAAATCAAAGAAGGAAAATCCCTCTTTGGCTGTGTGCAGCCACTTCTCCAAGCAAAGCAGGTTCCAGGTGAGTGAGGAGAGACACAATGGGCTTGGGGAAAGTGGAGCAAGGTTGTCCACACTGGCTCAGAGCTCAAGGCACCGCTTCTCTGAGCAGGCCAGGGCTCCTTAGGAGAGTCCCTGCATCAATATCAGTCACTGAATGCTGCAATCACCTCTTGTGTAATAGGAACAGCAATAAAAGACACCCTTTAAAATAGGACTACATATTTCCTTCATGGGCCCACCCCTGGGGTGGGAATGCCAGTTGCTTGTCCAATCAGAGCCAGGGTAGGCACCAGCTGCTAGTGTGTGATTGATTGATTAACATCTGGGCTAATCAGAGCTGGGTTAGCACAGCCCCTGTTGTGTGATTGACAGCTCTGCCAGACCAGGGCTAGGGGCGGGGCTCTGTCCCACCACAAACCTGACCCGGTCCTGGCCCCACACGGGCATTCCGAGCATCCCAAGGTGTCTTGGGACATTGTTCTCATGCAGTCTCTGACAGCGACCATGGTGACAGTACGGAACCTCATGGAACCAAGGGTCAGTTGTGACAATGCAGGTCCAAGGACACCACAGTGACACTACGGAACCTCATGGAACCAAGGGGCCATGGTGACACTGTGGTGCCTCATGGAACCAAGGAGATCATTGTGAAACTTGGGGGCCCCAAGGAACCAAGGGTCCATGGTGACCTTGTGCAGCCCATAGTGTCACAGAGTAGCCCCTGTGAAACAGCGAGGGCGCATGGAGCCGAGGGGCCATGGTGACACATCAGAGGTTTGTGGAACCAGGAAGCCATGTCGAGGGCTGCTTCTCATCAGCCCCTGAAGCACTGGGGCTCTTGGCTTTCCTTCCTATGGGAGATAACTGTCCTTCTCCTCCAGGGGAGCATGGCCAAAATTTAAATTCCTCCTCCAAATTTCCATATATGCACAGATTGTTCTCAGATGAAATCTGCCAGAAGAGACAGGTCCACCTGCCTTGGCCACCCAGGGGCCACCTCTCATCTGCCTTTGAAACACTGGGACCATGTGCTTTTCTTGCTTAGGGGAAAATAACATCCATCTCGACCAGGTGCTCATGGCCAAAATTGAGAATCTGCCTCCAGAATTCCCAATATCCAAGGATAGCTCCCAGACAAAAGCTGTCAGGACTGACAAGTCTGGCTGGCCTTGGCTTCCTGAGGGCTGGCACTCTTCTGCCTCTGAAACACTGGGACTCTGTGCTTTCCTTCCTAATGAAAAGAACTCTTCTTTCTGTCCAGGCACCCACGCCCAAAATTGATGTTCCACCTCCAAAATGCCCTATGTCCAAGGAGAGTCCCTAAACAAAAGGTGCCAGGACAGACAGGTGTGGCTGTGTTGGCCTAAGGGTGGCCACCTCTCATCTTCTTCAAAAACACTTACACTTGGCATTTTTCTTTCCTATTGGCAAAAACCATCCATCCTGACCCGGTGCCCATAGCCAAACCTGGAATTCTACCTCCAAAACTCTGTACATCCAAGGATTGCTCCCAAATGAAAGCCAGACAGGTCTAGCTGCCCTTGCTGCTTGGGAGCTGTCCCTCACCTGCATCAAAACACTGTGTTTGATGCTTTCCTTCCTCTGGAAAAGAACCATCCTTCTTCTCAAGGAGTCCAAGGTCAAAACTGAGATTTCTCCTCTGATATCCAAGGACCCTCCATGACAAAAGTTGCCATGACAATCAGGCCTGGCTGGCTTGGGAGCCAGGACAGGAGCCACCTGTCTCCTCTTTTGCCTTTGAAACACTTGGGCTCCATGCTTTCCTTCCTCTGAAAAAGAACTGTCATTCTTATCTACAAAGAAATGGCCAAAATTGGGATTCCACCTCCCAAATTCCCTATATCCAAGGGTTGCTTTCATACAAAAGCAACTAGAACAGGGAGGTCTGGCTGACTCAGGCCTCTGATGGCCACCTTTCGTTTGCCCCTCAAATATCAGTGTTCCCTGCTTTCCTTCCTATGTAAAAGAACCGTGCTTCTCCTCCAGGTGTCCATGTCTGAAATTGGGATTCCACCTCCAAAATTTCCTATACCAAGGGTCGCTCCTAGGTAAATCTGTCAGTACCGTCAAGTCTGGCTGGCCTTGGCCTCTGGTGGCTGCCCCTGCAACACTGGGGTTTGGTTCCTTCCTTCCCATGGAGATCACTGGGACACTGTTGGGACCACATGGAACCAAGGGGATCCTTGTGGTACCACTGGAGCCCATGGAGCCAAGGGGATCATTGTGGCACCACTGGAGCCCATGGAACCAAGGGGATCATTGTGGCACCACTGGCGCCCATGGAACCAAGGGGGCCATTGTAACACAATGTGGCTTCATGGAACCCAGAGACCATTATGACTCTGTGGGGCCTGATGGAACCATGGAGACCATTGTGACCCTTCAGGGCCTCATGTCACCAAGGGGGCATTATGACATCTCAGGTCCTCATGGAAGCAAGGGACCATTGGGACACTGTGGGGCCCCATGGAACCGAGGGAACAGGGAGCAGGTCTGGCTGCAAGCACTGAGCCCGGCCAGGGTCACGGAACCATCTGCAGGCCCAAGGTGAGATATGAACTCTTTCAGTGCTTCCATCCTCCCTCGAGTCAGAGAAAAGTACAAAGTGCAGGCACATAGAGGGGCAACATGAAGACACCGAAGTCAGTGAAGAGGAAGTTGAGTCCCAGATGGGAGGGATGAGGAGATGTCCTGATCTTGGGGCTGAAATCCTCTTGTAAAGCTATGGAGAAGGATGTAACTAATACATCAGACTCTTTTTTTTCCTGTATTGCATTGAAAAGTATGGGGACATGACTTGTTCAGCAAAGGCCTGCATGCTAAAGTAGCAAATGTCAAAGTAGCTGTGATCCCATGAGAAGTTTGAACATGGAAAAAGGGAAGCGTGATGAGATCCTGTGCCTTCACAGGGAGAAGAAAAAGATGTCCTCAGAGATGAAGATGATTTCAGAAATAGATGAGGAGAATCTTTGCTCTTACACAGCTCATCTTTTAACTAATACCCCATAAGTTGACATGGCCCATAAACACAACTGTAAAAGAGCTTCGAAAAACTGGGAGGGATGTCACAGATTTTTCTGGGCAGTTGCTATTCATGGAAATTGAGAGTGACAAGAGAAGTGTCTCTTCTGGACAAGTCTCCGTAGCATGAGAGACAGACTCCTCTCCCTAAGAGAACTCAAGAAAGACTATTCTAGTTGGGGTAAACTGACTGAAAATTCTAGGTTTGTCTCTTTATATTGTCAGTAAGAAAGAAAAGGTTGTAGGGAGAGGAGAAGTTTTCTGAAAGTTGTGTTCTTATTACTCTTTCTTTTAGTTGCTCTTAATGAACTTTTCCTTATACCCTCTTAAAGTATTGAGCCTGCTTTGCCGTTCTCCTAATCTTATCACACAGGAGGAAATGAGTAAGTATATTCTAGTGAGTGCACCGGTAATCAGCCAACACCTAAGCCACCACAATAATTGCTGCATTCTCCAAGAAATCTCAAATTGGTTAACCAAAATCACTACAGAAATATTTCTGATGAACTGCACTAGAGCAGAGGGAAATCAAGGCAGAGCCATAGTTTATCAGGACTTGTTTGATCCTAATGAGCCCCGTGGTGAATTTGGAGCTGAGCCCTGGAACCTCAGGGCCTGAGAGGAGATTGCAGAAACATTTCTAGGAGTCAAAGTCAGAAGAAAACCCCAAAGTGTCTCAAATCATGGATGCATCCCACTAAGGTCCATCCCCTAGACAGGCTCCTCATGGACTCCTTGGAGGAGAGATCTGGAGGCCAGGATGGCACAATAACTTCTCAGAGATTCAGTGTGGAAAGGAAAATCCAGAGTACCTTAAAAATCTTGAGTATCTCAAAGTATTAATGACCCCCACTACATGTCAGTGCAAAGCTCTCAAGGGACTCATTAAAGCAGATAATTAGGACCATGATTGCAGAAACCTCTCACAGAGTCTGTATCAAAAGGGAAACACCAAGTACCTTAAAATAATTGAAGTACTTTAAAGCATAAATGAGCCCACTGAATGTTGTTACTGACAAAGGCTCTCCAGGGACTCATTACAGCAAATAATTGGAGGCCATGATTGCACAAATCTCTCAGAGACTCAAAGGCAAAAGCCAAACCCAAAGTCCTTTCAAAAACCTGCAGTCCCTACAGGGAGAATTAAGGAGCCCCCAAGGGCATTACTGAGCGAGGCTCCCCAGGGACTCCTTCCAGCAGATCCTTGAAGCCCCTGGGATGTGGGCTAGGGGGGGATGCTAGGGCAGGTTAAGGGGCTGACGGTGCCCAGCCTGGCTGAGGCTGTGCCAGGAGGCCCCAGGGCCTCAGGACAAGGTGTCTCCTCCCAGCCCTTGGTGGCACAGACCCTGCTGTGCCCCAGGGCACCAAGACTTGGCTTCTCTTTGTCCCCACCTGTCAGCACTGCCTGCAGTTCTCTGCTCTGCCTGGGGCCTGGGGACACTTTCTCAGTTGTGTCCCTCAGTGGGACCCATTAAAAGTCCAAGAAAGTTTGGAGTTGGATTCTGACTTGGAGTTCTGGAGAGGTTTCTTCAGCTCCCTCTCAGGGAATGATGTTCAGGGCCTGAGCACAAAGCCCCAGAGGCTCATTCAAGTCCTTGTGCTGTGTCTGTGCCGTTGAGCTGTGCTGGGCTCCTGGCACAGAGGCAGCTCCTGGTAACCAAGAAGAGTTTCAAAAGCACATTTCTCTTGATGAACAGCTCTTCTGCCAGCCAGCAGGGCTGGAGCACTGCCTGCAGCCACCCCGGGCACAGCACAGAGGCACAGAGAGCTTCAATCAGTCAGGGCTGGGAAGGTGCTGCAAAGTGCCTGGGGCAGAATCACTGCCAGCCCTTGGCACAGGAACCTCTGGCTGCAGGACAATGCAGCTGCAGCTCCTGGAGCCACATCCTGAAGCTGGAACATCCCACTGCCTACAGACTCTCTGAGTACAACTCTGAGTATTTTTGGTGCAGGGGAGGTGAAATGCTCATCAAACTCTGATATGCTGAGGGGTTCTAATCAGTCATAGAATAATTCCAAGTCAAGGATTTTAACAAAAATGAGAAAATTTCCTAAGACTTTGAAATCAGTTTCCTGCTTTTGGAGAATTGCAGGGAGCGGGGATAAATATTAAAGGTAGGTTATGAATTATTAATTATGAATTTTGACAAGTGTCTGAGGCATCTGAACTGTTACTTTTGGTGATTATAGGGTCACAGGAGATCCCTAATGTGCTTTCAGTCACTCTGCCCATGGACAGCACCAGCATCACCTTTGATGGAGCCAACAGACTCAGTCTGAGCTGTCTTTTCTCCAAGCTGCAAACAGAACCTGCCTCCAGCCAGTGCCCTGCAAACAGGCAGGGTTCTGTCAGGCCAAGGAGAGTGCACAGATATTTGGGGTCTTGTGAGTGGTGACAGGGAGAGATCAGGCACAGGGAAACACCTGCAGGAGGAAAATCTGCAGGAAGCAGAGAGAAGATCAGGCAAGGAGAGAAAGCAAAACCCAGCAATGCTGTGGCAGGGAGAGTTTAGAGATGTGCACAGGACCCCCTCCAGTGCAGCCCCTCCCTCTGAACAAGCCCCCTCCCTCCTGTGCCCCAGCCAAGCCTCTGCTCTCAGGGCCGGGGCTCCAAGGCATGCAGCCCCTCCTGTGCAGGCAGAGCTGCAGCAGAGCCATGGGGCAGCTCTGCAGCCCCGGGCCCAGTTCCCTCTGCAGAGCACAGGGCTGGGAGCAGCTGCCCGGCCCTGGGGGCTCTGGCAGGAGGCACAGCTGGCTCAGGGTGACGCTGTCCCCAGTGCCTGGCTCTGGGCAATGCTGTCAGTGCAGCCAGGGAAGGAGCTGCATCTCCCTTCATCCAATGTCAGCATAAGGACACTTGGAAGTGTCTCTGAGATTTCAGTCCAAGCTGGGAGCTCCAATCCAGGGTGCAAACCTGTCCTAGAGCATCGCTGAGTTATAAGATTGATGGGGAAAGGCAGAGGTGTTGTGACACAGAAAATGCTGCTGGGTTGGAGAAATGAGCAATATGAGGTTTTGGCTTCAAATGTGGAGCTGGGCTGTGGTGGATCCATTTGCTCTCACCGGGACCTGGTGACATTATAGGGGAATCATTGGAATGTGACCCCCCTCCACCTGAGAAAGGTTAAAGCCCAGAGAATCTCTGAACAGGTCCGAATGAGAGACCATCTACCCTCACTTTCCATTCATCACTTTACCTCACAGAATGCACTCTGTTTCCCTGGAGGGAGCAGAAATTCTAAGACTTTCTGATATCCAAGAATAGCAGCAGAGAAAGGGAGAAGCTTTTGAAAAGAACCCCAGATCTCAAAAAAAAAAAAAAAAAAAAAAAAAAAAGAGTGTGTGTGTCTATTCCAGAGGAGGGTATATGGAAAATGGCTTGTATTTTGGTGACAGGTATCTCCTCTAAATCTTTGCTGTCCTTTCTTCATGAAAAGGTCCCCATGGCCAGCGGCAGCAAATGTCCAACAGCAGCTCCATCAGGCACTTCCTACTTCCTCCTGCTGGCACTGGCAGACACACGGCAGCTGCAGCTCCTGCACTTCTGTCTCTTGCTGGGCATCTCCCTGGCTGCCCTCCTGGGCAACGGCCTCATCATCAGCGCTGTAGCCTGTGACCACCACCTGCACACACCCATGTTCTTCTTCCTGCTCAACCTGGCCCTCAGCGACCTGGGCTGCATCTGCACCACTGTCCCCAAAGCCATGCACAATTCCCTCTGGCACACCAGGGACATCTCCTATACTGGATGTGCAGCCCAAGTCTTTATGATTTTTTTTTTTCTTGCAACAGAGCTTTGCCTCCTGACCATCATGTGCTACGACCGCTACGTGTCCATCTGCAAACCCCTGCACTATGGGACCCTCCTGGGCAGCAGAGCTTGTGCCCACATGGCAGCAGCTGCCTGGGCCAGTGGCTTTCTCCATGCTCTGATGCACACAGCCAATACATTTTCCCTGCCCCTGTGCCATGGCAATGCCCTGGGCCAGTTCTTCTGTGAAATCCCACAGATCCTCAATCTCTCCTGCTCCAAATCCTACCTTAGGGAATTTGGGCTGCTTGCTGTCAGTGTCTGTTTATCATTTGGTTGTTTTGTGTTCGTTGTTTTCTCCTATGTGCAGATCTTCAGAGCTGTTCTGAGGATCCCCTCTGAGCAGGGACGGCACAAAGCCTTTTCCACCTGCCTCCCTCACCTGGCCGTGGTCTCTCTTTTCTATAGCACTGGCACATTTTCTGACCTGAAGCCCCCCTCCATGTCCTCCCCATCCCTGGATCTGGCCCTGTCAGTTCTGTACTCAGTGGTGCCTCCAGCCCTGAACCCCCTCATCTACAGCCTGAGGAACCGGGAGCTCAAGGCTGCCGTGTGGAGACTGAGGACTGGATGGTTTCAGGAACATTAAACTGCTGGCCAGTATTTGCAAATCACGTGTAATTAAAATAACCTTTAATACTTCTTGTTAGTTTCATTTTGGAGGTTCTTTGTCCTTGTATAAAATTTTAAATATTTTCTACAAAGTGATGTCATTGTTTGTGCCAACTTGGTGTTGCCAGTGCTGCTGCCATGGCCCTGCCCCGCTGCCCTGGTGGCCCTGGTGTTGCTGCAGGGCCTGATTGCTCTCGGGGCCGGGCACAGCCCTGGAGGTGGCAGTGCCGGGCTGCAGCAGGGACAGGCCATGGGCACTGCTGGGGCAGCGCTGACACCTCAGGCCAGGGCCTGGGGGCTCCAGGCTCCTTGCCCAGGCTCTCTCAAGAACACACCCAGGCCAATGCTCAGCACAGAAAACCCCTGTGAGCAGCCCCAGGCTGGCCGTGGGCAGGCTGGGGGCAAACAGCATGGCTGGGGCTCTGCAAGGGCCCTGGGGCAGATGGGAAGGAGCAGCAGAGCAGGGCCTGATCCATCCCCAGTGCGCTGGACAGCCCAGGGCAGCGTCCCAGAGTGTCCTGATGGAGCTGCCAACAACATCCCCCCTCTGCAGCCCTGGCCTCTCCCCCAGCTCACACAGGTGCCCCATCCTTGCAGGCACAGACACGGCAGCACTGGCTCAGCAGCCCCTGTTTGCATTGCACACAGCAGGTGGGAGCACCCCCATGCTGTAGCTGTGGGGAAATGAACCTGAGGGAGCACAAATGCCATCAGCCCCTGGGGCCAGCAAGGGCTGGGGGACAGCAGGGAAACCACTCAGCTTTGTCCTGGCCTCTGCAGTCAGCCAGGAAGTTTGTTCCCATCAGCTGGGAGTTTCCTGTGCCACTGCAGACGCTGTTGCTCAGAGCCAGCGCAGCCTGGCAGCCACTCCCAAAATGCCCTGAGCATTTCCTCTGCTTCACCTTGGCTTTCTTTACATTTCGTGATACAAATTTCTTCTAATTCCCCACCCCAGGGGACCCAGAACTAGAAACAGCACTCGAGGTGCTGCCCAACCAGTGCCCAGCACAGGGAAAGAATCCCTGCCCTGCTCCTGCTGGCCACACCATTCCTGATCCAGGCCAGGAGCCATTGGCCTTCTTGCCCACCTGGGCACTCTGCTGGCTCATGTCGAGCCTGCTGTCCATCAGTCCCTGCAGGTCCCTTTCTGCCTGGCTGCTCTCCAGCCACTCTGACCCCAGCCTGTAGTGCTGCAGGTGTTGTTGTGGTCAAATTGCAGGACCCGGCACTTGGACTTGTTCAACCTCACCGTGTTGGATTTGGGCCCTGGATCCAGCCTGTCCAGGGCCCTGTGCACAGCCCTCCTACCTCCATCCTCCATCAGATCCAAACTCACACCCACTTTGGTGTCATCTGCAGATTTGCTGATGTTGGACACAATCCCCTCATCCAGACCATTCCATTCAGACATTGGAATCCATGCTTCCTTGCTCTGACCCCTCGGCTATCCTGTGGGTGCCCTGTGATGGCACTCAGGGTGATCTGTTCCATAATCTTGCTGGGCACCCAGGTCAGGCTGATAGGCCTGGAGTTCCCCAGCTCCTCCTTCCAGCCCTTCTTGGGGATGGGCTCACACTGGCACCTGCAGTGCTCTGGGCCCTCCCTGCTGAGCCAGCACTGATGGTAAATGATGGAGAGCAGCTTGGAGAGCTCATTCACAGCTCCCTCATCCCCCTGGGATGGATTCCATCCCATCCCACACACCTGTGAGCATCTGAGTGGCTCAGCAGGTCACCAACTGCTTCCTCCTGGATTCCAGGGGCTGTTCTCCTTCCTGTGCCCATCTACCAGCTCAGCAGAGCACTTGTCCTGAGGTCAGCCTGCCCTAATATCTAAAATTGAGAGAAAGAAGATGTTAAGTAGCTCTACCTTCTCCTTATCTTTAGTTTCTATATTCCCCACTGCATCCTATAAAGAGTAGAGGTTTTCCATACCCCATGTTTTGCTATTAATTTAATTGTGGAAACGTTGTCTTTTTTTCTTCACAGAAATGGTCAGGGTAAACTCCAATTGAGCTTTCACCTCTTGACTTTTTTTCTGCACGACTTCACAACATCCTTAAACATTTCCTAAGCTGCTTGACCTTCTGTCCAAAGTTGATGCACCTCTTGTTACCCTTGAGTTCCCACAAAATCTCCATGGCCAGCCAGGCCAGTCATTTTCTGCACTAGCTCATTTTTTGCCACACTGGGACAGGCTGCTCCTTCCCCTTAAGATTACTTCCTTGAAATATGTCCATCCTTCCTGGACCCCTTTGTTTTTAAGGGATGTTTTCCTTCAAAAAATCAGGACCTGAATTGGTACTCCCAAAATCAAAATCCATAACAGGTCAAAGTCTGCCCTTCCTAATTCCAGTGTAGAAGTTTTGTTGCTGCCCCTCCTTCTTTCCCAGAACGTTGAAAACTTGATTATTTCATGGTCACTGTGCCCCAGGCAACCTCTGAGCCCAACATCTGCAACCAGCCCTTCTCTGTTTGTGAACAGTAGCAGACAGAGCTTTCCTTGGCAGTGGGAGTGTTACCAAAAATTCAGTAAAATAGAAAATTCCTTAACACCAATGCAGCATTAAAAAGCAGCATTATTTATTCAGGGGGATGCACGGGGGACAGCTCCTCCCAAAGCCATGCAGGCTGAGTAAAGGAAAGTTTCTGTTTACATTCTGTATATTGCACACATATTCATTGATTTTCCCAGAATAAACATAAATATGATAATGGTTTCCCCAAAATCATTCACATATTTCTCCTCCCCTTCACCCATGTGTTGTTCTGTCTTGGGGTCTCCCTGGTGGTCCCTGGTGGTCGTGGACCCCAATGTTCCTGTGGGCCTGGCTGAGCTGGCAGGACACTGAGGCTGCTGAACTTCCAGTTCCCCTTCTCACACAATGGGCATTGTGTGGTTTCCACAGGCCTGGGGTTTTGGAGAACAAGGTCCAGGTGTCAGCTCACCTGGTGGAGACAATTTATCATCTGGTAACATGAGGTAACAGAGTGGGCTTTGACATCACAGAGCAGGTTATGTGAGGTGTTTGAGCAGCTATTACATCATATACTGCCCCTGTGACATCACAGAGCCATCTGTGACATCAGAGGGCAGAGGTCTGACATCACAGAGCAGACTGTGACATCACAGAGTTGGCTGTGACCAGCTGTGGCCAACCATCAGAGATCAGCTGTGTGACATTGGAGAATGGGCTGTGACATCACAGATTTGGCTGTGACATCAGAGACCAGCTGTGTGACATCCCAGCAGGGCTGTGTCAGGTCACTGGGTTGGTCACACCACCCCAGCTCCCCCTCACTGTTTCTCCCAACAAGTCCAATGCTGTTCATGCCCAGCAGGGTCCCTGTCCCCCGGGATCCCCCTGGCCCACCTGACGCCACAGCCTCCACCAAAGGATGTTCCACAGGATCCACCCCAGAGCCCGACAGGGGACAAGGGGCCAGGACATCAAGACTGTGTGACCAGGACATCAAGGACGGGGATTATCCAGGTCACTGTGGCCTAGTTTTGGCTCCCCAGGACAGGAAAGATGTCTGGCAGCTGGAGCAGGGTCTGGGAAGGGCCTCCAAGGTGGGGCTGGAGCCCTTGGGCTGTGAGCAGAGGCTGAGGGAGCTGGGCTTGTCCAGCCCGGAGCAGGGAAGGCTGAGGGGCTCCTCATGCCAGCCTGGCAGTGCCAGCGAGGAGGGGATGGAGAACACAGAGCCAGGCTCCTCACAGGGGGCTGGGGGGAGACAAAAGCCAATGGATAACAGAGGAAAGAGGGGAGATCAGCCACGGCATTAGGAGATGAAATGAGTCAGGCTGCTTTCAGCTTTTCCTCAATACCAAGAGCAGCCTGACCTCCCATCTCCATCCACCACTGAGAACTTTGCAAATCAGGAATAGTTTGAGCTGTTTTTCCCGCACTCCAGGATGAGCATCCTGATAGAACTTTTTTTGAACAAGAACTTAATTGTTTTTATATCTATCACAGAACCACATTTGTCTAAAATTACTTTTTAGTATGGAAATCACTTATGGATGGTGGACTCATCAGGTACTGCTGAGACACTATGCATAGCTCAGGGAGGAGCGTGATTGTTAGTAAATTCTGTCCTGTTCCACTGTGGTCTGTTGGCCATGAAGAGAAACTTTCTGTGCCTCTGAGCCTCACCAGTTCCTGATCCCTCAAAAGACAAAAACCTGATCAGTTGTGGCTCCCTCTCCAGTGGTGGCACTTGGACATCCCTCCACATGCAGAATAGAGCTCCCTTGTCCCAGAAAGTCCCTGGCAATGCAGGGATGAAGGAAACAGGACAGGCTGTGGGGATCAGGGGCAGGGCAGAGCCAGGGAGGAGAATGACTTTTGCATTTTACAGCGCTTTGCCTTCCCTTGGCTTTGTTGGCTGTCAAGAAATGAACATCCCTCTGTGTCTCAGGCAGCTCCTTCTCAAGGAAAGCAGGTGGGAGCTGGAGCCAAGGAGCTGAAAGCTGCAGGTGCAGCCTGGGCTGGAGGGAGCTCAGATTTGCACAAGGCTGCTCTGAGTGCCAGGGCTTGGATGGAGGTAATGGTGTGGTGGGGGTAGGGACAGAGTCTGATTGATTGTCCGCCATGAAGGGTCTTGATTTTCATATCTACGTAAACTGCATGAGGAGGTACTTGGATTCAGTGTCAGCTGGAGATAGGACGTATCAATTAATTGACAGGGAAAAAAACCCTAAATTTGACCTAAGTAATCGTTTCTCACTGTCTTTTAAAATAGAATCTATTCAACTTGTATAGACTACTGGAATTTGTCTAATTAACCACAAAAGATTTGAAAATTAAAATCAAATTACTCCCAGGGGCTTGCCTTATTAAGGTGTTCTCAATGTTAATGAGCCCTGGGACACTGAATTCCTGCACTCAAGAGCTGAAGGCTGAACAAACCTCTGGAGCAGGAAAATTCAGCAGCAGCCTCCAAGTTGCTGAGGATGTTAGCAGCCCCCACTGAGGCCATCCCATCCCAGAGATCGTGGGGGAATGGGCAGACAAGGAGAGCGTCCCTGGGGCTGGGGCAGCACAACTCAGAGGCAGCAGCGGCTCCAGCTGGGAAATGGAGTGTGGAATGTGGCTGGGAAAGCCCTGCCTGGGCTGGGCCAACCAGGACACACAAGCCCTGAAACCCCATCTCCCAGACAACTCTCTCAAGGAGACATTTAAAAAGATTTAAAATTATTTGAGTATTGTGACTTTGACTCACTGGAGAAATACCAACAAGAATTTCTCAGGAGCTCAGAAGAACTTTAGAAAATCAGAGAAACTTTGGCAAAAATTTTTCATGGCACTGTAGTGATTTTGGTTTGTAATGATGTTTGAGTTCCTGGGATTTTTGAAGTAATGTATAGATGAGTGTGGTGGGTTTTAGTGTCAATTAATTATTTATGTATTTCTTTTTTTGTGAGATATGATTAGGAGAAAGGTAAAGTAGCCTTAAAATTTTAAAAGGGTATGAAGAAAATTTTTTTAAAAGTAACTAAAAAAAAAGGTAGTAAGAATTAAAGACTTTAGAACACTTATTTTTGTTTACAACTTTTTCTTTTTACTGACAATGTAAAGAAACTAAACTTAAAATTTCTCGTTGCTTTACTCTTTCTAGACTAGTCTTTTTTTTTTAGATTACTTTGGGAGGGATGTTTTTCTTGGTAAATTTATGGAGATTTTTTTTTTACAGGAGGAAAAAAAATTTTTTGTGGTACCTAATTTTGTCATGGATAACAGTTGTCTGGGAAATTGTTATTGTGAAGTTGTTTTTATTGCTACAAGCTTTTGTACAGCTTGTTGATGGGCCATGTTGACTTATGGGGTATTGTTTTTAAAATAGTTCTTTAAAGGTAAAAGTTTTCTTAATTTACTTTTAAAATTATTTTTATCTCTGGGAATATGTGTCTTCTCTTGGAGATTCTGGATTACTTCTTTTTTCCCCTGTTTAAACTTTTTATGTAATTACAGTTATTTTAACAGTTCTTGTCTTTTAGCATGGAGGTTTTTCTTTGATATTAATTTGAATTTTTTCAATAGTTTTATGTGTTTTAATGAAAAATAATTTTTTGAGATTTAATTTCTTCTTTACTGACTTTGATGGCTTTGTGTTGTTTTTTTATATGCTTGCATTTTGTTTTTCTTTTACTCGAGGGAGGATTGAAGTATTGAAAGGGTTAACATCTGACCTGTCAGTATCTTGTGGTAGAAGTTGTGGTTGGGTTAGGATTGGTTTTATGGTCCATTTTTGTGAGGTTTTGTGTTTAATTTTGGTTGCAGGGTTATTTTGTATGGGTTGTGGGTTGTAGGGGTTTTTGATTTTAATTGTCTTGGGGAGAGGGGACTTGATGGTAAGATTCTAGTAGCTGTGGCTAGCTTTGTTCTGGTTGGGGTTTTGTAGCCTCTTTTGTTTTCTTGTTTGGTAGTTGTTGGGGTTAGGTTTGGTTAGAGTGGGGCTGATGGGGAGGGGACAGCCTGGGGAGGGGGGAAGTGGCTCAGCCCACAGCAGGGTTGCTTGGCTTGGTTTGGTTTGGTTTGGTTTGCTTTTCTTTGCTTTGCTTTAGTTGAAATTGAGGCTGGGGCCGGGGCTCACTACTTCTTTGTTGACTGGAAAAGAAAGAGGAGGTTCCTGGGTTTTTTCATCTTTAACATTTGTGTTTCACAGAGGTGTGTTCAGTATCTTAGTGGTTTAACAGGTTGTCAGTTACACAAAAAGTTTTGTATTACTTTTTAAAATTCTTCTCATGTCAAACTATAACAGACTTTGAATCAACATAAAACACTTCTCAAGGCATTGACTTGGCCCATTCAACTTCACAAACTCTAAGCCTGTTTAATTGAATGTTACTCAAAATTTGCAGGAGCACAGAAACAGAAGAAGACACAGAAAGAGAGAAAAACATAAAAGATTTAGAGGAGCACACACATAGCTACCAACTCCTGGATTCCAGCACTGTTCAGATGGAAATTCCAAGAGGAGTTAGGATGCAGAGGTGTGCATGCCTTGTGGTCAGCCTTAAATACACCTTGGTTTTCCTGGGCCCTTCCCCCAGGTGGGCCTTGGGCTCATTTGGTCCCTCAGGAGCTGGGCTGGGGCTGCAGAGGTGGCTGTGGAGCATTGCCTGTGCTGTGCCAGGGACTGGCAGCCACTGCTGGGCTGGGATAGAGGCTCTGGGAGGATTGGGGTTCCAGGGCAGGGCAGGGCTGGGCTTACAGGGCAGGGCAAGGCTGGACCTACCCCTTCTTCCTCCCCCACACATGAAATGTTTCCAGCCAACAATCTCCTCCAGTCTGTCACAACAGGCACTGTTGGAGGTAAAATCCCAATTCTGGGCATGGGCACATGGATGAGACGGACAGTTCTATTCCATAGCATCAAGCCCCAGTGTTTGGAAGGCAGGTGAGAGCCTCACTAGGCCTAGGCCAGCCAAACTTGTCATGAATGGCAGATTTTGTCTGGAAGCATTCTTTGGAGATAGGGAATTTTAGATGTGGAAGCCCAGTCTTGGCCATGAGTGCCTGGAGAAGCAGGACAGTTCTTTCCCATAGGAAGGAAAGCACGCTGCCTTCCCCAGTGTTTCAAGGACCAATGAGAGGTGATCCTTGTTAAACCATTGCCAGCCAGACTTGTCCTGGCCATATTCCTATGGGAACAATCTCTGGATATAAGGAAATATGGAGGTGAAATCCCAATTTTGGCCACGGGTTCCTGGAGGAGGAGGAGAGTTCTTTTCCATGGCAAGAAAAGCATGGAATCCCAGTGTTTCAGCAGCAGATGAGAAGTGACCCTCAACATGCCAAGGTCAGCTGGACCAGTCAAGTGGCCCCTGGGAGGCCAAACCAGCCAGACCTGTTCTGTGTTCCCTTAGTTTTGTGAGGCCCCATAGAGCCAAAATGGATTCATGCGGCCCCACAGTGCCAAAATGGTGCCTTGTTTCCATAGAGTCCCACAGTGTCCCAATGGTCCTTTGATTACAAGAAGTCCTGTAGTGTCAAGTGGTCCCTGGGTTCCAGAAGGCTCTGCAGTGTCACAATGGTGCAAATGATTCCATGAGGCCTTGCACTGTCACAATGGTCTCTGTGGTTCCCCAGGCCCCCACAATGTCATGTGACTCCTCTGTTCCATGAGCCCTGCGATGTCACAATGGACTTTTGGACCCTGGGGGTTTGCAGTGTCACAATGGTCTCCTTTGGCTCCACAGTGTCACAATGGACCATTGATGACATCAGGCCCTGCAATGTCACAATGGATGTTTGGTTCCATGAGGCTGTGAAGTCTCTTAATGGTGTCTGCGTGGTTCTAGGAGGCCTTGCAATGTCACAATGGACCTTTGGCTCCGTGGAGTCTTGCAGTGTCACAAGGGTCCCTTGGTTCCATGACACCCCAAAGGGTCACAATGGCCTCCACTCCATGCTTCCATGAGGCCCCACGGTGTCACAGTGGTCTCTTGGTTTGATGGAGCCTCTCAGTGTCACAATGATCCCTACATTCCACGGAGTCACACAGCATCAATACGGTCCCCTTAGTTCCATGAGGCCCAGCAACGTCACAGTGGTCTCCATGATTCCATGATGCCCCACAGTGTCACAATGGTCCCTTGGTGTCACAGGGCCCCACAGTGTGACAATGATCCCTTGGTCTCACAGGGCCCCACAGTGTCACAATGGTCCCTTGGTCTCACAGGGCCCCACAGTGTCTCAATGGTCCCTTGGTTCCATGGCCCTGTGCTGCTGCATTCCGTCCTCCCCTTCTCAGGCAGCCCTGCCAGCTGAGAAATGCTCCTTGGGCCTCGGCCTTGGCCAGCAGCCCCTGGGCTCAGCTCCTCTGCAGCTCATCACAATCACTGTCTGCTCCAGGCACTGCTGCTGCCCAAACAGCTCCTGCTTTCTATAGGATCAGCCCTGGGAACTGTTTTTGTTCCCTCAGTGGCACAACATCCCTGTTCTCACACTGCCAAAGAAAGCTGTTGGTGCCAAGTCCCCGAGCCATTGCTGGGACTGAAGCCCCTCTCTTGGGGCCCTGCAAACAGCGCTCCAAAAGGAGCCCTTGGAGCTCTCCTGGGCCAGCGACTCCCTCTGAGTGGGGCCTTTCCCAGCCGAGAACTCTCCCTGTTTGCTGCACTCAGGGATCCTGAACAACCACAGAGCCTGGGCCGATCCCCCCACTCCTCCAGGCTCAACCCTTTGCCCTTTGCTGAGGAGATGCCAAAGGATCCACAGTGATCATTGCCTGCCCTCAGGGGAATTTCTCGCAGGTGCCTTGCGCTGACTCTTTGTGTCTGTGTGCACACAGGAGTGCCTGTGCTGGGGAAATGTGGCAGAAATGCTCCTCTCTGAGGGGTTGGAGTGCCTGGGGTAGCTGAGTCAGTCAGGCCTGTTGAGAAAGTTAAATCACAAGGCCTAAATGAAGTTAAATGCTGCTGAGAGGTTTTCTTTTGCTAAGCGGTTTCCTTTAGTATAAGTTATATGTTAAGTTCAATATTGTTAAGTGTTATTCCTCTGTTAAATTGCAAAATCATAGGTTTAAGTTAGGTTACATACTGTTATACTCTGCTCTTTTGCTAAACTGTGAGGTTGAAAGTATCAGTTAAGGTTAATGTATAAGTAAAGTCCTGTTAGGTTTGAGGTCTGTTAAGCTTTCAGGCCATGTTCCTTTTATCCTTGCCCTTGCTGTCCTTGTCACACACACACACACACACACACACACACACACACACACACAGGGACAGTTCTAGGTTAATTTCTGGTTTTATTGCCTGGATTCTCTTTGGTTTTTTTGTTACTTTGTTTCCTTGGTGTGCCTGAAGTGCCCAGTGAGGAGCAGAGTGACTCTTGCCAAGAGACTTTGTGCTGCTGTCCCTTAATATTAAATCTGGTTTTTGCTGCTCCCTTGCTGGGAATTTTTTCAGCGCTCTCAAGGCCTCGTTGGTAACAGGGTGAAGGAACCCTGGCCCAGGCTCTGGCCCTGGGGGACACGGGGACGCTGCCGGGGGGTCCCTGTCCCCCTGTGCCACTCCCAGGGCCCCGGCCCCCCGTCCCCGTGTCAGGCTCTGGGGTCGATCTCGTGGAACATCCTCTGGGGGAGGCTGCGGATCTGGGGGCGGGGGGACCCGGGGGGACAGGGGACCCTGCTGTGCATGAGCAGGTTTGGACTGCTCTGGGGGGAACTGTGAGGGGGGCCGGGGCAGAGTGACCTCCCCACTGACCTCACAGTCCCTGTGATGTCACACAGCACCTGTGATGTCACACAACCTTGGCTCTATGCTGGGCAGCCCCAGCCCCATCCCAGCAGTGGCCTCTCTCTCCTGCCCTGTCCCTCAGCCGGTGCCACCCTTTGGTCATTGGGCCTTGGCTTTCTCTTCTCCCTGGTTATCCCCTGCTGCCCACCCACCCAGCGTGTCCCGGGAGCTGCTGCCCCTGAGCCAGAGGTTCTGGTCCGCTGTGCTGGGCACACCAGGGCTCCTGAAACACCCCACGGCCAGGGCAGGCCCCAAGTGTCACCATGTCCCCTTGGTTCCATCAGGCCCTTCAGTGTCACAGTGCTCCCTGCACTCCCTGAGGCCCCACATCACCCACCCCCAGGCCATTGCCGGGGTTCCAGTCAGTGCCAGTATGATCCCAGTGACTCCCAATCTCTCCCAGTATATCCCAGTTGTCCCCAGCATGCTCCCAGTCACTCCCTCTTCTCCCAGTTGATTCCAGCATGGTTCCAGTCAGTCTTAGTGTGGTTCCAGTTGCTCCCAGTGTATCCCAGGAGTTCCCAACATGGTGTAAACTGCCCTCAGCATGCTCCTACTCACTCCCAGTGGGATTCTAGTCCCCATCTGTATTGTCCCAGTTGCCTCCACCATGGTTCCAGTTGCTCCCATATTCCTCCCAGTATGATCCCAGTTGCACCCACTTGCCCCAGTATAGTCCCAGTCACTGCCAGTAAGATCTCAGTCACCCCCAGTATAGACACAGTCACTCCCAGTTGCTCCCAGTTTCCCCCTCAACATGGTCCCAGCTGTTCCCAGTGTTGTCCCCTCCAGTATCGTTCCAGACACTACCAGTATATCCCAGTTCTCCCCAGTTGCCCCCAGCATGCTCATTCCCATTCACCCCAGTTGCCCCAGCATGGTACCAGTTGCCCCCAAGATGACCTCATTCATTCCCAGTCACCCCAGTTGCCCCCAGTATGCACCCATCATTCTCAGTTGTTCTCAGTAGCCCTCAGTGTGCTCCCAGTCACTCCCAGTATTTCCGTGTCTGTGCTCCAAGTGCTGCTCCCAGCCCTGATTCGTGAGGATGGGAATGTCCCGCTCCCTTGCTGGGGCAGGGTCACACCTGAGCCAGATGTGCAGGGCAGGACCTTGCCCTGACCCCAAGCACTGTCCCAGCTGTAGGATCTGCTTCCTATCGGCCTCTTCCTCCTGTGGCCCTGAGCCCAGCCTGGTGCTGAACAAAGGGGCTGGGCCGGGGCCATCCCCCAGCAGGGGCTGCTCACCCCCTCTGCCCCCTCCCCAAATTCCCTGGAGCTGGGGGAGCAGGAACTGGGGCAGGAGCCCTGTGAGGAGGGACAAGGGGGTGACACTGGGATGGGGGGATCACACATGCTCTGGGCACACACAGTCCCTGGGAACCCCCCCTCACCTTCTCCTGCAGCACCAGGAGGATGGACCCTAACATGGAGCCCCTGACCCTTGGCAGTATTTTGTGGGGTGGGGTCTGATGGCAGCTTTGGGGTTCTGGGGGGTCACGACCACCCAAAAACCCCCTCCCAACCCCACAGTCACTCCTGGACCCCTCAAAACACCCCACAGCTCCTGGCTCGGACATCCCTCACCACTCCCTGCAACATAAATGTCCCCAAAAATCACAAAACCCCTTTCCATCTCCCCCAAGACCCACCCAAATTCTCTCCATAACACACAGCTCTGCCAACACACACAAACCCTCACAACCTTGGGTGGGGGGAACCCGGCCCAGGCAAAAGGAGAGGCAAACTGGGAAAACTGGGGGCTGCACGTCCAAACTGGGCCTTGCTGGGGACCCTGCCTGGGGACTGCCAGCCCTTGGGGCTCCTCTTGGGAGATCCAGGACGGGGGAACACAGAGAAGGCTGGAGGGATGCCAGGAGTGGCATCACTGGGAGGGACTGGTTTGTTCTGGGATCATACTGGGATCACACTAGGAGTGAGTAGGAGCCTGTGGGAGGGCAATTGAGACCATGCTGGAGGCAAATGGGATATACTGAGAGTGAGTGGGGATCATTCTGAGGGTGACCAGGAGCAGCTGTGAGCAACTGGGATCACACTAGGAGCAACTAGGTATGACTGGGATTGACTGGGTGCATGCTGAGGGTGATGGGAAGCTACTGGGCTTATACTAGGATCAACTGGGATCATGCCGGAGGTGACTGGGATCACACTGGCACTGTGAGTTTGACTACACTGAGGCTGACTGGGGGTGGTTGTGAGCAAATGGGATCATGCTGGAAGGAACTGGGAGTGACTGGGAATGTGCTGGAAGGAACTGGGGTCAATTAGGGGAGACTGGGAGAGACTGGAACAAAAGTGAGGGTGAAAGGGCGCAACTAGGACCATGTGGGGCACAACTGGTTCATACTGGCAGGGACGGGGAGCACACTGGGCTCATCTTTGGGTCATACTGGGAGGGACTGGACTAATACTAGGAGTATCTGAGAGCGACTGGGAACACACCATGCACATCATCCCCCATACTGGGGGGGACTGGGAGCAACTGGGAGAATGCTGGGAGCAAATGGGATCATACTGGGACTGACTGCACTGATCTAGCTGGAGGCAACTGGAACCATACTGGGAGTGATTGGAAGTTACTGGGATTATACTGGGATCATACTGGGAGTGATTTGACATAACTGGGATTATACTGGAACCATACTGGGAGTGCTGGCATGTGACAAGGATCATACTGGAGGTAACTGAGCTCCAATTGGTGATGAAAGGGAGCAACTGGGATCACACTTGGGGCTACTGAGAGCAATTGAGAGAAACTGGGATAATGCTGCAAGCAAACTGGAGGAACTGGGAATTACTGGATGCATGATGGAGGCAACTGGGATATACTGGATGTGACTGGGATCATACTGGATTAACAAGCACCTTACTGGGATCACTGGGAGTATCTGGGAATGACCACAGACATGCTGAGGGCACCTAGGATATACTGGGACTGTCTGTAACCACACTGGGAATGACTGGGAACACACTGGGAACAACGGGGACTGTGCTGGGGAGAACTGGAATCACAAACTGGGAGAAACTGGGAGTGAGGGGGAGTGACTGGGTCTACACTGGGGCAACTGGGCATGACTTGCACCATGCTGGGAGGAACTGGGATCATATGGGCAGTGACTGGGACTATAATGGGGGCAAATAGTATCACACTGGGAGCAACAGGGAGCAACCGGAACCATGCTGGGGGCAACTGGGATCCTACTGGGATCACTGTGGAGGAGGCTGGGCCCATGCTGGGATTGACTGGGATCATACTGGATCTTACTTGGAGCAACTGGGACTCGACTGAGGGTGACTGGGAGTGGCTGTGAGCAACTGGCATCAGGCTGGAAGCAACTGAGGACAACTGGGACTGACTAGGAACATAGTGGGAGCAACTGGGATACACTGGGAAAGACTGAAACCACACTGGGTTAAATGGGAGCAAGTGGAACCACACTGGATGATCATGGGAGCAACTGTGCCCATGCTGGGGTCATACTGTGTTGCGGTGTGTTGTAATATCATGTTTTAAACTTCTGGGTCCCTTCCCCAGGTGTGCCAATACCTCCCTTCCCCCCCTAGCCCCTGCTGGGCAGTCAATCAGTTTTAACATTCCAGCAAGGCATCGTGTGGTTCGTCACTTTCAAAGGATGCCCCTCAGGCCCGGGGGTCATTGGCCTATCTAGGTGTCCCTCGTCCCTTGAGACCCTCCCCTTCCCACCTGGTTGGTGGCTCACCTGTCCCTTCCCTCCCCCTCCCCCTGGAGCTTAAAAGGTAATCAAGCCATGCGGTTGGGATTCTGTTGGAGCTGTTACCACGATTCAGATATCTGTGACCATGGAATAAAGCTCTGGACATTAACCCTCCGGCAGAATCCATCTCCTTCCTCCTCATCATAGCCTGAAGCCTTCTCTCCTGAGGTAAACGGAGTTCCTAACAAGCCTGGACTTGTTTCAGTGCCTGCTGCAACCTCCAGCAAGCTAAAGGTGTCTCTGGGGTGAAACACCACAGTTGCCGCCTTTGGCCCAGCAGCAAGGGTCAGACTGGCCCAGGCACAATCTACTTGGTAATATTGGGATTCATATTCCAATAATACTGGAACTGGCTGGCATCATAATGGGATTGACAGGAATAGTACTGGGAGTATCTGAGAGTGGCTGAGTTCATACTGGAACCAGACTGGGAGTGACTGGAAAGGTGCTGGCTATGACTGGAACCAAGCTGGAGGTGACTGGGAGAAACTGGGGCTATACTGGGAGTGACAGGGAGTCACTCTGGGCATGATTGGAATCATACTGGGAGGATCTGGGAGTGATTGGGATCATACTGGGGGTGGTTGTAACCATACTGGGAGTGACTGGGTGCAACTGGGATCATCCTGGGAGCCACTGGGACTACAGCAGATGAGAATGGATCCTGATGGGGGTTACTGGGAGCTACTGGGCCCATGCTGGGAGGAAAATGTGGACACGCTGGGAGCAGCTGGGATCAACTGGAAGATACTGAAAGCATGCTGAGGGGACTGAGACTATAACTGGGATCATATAGGGAGCAACTAAGACATTACTTCAGGCAACTACCAGAAACTGAAATCATGTTGGAGGCAACTTGGAGGAACTGGGAAAGACTGGGATCATTCTGAGCTAACCAGAACATTACTGGGCACACTGGGATATACTGGGAGTGTCTGTGACCATAATGGGTGGACTGGAACCACACTGGGAACAGCTGAGACCATGCTGGGCGCAACTGGGAGTGAGTGGGACCATGCTGAGAGGGACTGGGACTATTCTAGAGAAAACTGGGATCATACTGGGAGGAACTGGGAACAACTGGGACTATTCTGGCAGCAGCTGGGATCATACTAGGATCACAGTGGGAGCAGCTGGGTCCCTGCTGGGTGAGACTGGGATCAACACTGCAGGTGACTGGAATCATACTGAGATTAACTGGGAGGGGCTGTGGGCAACTGGAATCAGGCTGAAGGCAACTGGGAGGAAGTGGGAGTGACTGGGAGCATGCTGGGAGTGACTGGGATATACTGGGAGAGACTGGGAGTCATGAGGATCATAGTGGAGGCTACTGGGGTCCTGTTGACATTGACAGGGAGCAACTGGGATCCCACTGGGGGCCACTGGCATCATACTGGGAGTGACTGGGATCCTACTGGAATTATAGTGGGTGTCAATAGACCCTGACTGGGATTACTGGGAGCTACCAGGCCCATGTTGGGAGCTGACTGTGCACACACTGGGAGGAACTGGGAACAACTGGGAATGACAGGATGCATGCTGGTGACAATTGGGATGTCCTGGCAGTGACTGGGATAAAACTGGGGGCAGCTGAACCACACTGAGGTAACTGGGAGTGCCTGGCAATGAGTACGAGTATGTTCAGGGCAACTGGGATATACTGGGAATGCTGAGATCATGCAGGTGGTGACTGGGACCAAACTGGGAGCCACTGGGAATGTGCTGGGGGAACTGGGACCGTGTTGGGGGGAAACTGGGGGCAAGTGTGAGTGACTGGGGTCCTGCTGGGAGAGACTGGGATCATACTGGGAGTTACTGGGACTATACTAGGCGGAAGTGGTAGAACTGGGAACACACTGGATGAAAGTGGGAGCAACTGGGACCATGTTGGGGACAAATTGCATCAAAATGGGGAATGACTGGGAACAACTGGGCTCATACTGGGAAGAGGAGGGATCCTGCCAGGAGTGAGGGGAAGTGACCAGGATCATCCTGGGAGTGACAAGGAAACTGGAAGCACACAGGGGCAGCAACTGGGCTCATGCTGGGAGCAGGGCTCCAGGACAGGATAGATGCAGGGGCCAAACCCAACAAGGTGAGGTTTAACAACTCCAAGTGCCAGGTTCTGCACTTTGGCCACAACACCCCCTGCAGCACTACAGGCTGGGGACAGAGTGACTGGAGAGCAGCCAGGCAGAAAGGGACCTGCAGGGACTGATGGACAGCAGGCTGGACATGAGCCAGCAGTGTGCCCAGGTGGGCAAGAAGGCCAATGGCTCCTGGCCCGGATCAGCAATGGTGTGGCCAGCAGGAGCAGGGCAGGGATTCTTCCCCTGTGCTCAGCATTGACTGGGCAGCACATCGAGTGCTGTGTCCAGTTCTGGGCCCTCAGTTTAGGAAGGGCATGGAGGGGCTGGAGTGTGTCCAGAGAAGGGAAACAAGGCTGGTGAGGGGTCTGGAACACAAGCCCTGTGAGGAGTGGCTGAGGGAGCTGGGGTTATTTATCCTGGAGAGGAGGAGGCTCAGAGGTACCACAAGGCAGTGCCAGGGCACAGGTTAAACTTGATGATCTCCATGGCCTGTTCCAACCTCGCTGATTCTGGGATTCTCTGGAACCATCCTTGGAGCAGTTGCAGGAGGAGCCCTGGGCCTCCTCTTCAGCAGCTCCAGAAGCCCAGGTCCCTCAGCTTCTCCTGCCAGCCCCAAAGCCCATCCTGTCAGTCCAGCAGAGCCTCTGCAGCTCCTCCTCAGTGCCCAGAACAGGGAGCCCCAGAGCCAGACACAGCAGCCCAGATGTGCCCCCCTGGCCTGGGGTGCCTCTGGCAAGGGAGCAGCAGGAGGCACTGCAGGAGCCTGCAGACAATTCCTGCAGCACTTGTAGGATGATACTGCTCCTCCAGGGACGTTCCCATGGTGCCAAGTCAGGAACTGCAATGGGGAGTGGGGCCACAGAGGAAAGGGCAAACAGGGATGGGCTGTTTGCAGGGGAGGGGACAGCAATGGGACACAGGAAGGAATCTGGAACAGGGATGAGGAAAGAAAGCAAAGGTGAAGCCAAGGAAATGCTCAGGGAAGTTTGGGACTGGCTGCCAGGCAGCCCTGGCTCTGAGCAACAGCGTCTGCAGTGGGACAGGAAACTCCCAGCTGATGGGAACAAACTTTCTGGCTGACTGCAGAGGCCAGGACAAAGCTGAATGGTTTCCCTGCCATCCCCCAGCCCTTGCTGGCCCCAGGCGCTGATGGCATCTGTGCCCCCTCAGGTTCATGTCCCCACAGCAACAGCATGGGGGTGCTCCCCCTGCTGTGTGCAATGCAAACAGGGGCTCCCGAGCCAGTGTCTGTGCCTGTAAGGATGGGGAACCTGTGTGAGGTGGGGGAGAGGCCAGGGCTGCAGAGGGGGGATGTTGTTAGCAGCTTCATGAGGACACTCTGGGACTGTCCTGGGCTGTGCAGCGCACTGGGGATGGATCAGCCCCTTCTCTGCTGCTCCTTCCCGTCTGCCCCAGGGCCCTTGCAGAGCCCCAGCCATGCTGTTTGCCCCCAGCCTGCCCACAGCCAGCCTGGGGTTCCTCATGGGGGTTTTCTGTGCTGAGCATTGGCCTGTGCATGTTCTTGAGGCTGGGCAAGGAGCCTGGAGCCCCCAGGGCCTGGCCTGAGGAGTCAGCGCTGCCCCAGCAGTGCCCATGGCCTGTCCCTGCTGCATCCCCGGCACTGCCACCCCCAGGGCTGTGCCCGGCCCCAAGAGCACTCAGGCCCTGCAGCAACACCAGGGCCACCAGGGCAGGGGGCAGGGCCATGGCAGCAGCACTGGCAACACCAAGTGCTGCTGCTACTGGGCACAGCTGCTGTGCCAGCACTGATCTGCCCCAGCTCTGCACACAGACATTGCTGCTGAAGCTCCAGAGAGGCAATAAAAGGGCATCTCTGCAGAAAAGTTTGCTAGGAATTCCTTTATTTCTTTTAAAGTCACCCAGACAGCAGCCCCTTATTGACACAGTCTGCGGCCACAGGGAAGTTGGAGAGAAAAAATACTGGAAATGATGTTTATTTGTGGACTATATTTAAACATAAAACAAAGGAAAAGAACCTCCCCACTTAAGCCAACAAGAAGTAGCAAACACGACTTTGATTACAAGTTATTTGCAGCTATTGCCCAGCACTTTAGTGTTTCTTAAAGCATGCAGCCATCAGTCTCCACACTGAAGCCTTAAGCTCCTGGTTCCTCAGGCTGTAGATGAGAGGGTTCAGAGCTGGAAGAACCACCGAGTATAGAACTGACAGGGCCAGATCAAGGGATGGGGAGGACATGGAGAGGGGCTTCAGGTAGGTAAAAAACCCAGTGCTGACAAATAGGGAGAGCACAGCCAGGTGAGGGAGGCAGGTGGAAAAGGCTTTGTGCCATCCCTGCTCAGAGGGGATCCTTAGCACAGCCCTGAAGATCTGCACATAGGAGAAAACAATGAACACAAAGCAGCCAAATACCAAACAGGCACTACCAGCAAGAAGTCCCAGTTCCCTGAGTTGGGATTAAGAGCAGGAGAGCTTCAGGATCTGCGGGATTTCACAGAAGAACTGGCCCAGGGCATTGCCATGGCACAGGGGCAGGGAAAATGTATTGGCTGTGCGCAGCAGTGAATACAGAAAGCCACTGGCCCAGGCAGCTGCTGCCATGTGGGCACAACCTCTGCTGCCCAGGAGGGTCCTGTAGTGCAGGGGTTTGCAGATGGACACGTAGCGGTCGTAGCACATGACGGTCGGTAGATAAAATTCTGATCCAATGAAGAACATAAAGAAAAAGAGCTGAGCAGCACATCCTGTGTAAAAGATGTTCCTGGTGTCCTAGAGGCAATTGTGCATGGCTGTGGGTGCCCTGGGCTGCAGGACCCTGCTCTGCACGACAGCCCTGCGCACCCCTGGCTGCTCTGCACAAGAGACAATCAGAGAATGTACTCACAGGGTCGGTAGGCATTAGAATGTTCCAGCTTTAGGAGATGGCTCCAGGAGCTGCAGCTGCATTGTCCTGCAGCCAGAGGTTCCTGTGCCAAGGGCTGGCAGTGATTCTGCTCCAGGCACTTCTCAGCACCTTCCTAGCCCTGACTGATTGAAGCTCTCTGTGCCTCTGTGCTGGGCCCGGGGTGGCTTCAGGCAATGCCCCAGCCCTGCTGGGCTGGCAGAAGAGCTGCTCATCAAGAGAAATGTGCTTTTGAAGCTCTTCTTGGTTACCAGGAGCTGCCTCTGTGCCAGGAGCCCAGCACAGCTCAGCAGCACAGACACAGCACAAGAACTTTAATGAGCCTCTGGGGCTTGGTGTTCAGGCCATGAACATCATTCCTAGAGAGGGAGCTGAAGAAACCTCTCCAGAATTCCAATCAGAATCCAACTCCAGAGATTCTTGGACTTTTAATGGGTCCCACTGAGGAACACAACTGAGAAAGTGTCCCCAGGCCCCAGGCAGAGCAGAGAACTGGAGGCAGTGCTGCAAGGTGGGGACAAAGAGAAGCCAAGTCTTGGTGCCCTGAGGCACAGCAGGGTCTGTGCCACCAAGGGCTGTGAGGAGACACCTTGTCCTGAGGCACTGGGGCCTCCTGGCACAGCACCAGCCAGGCTGGGCACTGTCAGCCCCTTGTCCTGCCCTCAGCATCCCCCCCTAGCCCACATCCCAGTGGCCTCAAGGATCTGCTAGAAGGAGTCCCTGGGGAGCCTTGCTCAGCAATGGCCCTGGGGCCTCCTTAATGCTCCCTGCAGGGACTGCAGGTTTTTCAAAGGACTTTGGGTTTTGCTTTTGCCTTGGAGTCTCTGAGAGGTTTATGCAATCCTGGCCTGCAATTATCTGCTGTAATTAGTCCCTGGAGAGGCTTTGTCAGTAACAACACTCATTGTGGCTCATTAATGCTTCAAGGTACTTCAGTTGTTTGAAGGTACTTGGTGTTTCCCTTTTGATACAGACTCTGTGAGAGGTTTGTGCACTCAAGGCCTCAGTTGTCTGCTTTAATGAATCCCTTGAGAGCTTTGTACTGACACTCAGTGGGGCTCATAATGCCTTGAGAAACTCAAGGTTTTTGAGATACTTTATGGATTTAAGAATACTTTTAGGTACTTTTAAGAATTTTCCTTCCCACGCTGAGTCTCTGAGAGGTTTTTGTGCCATCCTGGTCTCCAATTCTCTCCTCCAAGGGGTCCATGAGGAGCTTGTGTTGGGTATCTTCCCTCTTTCTGTTTTACAACAAAGATGGAACTGAAATAATTTTGTAAGACTTTCTAAAAGCATCCAAACAAGCATGGGACAATTAACAATACAGCAACAATCAGTAAGAAAATTAATAGTCCTGTTTTAGCTAGACAACATCCAACCCTTTAGTCCCTTGGATTGGAAGAGTTCATTTACCCAGTCTTTGTTTTCTACTTAAAGCTTCTTGACTCCTTCCTTCAGTACCTGAATGCTCTTGTGGATTGACTCGCTGTGGCTGGAGAGGTTCATGCAACACATGCCCTCTGAGTCTACACTGCCATGCCCATGTGCCCAGAATGAAAATTCTACCACTGTTCTGCAAGGTAGCATGTCTGATGGTCTCTATGTCTGAGAGCAGGCCACTCAGTGTGAGGGAGTAGCATTGGTTTGCTTACTTAACAGGCACACAAGATGGTCTGATTGTCCTGAAGCTTTAGCTGCAGCCACCCAAGGTAGTCCAAATTGGGGGTACTACGTTGCAATATCTGGATTAAAGCTTGCAAAGCCATCTCTTAGATATCATCCAATACTTCTCTAGGGATACCTGCTGCTTGATCATCTGGTCAGCTTTGCTGTCCTTCTCCAGCTAGATGGTTGATTGTCAATTCTGCCCTTGCCTCATTATTAGCATAGTCTTATATTAAATGATTCAGTAAACACTTCCATCCCCCTTCCCACAGGGCATATTCTGTAGGTGCCAACAACATGGTCCTAATACATTTTAAATCATAGGGTGTTATGATGTGCTGTAAACATGGCCCTCATTAGGCCATTAAACAAAGTAAGTCCTTCCTATGGTCTTTATTTTCCCTACACAGATCCTTGATTTCCCTGTAAACCACCGGCTGATACCTGGGATTCTGCCCCCTTTTTTCATAACATACGGGGGAAATGAGGGGTTCAAGACTATTTGCCAGTGTCCTTCCTTAACTGCTTCCTTCCGAATACTTTCGTAGGGACCTTCTGGGGTTGAAGGGAAAGGTGGCTCTGGGGAATCCAAACTGTCTTCTGGAGAGGAAGAATAACTTGGAGGAGAAACATTTGGATTAGAAATAGTGTGACAGTTGGGCTTAGTATCTTTGACCACGGGCTTATATTATTGCTGGAGGGTGAGGCAAAGGGCACTGCCATTTTCTCACGTGTTGGGGAGGAAGGGCTTTGATTTACGATGGCAGACTTCCGGGGTAGAGTTCTGGAGGCATTGCCCAGGGTGAAAGTGGAATGATTGACAGTAGTGACATGACCCACAGTTTTGGGGATGTAGTCTGGAGGCTTGTTCAGGGTGGAAGAGAAGGTTGTGGTAGCAGGAAGTGGAGGAGCCAAGATGGAGGGAGGATGATCCGGCTCCCAAGCCACGTTCAGGCTCCATCCATCTTGAGTCTCCAGGGCATGATATTCCAAGACCACGTGGCCATTGCCATCTTGGACCCTTGTGGAAGGTCTGAGAAAGGCATGTTTGAGGGGAGGTCCTGAGTTAGGAGTGACCAACGGATTGAATTTTTGAGACATTGCTTGCTGGTGAAGGGTCTCAAGGATGGTATGGAAGATGGGGAGCATATGTGCTGCAATGGGCTCCCTTTTGATCGAAAGGTTGTACAGTTTAAGTCCCACTGAGTCCTAAAATTCAGTGGTATGGATTTCATCAGCAGAGGCATCTGGAAAATTTTTAATGATCCACCTCATGATTGATTTTTATTTGTTCTTTGAAAATATTTTGTCACGATCTATTAGAATTAACTTAAAGCATCCATATAAGCTCCTTTCTACTTTGGACATCTGGCTACCCATTTTTCTCCTTCTCCACCTTAGGGGCAACAGCCAGAGCACACCAAATCAATAATGGGACTTGGGCGCATATTGTAAAAACACAGTGGCAAAATGGGCAATAAATGTCTTGCATTTCCCCAAACCCACCTGAAATCCTATACAGGTGCAACCGTTTTTGCCCCTGCCGATCCCGGGCCGAGGTCCCTTGAAGCAACAATGAATCCACCAGGCATGGAACAATTCAAAATCCCGGGGAGCACTGACCTATCCATCAGCTAACCCCAGCTGACATGACTGACACAGGGATCCCTGAATGTCATGGTCCCTGGTCGGGTGCCAAATGTCACAATGAGGGTGGCTGCAACAAACCTCTCTGAGTCCCTGACTTCAGCAGGGCAAGGGTGGCAAAAATGAAAAGGAGTGGGTTCGATGGAGTTTCCCAAAAAGAACTCTAATTACAGGGTGGAAAACAATAAACATGGAGAAGTCGAGCACGGTACGAGGGGCAGTATCCTAAAACCTGAGACAAAGAGGAAGACACAACATAGACCCTTGGGGCTAGAAAACTAGAACAATAACCATATAGAAGAAACAAGTAACCAATAAACCAATACAGGAGTAGAACTTGGACAACTTAGCATAACAACACTAAAGGCTTATGGGAAAAGTCTCAAGCTCACCCTAAGTAAATTGAATGATTCCTAGAACTGGAAACTCACACCCAGTTCTTCCAGGGTAAAATCTGTCTGACTCTGAGTTACAGCTGGGCTAGCTCCCACACCGCTGCTTTGCACTGGCCCCTTGGGACCATGCAGCCAAACAGAGCCACAATGCTGTCCTTGGTTCCACAAGGCTCTGCAGTGTCACAATGGCTCCTTCATTTCACAAGGCTCTCAAATGTCACATTGGTCTCCATAGGAAGGAAATCGCGGAGCCCTCATGTTTCAGGAGCTGATGAACAGAAATCACCAGAGGCCAAGGCAAGCCTGACCTGTCTGTCCTGGCGGGTTTGCTTGGAGCAACCCTTGGATATTTGAAATTACGAATGCGGAGTCCTAATTTAGAATACTTGTGCCTGGAAAAGAGAGATTTTTTTTTTCCATACAAAGAAAAGGACAGAGCCCTTTCCAGTGCTTGGAAAATAGATGAGGGCTGCCACTCAGGAGTCAATGACCAGCCAGACCTGTCTGTCCTGGCAACTTTAGTCTGGCAGCAATCCTTGAATACAAAGATATTTGGAGATGGAATCAGAATTTTGGCCATGGATGCCCAGAAAAAATGGACAGTTCTTTTCCATAAAAAGAAAAGCCCAAAGTCCCAGTCTTTCAGGGGCAGATGGGAATGGCCTTAAGCATTCCAAGGTCAGGCAGACCTGTCAGGTGACCCCTGGGAAGCCAAGGCAGCCACACTTATTTCATGTTCCCTTGGTTCCACAGGGCCCTGCAGTGTCACAATGGCTCCTTGCTTCCATGAGGCCCTCAGGTGTCATAACGGTCACTTGATTACACGAGTCCTTAAGGATCTTAATGGTCTCCATGGTTCCACAAGGCCCCACAGTGCCATAATGGTCTATTGGTTCCATGAAGTCCCACTGTGTCCAATGGCCCCTTGGTTCCATCGGGGACCAGTAGTGCAACAATGATTCCCTTGGTTCCACAACTTCCCATAGTGTCACAATGGCCCCTTCCTTCCATGAGACCCTGCAGGGTCACAATTGTCTCCCTGATTTCATGGGGCCTTGCAATGCCACAATGCTCTCCATGGATCCACAGTGTCCTCCAGGATCACAATGGGCCTTTGGCTCCACAAGGCCCTGAAATGCAGCAATGGCCTCTTGGTTCCACAAAGTCCTGCTGCTTCACACTGGCCCCTTGGGACTGTGAGGCCCAACTGAGCCACATATTCTTGGTTAGAAGAGAACAGAAAGATGTTCTTGGTTCCACAGGGCCCCAGAGTGTCACAGTGGCCCCTGGGATCCATGGTACCCTGCGGGGTCACTTGCTTCCACAAGTCCCTAAGTGTCACCATGGCCCATTGGTTCCACAATGCTCTGCAGTGTCACAATGGTCTCCATAGGAAGGAAACAAGTGAGCCCCAGTGGTGCAGGGGCAGTCACCAGAGAAGCAGTCACCAGAGGTCAAGTTTAGCCCAACTTGTGTCATCCTGGCTTTTTAAGATTTTCTAAGCCTTCTGATGTTGACATTCTTGTAGTGAACTTTCTCACATACTTTCTGTAAATAACTCATTGTTTTGCATTCCTTTATGGAGGAGGAGAGAGTTGAAGGCTGTTGGTTTGATCAGTGTCATTGGAGAGGTGGCACTGTCACCTTCCAATCCACTGTCACTTTTGGAAAACTATAAATGTTGGAGTCAGAATATAAACTTCACATTTTTTCTTCACCTTGAGAACAGCGATGTGTGCTTCTGTTCTTTCCTGTCCTCTAGTGACATCAGGGGAGTGCCAAAGTGTACTGCAGCCTAGGCTGAGTCAGAGTCTGGATTGCCGGTGAGGTTTTATTGTCACCCCTCTTTGGTGCTTTGCCTGCTGTTCTTGGGGTAATGGCAACCTCTGTGGGTTTCAAGGAGGATTCCCTCATTTTGGATCTCTGCAGGGGGGGTCCTGCAGTGGAAACAAGTTTCTATTTCCTGGAATGATTTTGAGCGATTGCTTCTGTGGGCCCGAGACCGAGGGCTCTTTTCGGACTCTGCAAAGCCATTCTCCAAGGAGGAGTGGTCTCTTCTGGGGGTACACCTCATGGAGGTCCTCTTTGATGATTGCACCGTAGACGTGGGATCGCTGCTGGTGCAGTGGAAAAAGTGTGAGGATCTTTGGCGGGGGTCTGGTTCTTGGAGTTCCCAGAGGAGCCCTTCTGTCTCGGACATGGACGAGGGGAAGTTTGAGTTTCTGTGCAATGTGGAGCTCTCTCCCCACTCTGGGACGGTGTGCTGGGGGACGGGTCCAACACGGGGGATGGCAATTGTTCCCCTGGGGTGGATTTGGCTGTGCCAGGCTCCCTTGTGCCGCTCTGCAGTGATGCGGCTCCACAGGCTGCACCTCTCTTGGCACCCCTCCCCTCCTCCATGTCGGGGACAGGGCCCAACGCCGGTCTCATCCTGTCGCAGGCATCTTTTCATTAAAATCCGTTCATTAGGATTTTTCCTCCCAAAGCTGAGACCTTTCAGCAACAAAGTGTAAACAATGGTTATCTGCTGCTGTGCAATGCAACAGGTGGATCCGTGATTGGTCTCCTGTGGATGTTGGATTTACTGACCACTCATGGCAGAGCTGCTCTTGCTCTCTGTGGCAAGGAGGATTGTGATTGCAAACCATGTGAGGTGTAATTGGAATGATGCTTGTAGAAGGGTCATAGTGGCTCTGCCTGGTTTTCCTACTGTCTCTCACATGGCAGAGGCCTGTGCGGACATCATCCCCTCGGGTCAGAAGTTGGCTGCCGTGGCTGCCGCTGTGCAGCCAGTCTGGGCAGCACCGCAGGGCGGGCGGCCACAGCAGGGGACTGCGCAGGTTGGTAAGCAGCAGGGGAAGAAAGCACAGAAGTTCAGATTTCCCATGTTCTTATGTGGTCAGTGTGGTAGGTCGAATCACATGTCCAATATCTGCAAGGGGACTGTTCATGTTAATGGCCAGGGTTTACCGTGCTCGGCAAATGTGAAGCGGAGTGCGCAGCAGGGACGTGCCCAGACACAAACTTCTCTCCAGACCCCGGAGCCGATGGAGGTCTCCTTTGCCGGCTTGCAGCCAGCACCCGCGGATCAGCAGGTGTGGATATCTGCACCACAACAACAGTTGTCTTAGAATCTTGTAAAATACACAAGGTTCCCCTGGATTCCTTTGATCCCTTGGGTGGGGGCATGAGTGCTCTCCTGATGGGAAGATCTAGTGCCACCCTTCAGGGCATCATTGTGCCCCTGGGGCTCATTGATGCAGATTTCACAGGGCAGATTTGTGCCATGGTCTCCACACCCAACCCCTCCCATCACGATCCCAAAAGGGGCACAACTTGCTCAACTTGTCCCTTTTAAGTCTTCTGTTTGCAGGACAGCTGACCGGTTGCATGTAGCTGGTGGCTTTGGATCCACTGGGCCGCCTCAAGTTTGCTGGTCTGCTGTCCTGACCAAGGACTGTCCCAAGATGCTGTGTACCCTCTCTGTTCCTGGTGTGACGCCATCGGAAATCCACCTCCGCTGGCTTCTCGACAGTGATGCTGATGTCATGGTTCTCTCCCTTGCTGCCTGGCCAGGAGAGTGGCCCCTGGATCCTATGGGGATGTCTGTTGCAGGTCTGGTAGGGACAGCGCAATGCTACTTGAGCCTGCGGCCCATGCTGCTTGCGAACCCAGAGGGACAGACAGCCTGGGTTAGGCCTCCTGTTACTTCAACTCCTCCCAGCCTCTGGGGGAGGGATCTTCTTCTGTCTGGGAGTGCACATTGGGATGGATTTTTGATGGAGGCCACTGCAGTGAAGGGCGCAGAGTGTCTTACGCCTCCTATTCGGTGTCTGGTCGACAAACCTGTCTGGGAGAAGCAGTGGCTTCTCCCTCAAGACAAATTGGTCGCCCTTCAGAAAATGGTGCAGCAGCACTTGGATCAGGGTGAAGCTGGCTGAGGGGCTTTGTACAAACAACGAACCAGACAGGGCTGCTGTAGAACACGCCTCGAGCTGCTTTAATTTTCAGCATCAGTCTCATTACATGGTTATGACAATGGGAAGATGCCAGCAGCTCACATTCCAGGCAGCAGACCAGGAACTTAATGTTACAACTTACTTTATAAGTTTTTTGACCAATCACACAAAGCAAAAGCATATTGACAGCTGTTCTAGCCAATCACCATAAGCACACATACCTTTGGTTAAAACAATGCTTTCCTATTTTGAATACAATACCTGCTTGTAAGCCTTAAAACACAATGCACAGAGCTCCATTATTAAGCTTTAATCTTCCTAATATCTTGCTAGATAAACTTTCTGTAGCTTACAGAGCTATTCTAGACAAGTGTTAATACACAGACCATTGTTCTAGTTGCCCTTGCTTTTCTACAGTTTAAATAATTTTTCTGCTGACCTATCTCATGGCTGCTGCATAGCTCTGCTCACAGTTATGCTGTGTCTGAGGCCTGCATCTTGAAGCTTTCCCAAAATGCTCTAATTTTGTGGATTCCCACACAGGGTCATCTGGAGCCTTCTACCAGACTCTGGAACACTCCTGTCTTCTGCATCAAAAAGAAATCTGGGAAGTAGAGGTTGTTGCAAGATCTCCGAAATGTTAATGCCGTGATGGAAAGCATGGGGACATTGCAGGTGGGCATGCCATCGCCTACCATGCTTCCCTCAGACTGGTCGGTCCTCATTGTGGATCTGAAGGATTGTTTCTTTACGATTCCTTTGCATCCCGATGACAGACTGAAGTTTGCCTTCTCAGTGCCAGCGATTATCGAGGCTGAGCCCGCACAGAGATATCAATGGAGGATGTTGCCCGAGGCATGCAGAATTCTCCTGCCTTGTCTGGAGTTCACAAGCAGTTTCCTGATGCATGTCTGTATCATTATATGGACAACATTCTGGTGGGTATGCCCACCCAGGATGAGCTGCTGAGGATTCAGCCTCAGTTGCTCGATGCTTTGCATGCTCATGGACTGCAGGTGGCTCCAGAAAAGGTTCAACAGCAACCACCTTGGAAGTACTTGGGGGTCAAAATTCTGGAAGGGATGATCTGTCACCAGGAGGTGCAATTTGTGCATTCTGTGAAGACACTGAATGATGCTCAGAAATTGTTAGGTGTCATCACTTGGTAACGTCCGTACTTGGGGCTAACCGATGCACAGCCATCTCTTCTGTATGATCTGTTGAAACGAGACTCTGATCTAAAGTCACCTCGCATACTGACCCCTGAGGCATGTAAGGCGTTGCAGGTGGTTCAGCAAGCTGTTTCGGCTTGCCAAGTTTATCGCATTGATCCCTCTGTTGATATCACTGTGTTCATCAGCACTCCAGATTCGCATCCCACGGGCATTATTGGCCAATGGAGTGAGAAATGGTCCGATTCCTCGCATATGTTTGAATCAGTTTTCCTGCCTCATCAGCTGCAGAAGACGGCAACTGCATTGTTTGAGCTGATTGTTCGCTGGATAATCAAATGCCGGCAACGGTGTTTGCAATTGATGGGTGCGGATCCTGCAAGGTCATACTCCCGGTGCAACAGGAGGATTTTGACTGGAGCTTTGCAAACAGTGTGTCCCTGCAGAGTGCTCTGGAAAATTTTTCAGGGCAGATCATTTGTCATCTGCCCAGTCATAGGCTACTGCATATGGTGAAATTCACACAAATGTCTTTGCGGCCCAAAAATAGCCAGGAACCTGTGCAAGGACCCACCGTCTTCACTGACGGTTCAGGGAGAACAGGAAATGACATTGTTACTTGGAGAGACCAATCAGAGTGGCAGGTTCTGGAAGCTCATGAGGATGGGTCAGCCCAATTGGTTGATTTTCCCAGGAACCTTTCATCTTGGTCACGGATTCCACCTATGTGGCCAATACCGCACAGAGTTTGGGTCATTCCGTTTTGAAGGAGGTCAGTAATCCTGCCTTGTTTCATTTACTGAAGACCTTGTGGTGTGCCATTCAGGCCCGGGTTCATCCATTCTATGTTCTGCATGTGAGGAGTCACCCCAATTTGCCAGGCTTTATAGTGGAAGTTAACACAAGGGCTGACAAGTTGGCTAACCCAGAGTGGGTAGCGCCTCAGCCTGATACACTTGCGCAGGCCGAGGCATTGCATGGGTTTTCCCACCAAAACGCACATACCCTGCAGAAGCAGTTTCAGCTGATGCCAACTAAGGCTCATGACATTGTTGAATCATGTGTTGACAGCCACGCACTTGCTCCGCCTTTGCCAGCTGGGGTAAACCCCAGAGGCCTTAGGGCCTTGGAGGTTTGGCAGACCGATGTCACCCAGATTGCCGAGTTTGGCTGACTCAAGTATGTTCATGTCACGGTGAACACGTTCTCCTCTGCGATGTGGGCTTCGGCTCACACATTTGGGAGAAGGCCCATGATGTCCTTGCCCACTGGAGGCAGGCCTTTGCCGTTCGGGGCATACCTTCTGCTGTGAAAACTGACATTGATCTTGCTTACACATTGCAAAAGGTGCAGCAGTTTCTGCAGTTGTGGGGTGTCTCGCACAAGTTTGGTATCCCTCATTCTCCGACTGGTCAAGCTATTGTAGAATGCGCTCATGGTACTCTGGACTGGGTTCCTCAAAAACAAAAACGGGGAATGCAGGATGAAACCCCGCACAGTCGGTTGGCAAAAGCCTTGTGCACAATCAGTCATCTCACTGTGCCCCTGTTTTGCGGAGAAAAGAAGAAACCTCACAACTTTGTAAAATTTCTAAAGCCTGGTATGCTTTTATTACGACGCGCACCGGATGCAAGCCTCCCCAAAAAGGCAAGCGTGCCTCTGAAGACCTCGGGTCTTCTTTTATCCCCCTTCCAAATGCATATGCATACAGTTTCACAATAAGTTCATACATATTCATTCCGCGTGACATTTAGCACCAGTTCTTCTTTATCAAAAGAATTTCTAGGTGTGGGGCAGATTGACCTTGTGGTCATTTCTGTTTTTCTTTCTCTGTCTCCTTGCTGTCTCTGGAATGCGGCTTTCCTTCAGAGCTTTGGCCCCACAGACCCCTCACCTCTTCCAGACACTTCACCTAATTCAGAATGGATCCCACTCCATCTCATTCCCCCCTTTCCTAGGAAATAAGTAAATTATTTTACTTAAGGAAAACCTCCACGACAATAAGTGTCTTTTAACGCTTCACCATGTACATTTGACACAGAGGTTAGTACAGCTATTTGTTGTGGCATTCTCCTGTCCCAAATTAACAATATAATAGATAATCCTAAGCTTATCCCAACTAATATTAGTGAAACTACAATGGAGTGGCACAACTTATTAAAGATTCCATTTGCAGTTTGTGACCACCCAAAGATCACATCCCACCAGTGATGATCCATATTCTGTTTTATTCTTTGTAGAACCGTGGTTATCTCCTTTCTATCGTGTTGGACAGTAATTAAGGTTTTCTTTCCACTCTCTTGGATTTCCTTTAGGATTTCCAATAGGTCTTGGTGCTTAATTAATTGTTTCACTAATGTAAGGTTCATCCCAATAGGGGTAGGTGGTAGTCTGTGATACATCGTGTAATTAGCTTTAATCAGCTGGTGGGATGTCACTGGGGCCAAGTACGAAAAATCACATCCGATAATCTTAACAAAATTACAAATACAGAAGTTAGAATTTCTACTAGACAGTAGAATTAGTTAGATTTCTACTAGACAGAATAACATCATTGCTATCAATTTTTACTGCAGCACAGGCAGTCCTCAGTCACACACACCCTTTTCCAGTATATACAAGTACAGTTTTCTGGTCAGTGACTGGATGAACTTCAAAGTGACAAATACTCTGTTCAGTGTCCAAACACACATCCTGAGCATTAATAGTATTGCTTTCACAAATGAATCCCATTTGTTCTCTAGTAATGCAGGATTCTAAGTTTACTGTCTACCACTTTCCATTCATCTTTCGTGCCCACACTCTATGTTCTGAAGGATAGAGTATTGTTTTTTCATGGTTTAATCCTAGGGCAATGATGGGATGGATAACATAAACAGTGGCATTACGTATGGTAAGCACAAAGGCAGTTGCTACTTTAGAAACAGGATCATAGGTGAAATTCACCATAGTCCACCAGGATTGAAATTTCCTTTCAAAATCAATTGCATTATCCCACACAATCTTCCGAATTTCAGCTGGAAAATTACCTTCACTCCCTTCCCGTATGATCAGAGCTGCTGTTGCCTGCACCCATAATTGTGCTTGTATACAACTGAAAGCTAAAGACACATTATCTTGAACTGTACTAAGTGCTTCTAGTATCAGCTTGTGGTCTTGGTCCCCGGCCGTTTCCCACTTTGGCAGTACTTTTGAAATCTGCCACTGGCTAGTTCCTAATGCCAATAGAGATGACTGTAAGGGTTGCTTCAATTTTGTTAGGATATCTCATTTAAAACTCCTAATCTTGTCCCTAATAAGCCAGTTAGGTCCTTTCTTGTTCTGCTCCTGAGGTATGCCTGTTTTTGCAACCATGTTGTCCAGCCCTCAAAGGAAGTTTTTAGGAAGGAGGAGCAGGCTGGTTGGATTTTTGAGATGTTAATTTGCATTATCAACATCACACGTTTGAGAGACCTTTCTGGATTGAATAATAGTTGTTGCTCACCCACATTCCTTACTACATAGGGGCCTATTTCATACACCTCAGGTTCAAGTTTGGGTTGAGTCTGAACTATTTGAGTCTTGGTGTGGACTGTATAGGATCCTGTTGTGGTAAAAGGTGTAGTGTCTATTTTGAATTTAAATGAAAGCCCGATATCTTCGTGTGCCCAGAGGCAAGTTATTTCTACAGGCTGTATTAAGGTGAAATTACACCAGCAGTCTGATTCATTTAGGCTATCACAGATTTCCTGGTGTTCATATGCACCAGGAGAGGCTGAGACACTAATTTCATTTGGTCTCTCATAAGCTGTCCCATTTATCATCCGGCACCCTACCTTGATTTCTTCTCCTCTAATCCCTTGAAGTGTCCACAGCTTCCGTTCCTGCCATTCTTGCTCCTCATATACCTGATCTCCATGAATTACCACAGTGGATAGGTTTAAATCCTTTATCTCAGAAGGTTTTCCCATGGATCCAGTATACTGATTAAACGTCTGGGACCAAGGTCATTCAGCATTGCTCTGAATAAAGGTACTCTCAAGTTCTAAAACTTCAGTTATGATTACACACAAAACTATTCTACAAACTAAAATATGAGTTACTCCCGACCGCAATATACTCATTTTGCCCGAGTAAGTTTTAGTCTCAGTTCATTGTCTCCTGGCGTCACTCCTCAAGGGGTTTCTGGGCCTTCTTCACCCGAGAGTGATGAATCCAGGCGTTCTGCTCCTTGATTCTGATTGCAGTGAAGGTGGTGAGAAGCACTTGGAACGGTCCCTCCCACTGTGGTTCCAAGGTCTTTTCTGCAAGAGACTTAACATATACATAATCTCCAGGTTGTATGTTATGTACTGGCCCATCTAACTCCCAGCTCCGAGTTCCAGCCACATGTTTCTCAATTTCTCTGAGCTGTTTGTTTAAGGCCACCATGTAGGTGGCTAGTGTTACCTCTCCAATATGGGTGGACACTCCCTTTTGTATTCCATATGGTCTTCCAGAGAGTATTTCAAAAGGGCTCAACTTTTCTTTAGCTCGAGGTTTCATTCGAATTCGCAATAGTGCTAGTGGAAGAGCTTGGGGCCATGGTAGATTAGCTTCCTGCCACAGTCTTACAATTTGTTGTTTAATCAAATGATTCATTTTCTCCACCTGGCTGCTTGATTGGGGGCGGTATGTGGTGTGAAGTTCCCAGTCTATGCCCAGGTGGCTACTAATCTGTTGCACTATTTTGGAAATGAAATGTGATCCTCTATCTGAGGATATTGTGGCTGGAACTCCAAAGCGTGGTATTATTTCTTGTAATAATACTCTGGTCACTTCTCTAGCTTTGACAGTTCTGGTGGGGAACGCTTCTGGCCACCCTGAAAATGTATCTGTCAATACCAGCAAATATCGATACCCCCCTTTCCTTGGGAGTTCTGAAAAATCAATTTGCCACTGCTGTACAGGCCCACGGCCTCTCCCAATCTGACCGAGCTTTGGTCTGGGGGTATTTTTGGGGTTAGTCTGGAGGCAAAGATCACACTGTCGGGTCACTTGAGTAATAGTGGCATATAAATTACTAGCAATAATTCTTTCAATCAGGTATGTGTATAGGGCATTTATTCCCCAGTGCGTTTTCTGGTGTTCTTCCCTTACTAGTGACCACAATAGATGGGAAGGGATTACCAGTGTCTTTTCAATCGTAGCCCACCCTTTTTGGTTATACGTCCCTTTTTGATCTTCAATTAATTTCCTATCTCTCTTGTTGTATTCTGGCTTACCTTCAAGGGAGATTTGTCCATCTGGAATAAGGACTCCTTCAGTAGCTACCTCACCTTTTGCTGCTTCTTTTGCCTCTCTATCCGCCAGCTCATTTCATTCTTCCAATTCTGAGCTCACTTTTTGGTGTGCCTTAATGTGCATAATTGCTACCTTTTCAGGCAGCTGAACTGCTTCCAGCAGCTGGATTATCTCTTGTGCATGTTTGATGTTCTTTCCCTGTGAGGTAAGCAGTCCCCTCTCCTTCCAGATGGCCCCATGTGCATGTACAACTCCAAATGCATACCTCGAGTCTGTGTAGATGTTTATTCTCCTCCCTTTTGCTCTTTTCAAGGCACGGGTCAGGGCAATTATCTCAGCCTTCTGCGCGGAGGTACCTGTTGGTAAGGATCCAGACTCGATTACCTCTCTGCAGGTGGTCAGTGCATACCCAGCATGTCGCTTCCCATTGGCAACATAGCTGCTCCCGTCAGTGAACCAGGTCTCTGCATCATCCAGAGGGGTATCCTTTAAGTCTGGGTGGCTGGAGTAGGTAGCTTCAATGGTCTCCAGGCAGTCATGGTGTACTGCTTCTCCTTGATTTCCACTGAGAAAGGAAGCTGGGTTGACAATATTAGTCACCACGATCTCTACATCATCTTGCTCTACCATGATGGCCTGGTATTTCAGAAACCTCTGTGGTGAAAGCCAGTGGCCACAAAGTGGCCACCCTTTACTTCCAGTGCTGCGGACACTGTGTGGGACACTAGCACAGTCATTTTTGTCCCAGGGTAAACTTGCGTGCCTCTTGAATGTTCAGCACAACTGCTGCTACAGCTCTGAGGCAACCTGGCCATCCTTTGGCTGTTGCATCTAGCTGCTTAGAGAGGTAAGCTACTGCCCTCCGGTATGGACCCAAGTCCTGAGCCAGTATTCCCAGGGCAATTCCCTGTTTCTCATGGGAAAATAGGAAGAATGGTTTACTCACATCTGGAAGTCCCAAAGCTGGAGCTGACATGAGAGCATCCTTCAGCTGGTGAAAGGCCCGTGTTGCTTCTTTTGTCCACTGGAGATCTCTGCTTCCATCGGCAATCAGAGCATAGAGGGGTCTGATGAGCAGTCCATAATTATAAATCCACAGCCGGCACCATCCTGCCATGCCTAAGAAGGTTCGGAGCTCTTTTATTGTCTGGAGTTTTGGGGTTGGGCATATGGCTTCCTTGCGAGCCTGCCCTAAAGTCTGTTGCCCAGCACTCACCTCGTACCCCAGGTAGATAACTTTCTGTTTCACTACCTGTGCCTTTTTCTTTGATACTCTGTATCCTTGGAGTCCTAGGAAATTCAAAAGGCTTACCGTCCAGGCCACACATGCTTCTCTCGTCCGAGTGGCCACTAGAAGGTCATCCACATACTGCAAAAGCCTTCCTCCTTCCTGTGGAGCTTCCCAGGACTCCAGATCCTTTGCAAGTTGCTCCCCAAACAAAGTAGGGGAATTTTTCCAGCCTTGGGGTAGTCTGGTCCATGTGAGCTGGGTATTGCACCCACTTTTAGGGCTTTCCCATTCGAATGCAAAGACTTTTTGGCTGGCTTCATGGATGGGGAGGCAAAAGAAGGTATCCTTTAAATCTAAAACAGCACACCAGGTTAGCTCAGGTGTTAGGCAAGTTAATAAAGTGTATGGATTTGCTACCACCGGACACAGATCTTCTGTTATTTTACTGACAGCCCTCAAATCCTGTACTATCCGGTATGACCCATCAGATTTCCGAACAGGTAAAATTGGAGTATTGAAATCAGATTGGCATTCTTTCAGTAATCCTAACCGCAGAAAATTTTCGATTATTGGGCTGATTCCTTCCCTATCCTCTTTCTTTAGGAGGTACTGCTTGATTCTCACTGGTTGCACCCCCTCCTTGAGTTTGATTACTATGGGGGAGGCATTTTTCACCCTCCCTGGCACATCAGAGGCCCACACCCCAGGAAATACCTGACCTAGTATTTCTTCATCAGTTTCTTCCTTAATGCCAATAGCTGTCAGAGTTGAACTTAATACCTCTATGTACTTTTGATCATTCACCTCCAGAGTAATTTCCCCATTTTTGAATGTAATAGTTGCTTGTAATTATTCCAATAAATCTCTCCCTAAAAGTGCTTTTGGTGAATTAGGCATGTACAAGAATTTATGAATACTCTATTGTTTTCTCAATTTATACTTCAAAGGTTTACAAAAATATGCCCTTTCAGACTGGCTAGTTGCTCTTTGCACTACAACATAATCATTTTCTACAGGTACTAAAGCTTTATTTAAGACTGAATATGTAGCTCTTGTGTCAACTAAAAATTCTACTCTTTTCTTTTCTTCTCTTAGCTTCATTGTTATGGATCTGCTGGGGTAGAATCCCCCGGTCCTCTTCAGTTGTTTTGTACGTGTGCAGCTATCTGTTGGTCACTCCTTCTTCGTTCTGGGCATTGGCTTTTCTAGTGACTAATTCTTTTGCAGATTGCGCACTGGTTCTTGCTCAGCTGTGGTGGTCTTTGTCTTGGCGGTCTCTGGTTGTATTTCTTCTGCTTTTCTTCCTGTACTACTGCCACTAACTTTTTCATTCTTTGTTTATATCTTTCTTCTTGGTTGCTAAATACTCTCTAGGCTTCTTCTAACAAGGCTTCAAGATCCTTCTCATCTGGTCTCTGAATTTTCTGAAGTTTACGCCTGATATCTCTAGCAGACTGCTTTAAAAATGAATTAACTAGTTGATTTGTCCCTATCTCAGACTCCGGATCTAATGATGTATGACGACGCATAGTATTCCTTAAATGCTCTAGAAATTCAGATGGAGTCTCAGAACGCTTCTGCTTACGGGAATATAAGGCAGACCAGTTTATGGTTTTTGGAATAGCTCTTTCTACTCCTGTTGCTATCTACTCTTGATACTCTGCTAATTTCTTTACCTCTGCCGACACATTAGGATCTCATTCTGGGTCTTGGAGGGGGAAACGTTCTTTCACATCTAGCTGTGTGACTTTACAGTAATCTTCTGCCAAATTCTCTGCTGTCTTTAGGATCAGCTGTTTCTCTGTTTCAGTGAAAGCATCTAGTAGTAGCTGGATGTCAGCCCAGTTTGGATTGTGTTGTTTGCTAACATATCATAGGCGTTTGGCAGTGAGTATCGGGTCAACAAAATAATTCTTCACAATCTTTTCTCATGCTTCTAAATCAAGGGTGGTAAATGGCACTTTAATCATTCATTTGGCCCCTTCTGGTCCCACTGCCTGTCGCAGAGGGGCCTGTAGCACTACTTGCTTCTTAGTTCTAGATGCAACTGGACTCCCACGGGTGGGGTGGGTTCTAGTAGATGTGCTTTCTCTACTTGAGTCCTCCTCCTTTTTGGGGAAGTTCTCTTCCTCTTCATCTTCAGTTTCAGCTTCAATTTCTCTAACCTCCCCCCCTCGGGGAGGAGGTAGAGGAGCTTTCACTCACTCAAATGTGTCCCGTTCTTGCTCCTCAGAACGATATACCTTATCTGATCTCATACACTGTTGTCCTATACTGCATGCTGAACAACAGTGTTTGATTTGCCCTCTCTTTGCCTTGTTATCTTTTTCAAGGGCCAAGACCAGTGGGTCTGAGGGTGATGTAATCCCACAGTCCTTTTGCCACTCTTGGTGATTTCTTAAAACAAAAAACATATCAGCATATGAGACCTCATCCCATTTACCTTCCCGTCTTAAAAACAACATTAACTGCAGTAAAGTATTATAGTCTAGGGTTCCAGTGGGTGGCCACCTTGCTCTGTCCCCTAATCTGTATAAGGGCCACCAGTGTGTGCAATACTGGATTAGATCCTTTTTATTCTCAGAGCCCCTCCGGCTAATGACTTCCTTCCAGTGGGCTAAGATGCACCCTAAGGGGCTGGCCCGTGGAACTTCCTTGCTCTGGTTAGTTCCCATTATTTCCTTCTTGCCCTATCTCGCTTCCTCCCAAACCTCTTTTCACAGGACTTCACAGTAGCTTCCCAGTCTTCCTCCCACACACTCCAAGTGGCAGGTATGAGATGCGATTTCCCACACACAAGTTTTAAGATCTTAGCCTCTGAATCAGCTTGATCAGAAACCTCTAATCTACACTTGGGGCACGTGCCCCGCCGCTTGTTAGAACAGCAATACCAGCGTTTCCCACAAACTATGCACTGTAATAATACCCATGCAGCGTGCCAGCCCCTTGATGCACCAAAGGCTACTCGAAATTTCCCGCAAAGGCAAGCTATTCCATTTATTACAGGGAGCTCTAAATCCTCTATGGCAAGCTGTTCTCAGTCCAGATTTACAAGAGTGCCAGCTGAAGTCCGGTAGAGCCCCTCTAAATGAACTCGTTCTCTCTCCCCTATCTATCCAATAATCCACCGGATTCACAAACTCCCAAGGGTCGAGTCCAAACCACTGAGGCAGAGGAACCCCTCGGGTTCGTCTAGCCACAGTGAAAGCATGCACAACCTACATCACAATTTACCACCTTTACTCAATAAATGTCCTCACCCATGCTTTTCCACAGTTTACTCTGTTTTCTCTGTCGGGCACTCCCCGCCCCCACAGCCTGCCTTGGCCGGTGTCTACTCAGCCTCTCCAGTGGCGGGTAGGACTTCCCCCCCTGCACAGTAGAGCGCTATGGATCTACTCTCTTTTATACAACATACACTTTATACACTTGCACAATTACAAATACAGCGCGCTGATCACTCAATGCATCATACAGCAACACAGTGTCAGGACACCACTCACACACACACAAACAAAGAAAACATACGCGGGTTCAGCTCTGCCCTATCAGATCAATGAACCCCAATACACGCATACACGGGTTCACCCAGCTCACCCCCAGAGCTGCTGGCGGTTCCGCTCTATCAGAACGATGAACCCCGTCTCTATACAGCTGCTCTATCAGCTGGACCCAGACGTCTCTGGGTGATTTACTCTCTTGCTCTCCTTCCTCCTCCCCGGGTGCCCCTCAGTACATACCGTATCCTCCTCCACAGGCCAGCAGGTCCTTGTCTGTCCCAGCAGGAGGCAAGCCGAGATGAGCAGAGCCCCACCAGGAAAATCCTGGGGCGCGCCTAGAAGTCCGTCGGTCCCCCCCTGCTCCTGCGGGGACAGACATGGAGACGGAAAGTATCTCCTTCTCCTGCCTGGCTCGCCAAGAATGTTTTGCGGAGAAAAGAAGAAACCTCACAACTTCGTAAAAGTTGTAAAGCCGGGTATGCTTTTATTACGACGCGCGCCGGACGCAAGCCCCCCAAAAAGGCATGCGTACCTCTGAAGACCTCGGGTCTTCTTTTATTCCCCTTGCAAATGCATATGCATACAGTTTCAGAATAAGTTCATACATATTCATTCCGCGTGACATTTAGCACCAGTTCTTCTTTATCAGAGGAATTCTTAGGTCTGGGGCAGATTGACCTTGCGGTAATTTCTGTTTTTCTTTCTCTGTCTCCTTGCTGTCTCTGGAATGTGGCTTTTCCTTCAGCTTTGGCCCCACAGACCTCTCACCTCTTCCAGACACTTCACCTAATTCAGAATGGATCCCCACTCCGTCTCAGGCCCCATCACACCAAGGGTCCATTGTGCCAACACGGGGCCTCATGGAACCATGGAGAAAATTGTGACACCTTGGGGTGTCATGGGACCAAGGGGCCTTTGTGGCGCTGCAAGACCCCATGGAGCCAGAGGTCCATTGTGAGATTGGAAGGCCTCATGGAACCATGGAGAGACCATTAAGATACTTCACAGCCTCATGATACCAAGGCATCATTGTGACGCCTTGGGGCACCATGGCACCAAGGAGACTATTGTAACACCGAGGGGACTCTTGGAATCATGGAGACCATTGTGACACTGTGAGGCCCAACGGAATAAGCAAAGCATTGTGACACTGTGCGGCCTCATGGAACCAGTGAGACCATTGTGACCCTTGGGGTCCCCACAGATCCAAGAGGGTCATTGTGATACTGTGGGGGCTTCATAAACCAGGAGGCCTTTGTGACACTTAGGGCTGCATGGAACCAAACATCCATTGTGACATTGCAGGGCCTGATGTCATCCATGGTCCATTGTGACACTGTGGAGCCAAAGGAGACCATTGTGACACTGCAAACCCCCAGGGTCCAAAAGTCAATTGTGACATTGCAGGGCTCATGGAACAGAGGAGTCCTGTGAATTTGTGGGGCCTGGGGAACCACGGAGACCACTGTGACACTGCAGGGCCTGATGGAACCAAGGTGTCGTTGTGACACTTCAGGGCAGCATAAAACTAAGGGAACATGGAACAGATCTGGCTGCTTTGGCCTCCTGGGCCTCCTTACTGGTCCAGCTGACCTTGGCATGTTGAAGTTCTCTTTTGATCTGCTACTGAAACACTGGGGCTCTGTGCTTCAATTACTATGGAAAAGAACTGTCCTTCTCCTCCAGGTGCCCATGGCCGGAATTGAGATTTCACCTCCAACATTGCCTATTGTGAGAGATTGGAGGAGATTGTTGGCTCAAAACATTTCATGTGTGGGGGATGACAGGGAAGGTCCAGCTCTGTCCTGCCCTGTAACCACAGCCTTGCCCTGGAACCCCAATCCCCCCTGAGCCTCTATGCCAGCCCAGCAGTGTCTGCCAGTCCCTGGCACAGCACAGGCAATGCTCCACAGCCACCTCTGCAGCCCCAGCCCAGCTCCTGAGGGACCAAATGAGCCCAAGTCCCACCTGGGGGAAGGGCCCAGGGAAACCAAGGGATATTGAAGGCTGACCAAAAGGCAAGCACACATCTTGGCCCTACCTCCTCTTGGAATTTCCATCACAACACTCCTGGAATCCAGGACTTGGTAGCAGTGTGGGTGCTTCTGTATATGTTTTTTGTTTTTCTCTTTCTGTGTATATTTCTTCTATTTCTGTTCTCTTGCAAATCTTGAGTAACTTAAAACTGCACAGGCATAGAGTTTGTAAATGTGAATGGTCCAATTTAAAGCTTTGATAAGTGTTTTTTTTTTCATTGAATGTCATAATAAACCATTTCCCAAGTTTCCATAATTTTCTAATATAACTAGTAAAAGCTGTCTTGTTCTTTTGAGCTCCTGATGATCTCTTGTCAGATTTTCTGCACTGCGTCCAACTCAGAGGAAACAAACAATTGCAATTCATTTAAAACTCTCATTGAGAAAGTTTTCTAGTGGATGGGAGTCAGGGCTTGTGTGTCCTGCTTGGCACAGCCCAGGCAGGGCTTTCCCAGCCACATTCCACACTCCATTTCCCAGCTGGAGCCGCTGCTGCCTCTGAGTTGTGCTGCCCCAGCCCCAGGGACGCTCTCCTTGTCTGCCCATTCCCCCACGGTCTCTGGGCAGGGATGGCCTCAGTGGGGGCTGCTGACATCCTCAGCACCTTGGAGGCCGCTGCTGAATTTTCCTGCTCTAGAGGCTTGTTCAGCCTTCAGCTCTTGAGTGCAGGAATTCAGTGTCCCAGGGCTCATTAACATTGAGAACACCTTAACAATCCAAGCCTCTGGGAATAATTTGATTTCAGTTTCCAAATCTTTTGTGGTTAATAACAGCGATTTTAAAAGTGCATTCAACTGAATATGTTCTATTTAAAAATACGGTGAGAAAACATTTTGTAGGACCTGTTTATTTTTTATTTTTTTCCCTGTTAATAGCAATCTCCACTTGACATTGAAACCAAATACCTCCTCATGCAGTTTGAAGATACAAAAATCAAGACCCTTCATGGCTGACAATCAATCAGACTCTGTCCCTACACCCACCCCACCATTTCCCCCATCCAAGCCCTGGCACTCAGAGCAGCCTTGTGCAAATCTGAGCTCCCTCCAGCCCAGGCTGCACCTGCAGCTTTCAGCTCCTTGGCTCCAACTCCCACCTGCTTTCCTTGGAGAAGGAGCTGCCCGAGACACAGAGGGATGTTCATTTGTTGTCAGCCAACAAAGCCAGGGGAAGGCACAGCTCCATCAAATGCACAAGTCAGTCCTGTCCCTGGATCTACCCCTCACCTGATCCCCACAGCCTCTCCTGTTTCCTTCATTCCTCCTTTGCCAGGGACTTTCTGGGACAAGGGAGCTCTGCTCTGGCTATGGAGGAAGGTGGAAGTGCCACCACTGGAGTGGGAAGCACAGCTCATCAGGTTTGTGTCCTTTGGGGGTCAGGAAATGATGAGACTCAGAGGCACAGAAAATTTCTCTTCATGGCAAACAGGCCCCAGTTGAACAGGACACCATTTCATAACAATCACAATCCTCCCTGAGATATGTGCAACGTTCCAGCAGCATCTGATGAGTCCACCATTCATAGGTGATTTCCATACTAAAATTAATTTCAGACTAAAGAACAATTAAGTTCTTGTATCAGGATGCTCATCCTGGAGTGGGTGCAAAACAGCTCCAACAATTCCTGATTTGCCAAGCTGTCAGTGGTGGATGGAGATGGGAGGTCAGGCTGCTTTTGGTGTTGAGGAAATGCTGAAAGCAGCCTGACTCATTTCATCTCCTCCTGTCCTGGCTGATCTGCCCTCCTTCCCCTTCCACCCATTGGCTTTTGTCTCCTCCCAGGCCCCCTGTCAAGAGCCTGGCTCTGCGTTCTCCATCCCCTCCTCGCTGGCACTTCCAGGCTGGGATGAGGAGCCCCTCAGCCTTCCCTGCTCCAGGCTGGACAAGCCCAGCTCTCTCAGCCTCTGCTCACAGCCCAAGGGCTCCAGCCCCACCTTGGAGGCCCTTCCCAGACTCTGCTCCAGCTGCCAGACATCTTTCCTGCCCTGGCCAACCCAACCCAGGCCACAGTGACCTGGATAATCCCTGTCCTTGATGTCCTGGTCACACAGCCCTGGCCCCTTGTCCCCATGTCAGGCTCTGGGGTGGATCCTGTGGAACATCCTTTGGTGGAGGCTGTGGCTCCAGGTGGGCTGGGGGGATCCCGGGGGACAGGGACCCTGCTGGGCATGAACAGTATTGGACTTGTTGGGAGAAACTGTGAGAGGGAGCTGGGGCGGAGTGACCAACCCAGTGACCTGACACAGCACTGCTGGGATGTCACACAGCCCCTCTGGGATGTCACAGCCTGCTCTGTGATGTCACAGCCCATTCTCTAATGTCACACAGCTGTCTCTGATGTTACAGCCAAATCTGTGATGTCACAGTCGACTCTGGAATGTCAGACTGCTGCCCTGTCACAGCTGGCTCTGTGATGTCACAGGGGCAGTATATGATGTCATAGCTGCTCAAACACCTTACGTAACCCACTCTGTAATGTCATAGCCTCATCTGTGACCTCATGTTACCAGATGATATATTGTCTACACCAGGTGAGTTGACACCTGGAGCTTGTTCTCCAAAGCCCCAGGCCTATGGAAACCACACAATGCCCATTGTGTGAGAAGGGGAACTGGATGTCCACCAGCCTCAGTTTCCTGCTAGCTCAGCAAGGCCCACCAGAACATTGGGGTCCACGACCACCAGAGACCACCCCAGGATAGAAGAACACATGGGTAAGGGGAGGGGAAATATGTGAATGATTTTGGGGAAATGATTATCATATATAGGTTTTGTTTAGGACAATCAATGAATAAATGTGCAAAATACAGAAAATAAACAGAAACTTTCCTGCACTCAGCATGCACAGTTTTGGGAGGAGCTATCCCCTGTGCATCCAGCTGAATAAAGAATGCTGCTTCTTAATGCTGCATTGGTGTTAAGGAGTTTTCTGTTTTACCAAATTTTTGGTGACACTCACACTGCTAAGGAAAGCTCTGTCTGCTGCTGTTCACAAACAGAGAAGGGCTGGTGGCAGATGTGGGGCTCGGAGGCTGCGTGGGGCAGTGACCAAGAAATAATCAAGTTTTCAATGTTCTGTGAAAGAAGGAGAGGCAGCAACAGAACTTCTACACTGGAATTAGGAAGGGCAGACTTTGGCCTGTTTAGGATGCAGATTTGGGGAGTACTGAATCAGGTACTGGTTCTTTTAAAGAGAAACAGCCCTTAAAATCAAAAAGTTTCAGGAAGGACCGACACAGTTCAAGAAAACAATTTTAAAGGGGAAGGAGCAGCCTGTAGCAGGGAGCCAAAAAATGATCCTAGTGAGGATAATGACTGGCCTTGCTGCCCATGGAGCTTTTGTGGGAACTCAGGGGTAAAAAGGACTGGCAATGCAGGAAGTGTTTAAGGATGTCCAAAGATTATCCGAAAGAAAATTAGAGAGGTGAAAATTAGATGAGAACTTAACCTGGCCCATCCTTTAAAAAACAAGTTTGTGAAAAAACACATAAAGCTAAAGGAGGGAGAAGGAGAACCTCTATCTTCATTGATTGCAGTGGGGAATATAGTTACTAAAGATAAGGGAAAAGCAGAGCTACTTAACAGTGTGTTTGTCTCAGTTTACAATATTAGGACAGGTTGTCCTGAGGAGAAGTGTTCTCCTGAGCTGGTAGATGGGTACAGGGAAGAGAACAGACCCCTAGAATCCAGGAGGAAGCAGCTGGTGACCTGCTGAGCCACTCAGATGCTCACAGGTGTCTCTGGGAGCAGATGGGATCCATCCTAGGGGTATGAGGGAGCTGGTGGATGAGCTCCCCAAGCTGCTCTCCATCATTTACCATCAGAGCTGGCTCAGCAGGGAGGTCCCAGGGGACTGGAGGTGCCAGTGTGAGCCCATCCCCAAGAAGGGCTGGAAGGAGGATCTGGGGAACTCCAGGCCTGTCAGCCTGACCTGGGTGCCTGGCAAGGTTATGGAACAGATCACCTTGAGTGCCATCACAGGGTACCCACAGGATGGCCGAGGGATCAGAGCCAGCCAGTGTGGATTCCAGTGTCTGCATGGAATGGTCTGGATGAGGGGATTGTGTCCAAGATCAGCAAATTTGCAGATGACACCAAACTGGGTGTGAGTGTGGATCTGCTGGAGGGTAGGAGGGCTCTGCACAGGGCCCTGGACAGGCTGGATCCAGGGCCCAAACCCAACAAGGTGAGGTTGAACAAGACCAAGTGCCGGGTCCTGCACTTTGGCCACAACAACCCCTGCAGCACAACAGGCTGGGGACAGAGGGGTTGGAGAGCAGCCAGGCAGAAAGGGACCTGCAGGGAGTGATGGACAGCAGGCTCGACATGAGCCAGCAGTGTGCCCAGGTGGGCAAGAAGGCCAATGGCTCCTGGCCTGGATCAGGAATGGTGTGGCCAGCAGGGGCAGGGCAGGGATTCTTCCCCTGTGCTCAGAACTGGTGAGGCCACACCTCGAGTGTTGTGTCCAGTTCTGGGCCCCAAATTTTGGAAAGCCATGGAGGGGCTGGAGCGTGTCCAGAGAAGGGCAACAAGGTTGGGGAGGGGTCTGGAACACAAGTCCTGTGAGGAGCAGTAGAGGGAGCTGGGGTTGTTTATCCTGGAGAAGAGGAGGCTCAGGGGAAACGAGGTGCTGTCATGACACAGGTTTGATCTCATGATCTCCAATGAGATGATCCTGGAGATGATCTCCAGGATGACCTGGAGATCAGCCAGCCTGGCCTGGCTGATTCTGTGATTCTCTGGAACCACCCTTGGAGCAGTTGCAGGAGGAGCCCTGGGCCTCCTCTTCAGAAGCTCCAGCAGCCCAGATCCCTCAGCTTCTCCTGCCAGCCCCAAAGCCCATCCTGTCAGTCCTGCAGAGCCTCTGCAGCCCCTCCTCACTGCCCAGAACAGGGAGCCCCAGAACCAGACACAGCAGCCCAGATGTGCCCCCCTGGCCTCCTGGCCTGGGGTGCCTCTGGCAAGTGTTGGGAAATTTAGGTGACTAGAGACTGCAAAAATACAAAGCCGTGGCTAATTCCAAGTTTTGCACCTGCTAGATAGTGTGTCCTTGGGCCTAGCTGTAGTAGGATAACAACCCCTAAGGAATGAGGAAGAGTTCATGGTATAGTTTAACCAATAGATTGCTTGGCTTACAGAATATTTATAAGCCTATTATTTGCTGTATAAATGTTTGATGCTTTCTTTAATAAACTGGACCTGTGATGAACCATCTGGTGTCCTGGTCCCCTTCCTACGACAAATGGTGACCTCGAATGTTGACTCCTCGTCTCGCACTAAAAGAAAAAGGGGGAGAACACGCCACGGTCAAGGAAGTTGGAGTTGGGTCCTGTTTGCAGCTGGGACGGTGCCGGAATTTTGAAGCACCCTCGGGGTTCACATCGGTGACTTGAGCTATACATGTCTGCTGGAGCCTGGAAAGCTACAAAGAGCACTCACGAATAGGTATGGATAGGCAAGCAGCACATAATTTATTCGCCGCGTATCTAGAATGGCGAGGGGTAAAGGGGATAGATTTGTTATTAGCCTATGGATACGCTAAAGAAGTTTTCCTTAACCCACATACGGTCCATGAACTCTCAGAATGGAGAAAATTTGAGAAAATACTGTAGGAAGTGGTGTTAGAAGATGATAAGACAGCAAAGAAACTGAGAAAGCCATGGCGGGTAGTGCACCATACACTGCTTCAGCATGTCTCTGAGCAAGGCAGCAGCCGTGGCTCGGGGCACGTGCGGAGCTGTGCTACTCCAAACTCAGCATGGGCGCAGCGGAGGTAGTGGCGGCAGCCACACGGGGAGCGGAGCCACCACGGGGGGAGCGATCCACGCCGCGACGGGTGCAGCGCACGCAGTGAGTCAGCCTGCCGGCAAGTCTCGCGAAACAAAGAGCCCAGCGCGGGGGGGTCGCCCGCCCCGACACAAGCGCCGCAGGACCAGAGCACTTTTCCAGCGGGAGCGGTTCTCCCTCCGCCCCGCAGCCGGCAAAAGCTTCATTTTTAGACCTAACAGCCGTAACAAATGTGACTCTTGCCAACAAAGAAGAGACCCCTACTGCAATTAGGAAACCAGTGAAAATAAACAAGTGACACCAAGGAGCATTACTATCAAGACGTTTCTCACCTAAGTTAAAAAGACTTTTTGTTCTTCCTGCAGAGACTGTAAAAGAGCAATCAGCGTAGTGTGTGGAGAGTATTATTAATAATTGGTTAGCTGAGAAAGGCCACACTGATATAATGCCACTGGTTAAGCTGAAGGAGAAAAGTCAGCAGTCAGCAAGCTGAAAGGAAGAGTCAGCAGCGACCTTGCTGCAACATGAGGATAGGGAGTTGAGATTAGAACCATAGGAATGTAGAAGTAGGCGTAGGTGCTGATATGTAAGCTGACCAATCCTGAGCTCAACTTTTGCAATATGTATGAAGCTCATTATTAACTGTATTTAACCCACCGTACTGATCAATAAAATTGAGCCTGTGATGATCAAACTGATGTCCTGGTTCCCTTCCGCCGTAGTGTGAATGCATGGGTCAAATTTTGGCCGATTTGTCTTAGCATCCGTTATGCTGGCTTAAAATCACTTCTATTATCACAGACTATAAACACCAGAAGCCCAAATAATTTAGTCGGTAGAAAATCAAGCTCTGAAGTTGTATTTTGAAAAATTTAAAAATGTTAAAGATGTGTTAAAAAGATTGTATAAGCAAGATGTTATGACTGTGCTTTTTGGTATAAAAATGCTGCAGCAAATATGTGAAGAAAGTTGTTTTAGCTTAGTATTTTAGAATCAGGCCTAAAAGTAAGTTATAGTAAATGCTATATTCTATTTCTATAGTAAGATTTATTTGTTATTAAGTAGTTTAAGTTAAATTATCTATTAAGTGCTATTAAATGTTCAATATTGTTAAGTTCTGTTAAGTTTAAATCTTTTAAGTTTAAGTATTTTAAGTGCTATTAACTTTAAGTGATGTTAGATAGATTTATGCTTTTATGCCAGACGTTTATTTTATGACTTGTGTGTAAAGTGTTGTTGTGAACATCAGAGAAACTTTAGTTAAAAAGGAGAATCAGAAGCATTTATGAGTAGAGCCGTTCCTGTTTGAAGTATATCTGCTGTTTGAAAATAGAAAGCAAACTTACCAGTCAATCGACGCAGATGAAACCTGCGCACATGTTACTCCTTTAGCTTATTTTTGTGGGTTGTATTAGCACACCTGAGTTTTGTTTGAGCCTTGTAGCACATAGAATTCTTTTTGTATCTGTTGTATAGCATATCCTATAAATAATGATAGCTGTTTTGGTTTGTTTCCCTGGCTTAGATCCCTTGTAAGAGAGAAACCTTGCTAGCTGAGAATATTGTTTAGTTGTTACAATTACCTATTCTTGTGTTGCAAAGAGTGTGACACAGTTAGCCCATAGAATTTTGCTTTGCATAAAAAATAAAAACAGGGGAAGTGTTGGGAAATTTAGGTGACTAGAGACTGCAAAAATACAAAGCCGTGGCTAATTCCAAGTTTTACACCTGTGAGATAGCGTGTCCTTGGGCCTAGCTGTAGTAGGATAACAAATAGTGAAAGAGACATGAGAAAAGAGAGATGTAACCCCTAAGGAATGAGGAAGAGTTCATGGTACAGTTTAACCAATAGATTGCTTGGCTTACAGAATATTCATAAGCTTAATATTTGCTCTATAAGTGTTTGATGCTTTCTTTAATAAACTGGACCTGTGATGAACAATCTGGTGTCCTGGTCCCCTTCCTATGACAGGCAAGGGAGCAGCACCAGGCAATGCAGGAGCCTGCAGACAATTCCTGAAGTGACACGAGGACAAAAGACAAAGGTGAAGCCAAGGAAATGCTCTGGGCTGCTTGGAGGTGGCTGCCAGGCAGCCCTGGCTCTAAGCAACAGCGTCTGCAGTGGCACAGGAAACTCCCAGCTGATGGGAACAAACTTTCTGGCTGACTGCAGAGGCCAGGACAAAGATGAGTGTCTTCCCTGGTGTCCCCCAGCCCTTGCTGGCCCCAGGGGCTGATGGCATTTGTGCTCCCTCAGGTTCATGTCCCCACACCAACAGCATGGGGGTGCTCCTGCCTGCTGTGTGCAATGCAAACAGGGGCTCCCGAGCCAGTGCTGCTGTGTCTATGCCTGCAAGGATGGGGCACCTGTGTGAGCTGGGGGAGAGGCCAGGGCTGCAGAGGGGGGATGTTGTTGGCAGCTCCATCAGGACGCTCTGGGACACTGCCCTGGGCTGTCCAGCACACTGGGGATGGATCAGGCCCTGCTCTGCTGCTCCTTCCCATATGCCCCAGGGCCCTTGCAGAGCCCCAGCCATGCTGTTTGCCCCCAGCCTGCCCACGGCCAGCCTGGGGCTGCTCACAGGGGTTTTCTGTGCTGAGCATTGGCCTGGGTGTGTTCTTGAGAGAGCCTGGGCAAGGAGCCTGGAGCCCCCAGGGCCTGGGCTGAGGCGTCAGCGCTGCCCCAGCAGTGCCCATGGCCTGTCCCTGCTGCAGCCCCGGCACTGCCACCCCCAGGGCTGTGCCCTGCCCCGAGAGCACTCAGGCCCTGCAGCAACACCAGAGCCACCAGGGCAGTGGGGCAGGGCCACGGCAGCAGCACTGGCAACACCGAATACTGCTGCTGCTGGGCACAGCTGCTGTGCCAGCACTGATCTGCCCCAGCTCTGCACACAGACATTGCTGCTGCACCTCCAGAGAAGGCAACAAAAGGGGGATCTCCTTTGAAAACTCTGCTGGGAGATCCTTTAGCTCCTCTAAAGCCACCAAGAGACCAGCTCCTCATTGACACAGTCTGAGGCCACAGTGAAGATTAGAGAAACAAAATAAGAAATTGCAGAAAAAATGGCCTTGGTTTAGGGAGAATAGTAAAAAATGAAAACAGAATAAAAAAACATAACCAATCCAACAAGTAGTATCAAAGATCACTTTTATTTCCAGAGATATGCAGAAATTGGCAACCAATTTAATGTTTCCTAAATGGTCCACTCATCAGTGTCCACACCGCAGCCTTAAGCTCCTGGTTCCTCAGGCTGTAGATGAGGGGGTTCAGGGCTGGAGGCACCACCGAGTACAGAACTGTCACTGCCAAATCCAGGGATGGGGAGGAGATGGAGGGGGGCTTCAGGTAAGCAAATGTGGCTGTGCTGATGAACAGGGAGAGCACAGCCAGGTGAGGGAGGAAGGTGGAAAAGGCTTTGTGCCGTCCCTGCTCAGAGGGGATCCTAAGCACAGCCCTGAAGATCTGCACGTAGGAGAAAACAATGAACATGAAACAACCAAAACCTAAACAGACCGCAAGCAATGAAATCCAAATTTTTCTGATGTTGGAGTCTGAGCAGGAGAGCTTGAGGATGTGTGGGATTTCACAGAAGAACTGGCCCAGGGCATTGCCATGACACAGGGGCAGGGAAAATGTATTGGCTGTGTGCAGCAGTGAATGGAGAAAGGCACTGGCCCAGGCAGCTGCTGCCATGTGGGCACAAGCTCTGCTGCCCAGGAGGGTCCCGTAGTGCAGGGGTTTGCAGATGGACACGTAGCAGTCATAGCACATGATGGTCAGGAGGGAAAGCTCTGCTGAGATGAAGAACATAAAGAAAAAGAGCTGAGCAGCACATCCTGTGTAGGAGATGTCCCTGGTGTCCCAGAGGGAGTTGTGCATGGCTTTGGGGACAGTGGTGCAGATGGAGCCCAGGTCAGTGAGAGCCAGGTTGAGCAGGAAGAAGAACATGGGTGTGTGCAGGTGGTGGCCGCAGGCTACGGCGCTGATGATGAGGCCATTGCCCAGGAGGGCAGCCAGGGAGATGCCCAGCAAGAGGCAGAAGTGCAGGAGCTGCAGCTGCCGTGTGTCTGCTAATGCCAGTAGGAGGAAGTGGCTGATGGAGCTGCTGTTGGACATTTGCTGTGCCTTAGCATTTGGATCTGTAAAAAAAGTGATCATGGAATAATTGGGTTTGGAGAGGACCTTAAATATCCCAGCACAGCTTGGGGGCACATTCCACACACTCCCTACCCAGGGCTCTGCTGCCTGGAGCTGTCCCTGCCAGCAGCTGCTTCCCTGTGCCCAGGGCTGGGCCCTGCCAGTGCTGCCAGAGCTCAGCCCAGTCCTGGGGGCTCAGCTCTGCCCTGCAGACCCCTCCCAGCTCTGGCATTGCCCAGGGACAGCTCTGGACCTGCAGGCTCTGATGGCAACGTCAAAGCAACCCTGAGGAGGCTGGATAAACAAGACAAAATGCAACTTCTAAAGGGCCCTCTGCTGTTTTCTGTCACTGCCTGGTTTAGCAATATCTGAGAAAATTTTTTTTTCTCATTCTGGACTGCCAGACGAATATCTGTGTGCAATTTGCCATCAAGACAACCCAGAGCAGTACTTTAAAAAAGCAGGATTTTCCCTTTTATGCAGTCCCTGCCTCGCTCCGCTCCCTGCATAATCTACTTGGAAATGTTCTGCAGTTAAATGCCATACTGGGAGCAGTCCTGAACCATGCAGCATCCTCCCCACAAAAGGAGAACACTTCCAAGCCTTACCAGCTATCTCCTCCCACCCAGATCTTGTCCCCCAGTGCTGGAAGCAGCTGCCAGGGCTGGCTGAGAGCTGTCCCTGGCAGGCAGCTGAGTCCCTGCCTCAGCACAGTGCCCTGGGATGCAGGACCCTGCTCTGCAGGACAGCCCTGGCCACCCCTGGCTGCTCTGCACAAGAGACAATCAGAGAATGTACTCACAGGGTCTGTAGGCATTGGGATGTTCCAGCTTTAGGAGATCACTCCACGAGCTGCAGCTGCATTGTCCTGCAGCCAGAGGTTCCTGTGCCAAGGGCTGGCAGTGATTCTGCCCCAGGCACTTCTCAGCACCTTCCCAGCCCTGACTGTTTGAAGCTCTCTGTGCCTCTCTGCTGTGTCCAGGGTGGCTTCAGGCAGTGCCCCAGCCCTGCTGGGCTGGCAGAAGAGCTGCTCATCAAGAGAAATATGCTTTTGAAGCTCTTCTGGGTTACCAGGGTCTGCCTCTGTGCCAGGAGCCCAGCCCAACTCAGCAGCACAGACACAGCACAAGGACTTTAATGAGCCTCTGCGACTTTGTGCTCAGGTCCTGAACATCAGTCCCTGAGATGGAGCTGAAGAAACCTCTCCAGAACTCCAAGTCAGAATCACACTCCAATCTTTCCTGGACTTTTAATGGGTCCCACTGAGGTTCACGACTGAGCAAGTGTCCCCAGGCCCCAGGCAGAGCAGAGAACTGCAGGCAGTTATGACAGGTGGGGACAAAGAGAAGCCAGGTCTTGTTGCCCTGGGGCACAGCAGCAGGGTCTGTGCCACCAAGGGCTGTGAGGAGACACCTTGTCCTGAGGAACTGGGGCCTCCTGGCACAGCCCCAGCCAGGCTGGGCACTGTCACCCCCTTGTCCTGCCCTCAGCATCCCCCCCTAGCCCACATCCCAGTGGCCTCAAGGATCTGCTAGAAGGAGTCCCTGGGGAGCCTTGCTCAGCAATGGCCCTGGGGCCTCCTTAATGCTCCCTGCAGGGACTGCAGGTTTTTCAAAGGACTTTGGGTTTTGCTTTTGCCTTGGAGTCTCTGAGAGGTTTATGCAATCCTGGCCTGCAATTATCTGCTGTAATTAGTCCCTGGAGAGGCTTTGTCAGTAACAACACTCATTGTGGCTCATTAATGCTTCAAGGTACTTCAGTTGTTTGAAGGTACTTGGTGTTTCCCTTTTGATACAGACTCTGTGAGAGGTTTGTGCACTCAAGGCCTCAGTTGTCTGCTTTAATGAATCCCTTGAGAGCTTTGTACTGACACTCAGTGGGGCTCATAATGCCTTGAGAAACTCAAGGTTTTTGAGATACTTTATGGATTTAAGAATACTTTTAGGTACTTTTAAGAATTTTCCTTCCCACGCTGAGTCTCTGAGAGGTTTTTGTGCCATCCTGGTCTCCAATTCTCTCCTCCAAGGGGTCCATGAGGAGCTTGTGTTGGGTATCTTCCCTCTTTCTGTTTTACAACAAAGATGGAACTGAAATAATTTTGTAAGACTTTCTAAAAGCATCCAAACAAGCATGGGACAATTAACAATACAGCAACAATCAGTAAGAAAATTAATAGTCCTGTTTTAGCTAGACAACATCCAACCCTTTAGTCCCTTGGATTGGAAGAGTTTATTTACCCAGTCTTTGTTTTCTACTTAAAGCTTCTTGACTCCTTCCTTCAGTACCTGAATGCTCTTGTGGATTGACTCGCTGTGGCTGGAGAGGTTCATGCAACACATGTCCTCAGAGTCTACACGGCCATGCCCCATGTGCCCACAGTAAAAATTCTATTGCTGTTCTGCAAGGTGGCATGTCTGATGGTCTCTATGTCTGAGAGCGGGCAACTCAATGTGAGGGAGGCAGCATTGTTTTGCTTACTTAACAGGCACCCAAGATGGTCTAATTGTCCTAAAGCTTTAGCTGCAGCCACCCAAGGTAGTCCATATTGAGGGTGCTACTATCCAATACCTGGATTAAAGCTTGCAAAGCCATGTCTTTGATATCATCCAATACTTCTCTGGGGATACCTGCTGCTTGATCATCTGGTAGGCTGTGTTGTCCTTCTCCAGCTAGATGGTTGATTGTCAATTCAGATCTTGCCTCATTATTAGCATTCTCTGCTATTACTGATTTAGTAAACACTTCCATCCCCCTTCCCACAGGGTGTATTCTGTAGGTGACAGCAACATGGCCATAATACATTTTAAATCATAGGGGGTTAAGACATGTGCTGTAAACATGGCCCATGTCCTTCCTATGCTCTTTAGCTGCCCTACACAGATCCTTGATTTCCCCATAAACCAATGGCTGATACCTGGGATCCTGCCCCCTTCTTTTATAACATACAGGGACAATGAGGAATTTTGAGACTACATGCCAGTCTTCTTACTTTCCCAGGGATCTTCTGGGGTTGAGGGGCAAGGTGGCTCTGAGGAGTCCAAACTGTCTTCTGGGGAGGAAGAATGACTTTGAGGAGAAACATTTGGATTAGAAATAGTGTGACAGTTGGTCTTAGTACCTTGAACATAGGGTTATATTGTTGCCAGAGGGTGATGCAAAAGGTGTCAGGTGTTGGGGAGGAAGGGCCTTGACCTAGGATGGCAGACTTCCAGGCTGGCCTTCTGGAGGCATGGCCCAGGGTAGTGGGGGAATGATTGACCGTGGAGGCATAACCTGTGGTTGTGGGGGTGGAGTCTGGAGGTTCATTCAGGGTGGAAGAGAAGATTGTGGTAGCAGGAAGTTGAGCAGCCAAGATGGAGGTAAGACGGTCAGGGTGAGGGACATCTGGAAAATTTTTAATGATCCACTTCATGATTGATTTTAATTTGTTCTTTGAAGATATTTGGTCATGATCAGTGAGAATTAACTTAAAGCATCCCTGTATGCACCTTTCTACTTTGGACATCTGGCTGCCCATTTTTCTCTTTCTCCGCCTTAGGTGGAACAGCCACTGGAACATCCTAAATCAGTTATGGGATGTGGATGAGTATTGTAAAAACACAGTAGCAAAATGGGCATTAATTGTCCTGTATTTCCCCAAACCCACCTGCAATCCTACGCAGCTGAAACTGTCATTGTCCCTGTGGATCCTGGCTGAGGTCACTCGAAACAATGATGAATCTGCTGGCCTGGCACAATCCAAAATCCCGGGGAGCACTGGCCTATCCATCAGCTAACCCCAGCTGACATGACTGAATGTCAGGGTCCCTGTTTGTGCACCAAATGCCACAATGAGGGTGGCTCTGACAAACCTTTCTGGTTCCCCAACTTCAGGGCAAGGGTGGTGAAAATGAAAAGGAGCAGATGCTGGGGAAGATGAAAGAGGAAAGCCTTATAAATATGATTGCCTGGCAAAAGATTTTGAGAATAGAGAAACTGTAAGTGAGATTGAAATGAAAGCAAGCTTTTAGATACCAAGCCTTAGTTACGGAACAACTGGAAAACAATGGTATGGCCAGCTGAAGGTAGTCTTCTTTTGATGAAACAATTCCCTCTGCTTGCAGACAGGTCCAAGGGTCAGAGCAGACCCTACTAGTTTGGCAGAAGGGGTCCAAAGAGTAGTTTTTAGGGTTTAAAATATAACACAGTATGGCAATGTAAAGTTTCTTATAGGTTGTATGTAAATGCCATAAGATTTGTATCTTGCATTAGAGTGGTTAGTGAAAATTAGAATATGTGTCACAGAAGAAGATTTATTGTATTGTAACAGGAACTCCTCTCCTCTTTTGGACATCCATTTTGGGTGCCTCTTTTGAGCTCCTCTTTTGGGCCTGCTCCAAGCTGTGGCTGGCAGCTCCAAACAAGGCCCCTGCACCCACACCTGTTGGGATGTCTAGCTGGTCAGATTGACCCTGAGAAAAGTTCAAAAGTTTCTTTTCCCAGCCCAGCGCTTGAAGAAGGAGTCAGGGCTCTTCATTTCTCCATCTTAAGGTTGTTTATTTTATGTTATCTGTAAAAACTTTTCTCCTGCCCTGCTGAGGTCAGCTCAGCAAGACAGTCCGAGGCATTCTGCCTGCCCCTGGGGCAGTGTTATGTCTTTATACTAAAAACTACATGTACAATGTTTACAATTACTTTCCAAAACCTATCACCTATGTTAGACAGTGAGCTTCTACTCTAAAGCAATCCCTAAGTGCCAACATCACAGCAGAAGATGGAGGCCAAGAAGAAGAAGGAGAAAGGCTGGATACACCCAGTTCCCTCCATCCTGCCTCCTGAACCCCCATACCAAAAATTCTAAAATCTACTTTTCTCCCCTGTGCTAAATTCACTGATATTCTACTTAACCTCTTGTGCCCTGCTGACCTTCATACAATGTTGGTAATTTGCTCCATGGGTCATAATCAAAACCACAGGCATTTTGGGCTCTGTGCCAGGGTCTCTGAGACCCCTGGCAGGGGTCTTGGTGCTCAGGACAGCCAGAGGGATGTCCTGGGTCCTGACACACACCCTTTGCAATAAACCACAAGTTCAAGACCTGGCTTCAGAGATCTATCATCTCCATCCATCCCAACCGTCCTACCCCCCGATGCTCCTACAAGCAGGATCAATGGAGTTACCAAAAAAAACTTTAGTAACAGGGTGAAAAACAATACACATGGAGAAGTCGAGCACAGCAGGAGGGGTGTGGGATCCAAAGATCTGAGATAAAGGCGAAGCAACAATGTATACACTTCGGGATAGAACACTCTAGAACAAAAACCAAAGAGGGGAAACAAGTAACAAATAGGGGAGGAGAACTTGGACAACTTAGCATAACAACACTAAAGGCATATGAGGGAACTCTCAAGCTCACCCTAGGTTAAACAAATGATTCCCAGGGCTTCAAACTTGCGCCCAGGTCTTCTAGGGTAAAATCTGGCTGACTCTGAGTTACAGCCAGGCTAACTCCCACACCGCTGCTTTGCTCTGCCCCCTTGGGACCATGTGGCCCAACAGAGCCACAATGATGTCCTTGGTTCCACGAGGCTCTGCAGTGTCACAATGGTCCCTTGGATCCATGGTGCTCTGCAGTGCCACAATGGCTCCTTCATTTCACAAGGCTAACAAATGTCACTTTGGTCTCCATGCACAGGAAAACACAGAGCCCCCATGTTTCAGGAGCTGATGAACAGCAACCACCAGAGGCCAAGGCAAGCCTGACCTGTCTGTCCTGGCAGGTTTGCTTGGAGCAACCCTTGGATATTTGAAATTATGGATGTGGAGTCCTAATTTAAAACATTTGTGCATGGAGAAGAGGGATGGAGTTTTTTCATAAAAAGAAAAGCACAGAGCTCTTTCCAATGTTTGGAAAACAGGTAAGTGGTGCCCCTCAGGAGTCAAAGACCAGCCAGACTTGTCTGTCCTGGCAACTTTTGTCTGGCAGCAATCCTTGGATACACAGAAATTTGGAAGTGGAATCCAAATTTTGGCCATGCATGCCTGGAAATAATGGACAGTTCTTTTCCAGAAAAAGAAGAGCCCAGAGCCCCAGTGTTTCAGGGGCAGATGGGAGAGGCCTGCCACATTCCAAGGTCAGCCAGACCTATCAGGTGACCCCTGAGAGACCAAGGCAGCCACACATATTTTATGTTCCCTTGCTTCCTCAGGGCCCTGCAGTGTCACAATGGCTCCTTGCTTCTATGAGGCCCTAAGGTGTCATAATGGCCCCTTGGCTACACAAGTCCTTAAAGGATCTTAATGGTCTCCATGGTTCCACAAGCCCAAGGCCCCACAGTGCCATAATGAACTTTGGGTGTCCAATGGCCCCTTGGTTCCATTGGGGCCCAGTAGTGCAACAATGATTCCTTTGTTTCCACAACTTCCCATAGTGTCCCAATGGCCCCTTCCCTCCTTGAGGTCCTGAAGGGTCACAATGGTCTCCATGATTCCATGGGGCCTTGCAATGCCACAATGCTCTGCATTGATCCACAGTGCCCTGCAGGATCACAACAGCCCTTTGGCTCCACGAGGCCCTGAAATGCAGCAATGGCCTCTTGGTTCCACAAAGCCCTGCTGCTTCACACTGGTCCCTTGGGACCATGGGGCCCAACAGAGCCACAAAGATATTCTTGGTTCCACAAGGCCCCACAGTGTCACAGTGCCCCCTTGGATCCGTGGTACCCTGCAGGGTCACAATGTTCCTCTTGGTTCCTTAAGGCCCAACAGTGTAACAGGTTCCAAAAGGGCTTGCAGTGTCACCATGGCCCATTGGATCCACAATGCTCCGCAGTGTCACAATGGTCTCCATAGGAAGGAAACAAGTGAGCCCCAGTGGTGCAGGGGCAGTCACCAGAGACCACGTCTAGCCAGACTTGTGTCACCCTGATTTTTAAGATTTTCTAAGTCTTCTGATGTTGACATTCTTGTAGCGAACTTTCTCAACCACTTTCTGTAAATAACTCATTATTTTGCATTCCTTTATGGAGGAGGAGAGCGTTGAAGGGCTGTTATTTTGATCAGTGTCATTGGAGAGGTGGCACTGTCACTTTCCAATCTGCTGTCACTTTTGTAAAACTATAAATGTTGGAGTCAGAAAATAAAATATCCCTTTTTCCTTCACCTTGAGAACAGTGGTGTGTGCTTCTGTTCTTTTGTGTTCTACAGTGAGATCTGGTGACCACCTAAGTGTACTGCAGCCCAGGCTGAGACAGAGTGCAGTTTGTCGGTGAGGTTGTATTGTTCCCCCTCTTTGGTGCTTTGCCTGCTGTGGGTTTCAAGGAGGATTCCCTCATTTTGGATGTCTGGACAGGGGTCCTGGAGTGGAAACAGGTTTCTGTTTCCTGGGATGATTTTGAGAGATTGTTTCTGTGGGCCCGAGAGCGAGAGCTCTTTTTGGACCCTGCGAAGGTGTTCTCCAGGGAAGCGCGGTTTCTCATGGGGGTCCGCCCCATGCAGGCCCTCTTTGATGATTGCACTGTAGAAGTGGGATCGCTGCTGATGTAGTGGAAGAAGTGTGAGGAGCTTTGGCAGGGGTCTGCTTCTTGCACCACTCAGATTTCCCAGGGATGCACTCCTGTCTTGGACGTGGACGAGGGAGAGTTTGAGTTTCTGTGTGATGTAGAGCCCTCCCCCTGGACCTAGGATGGTGTTTTGGGGAACAGGTCCAACTGGGGGATGCCTCTGTGGATTCGGCAGGTCATCTTGCCTCGCCCTGTGTGGGCGGCAGGGCGGAGGGCGTGCTGTCCTCTCTTTGTGCCTTCCAGCCTTTGAGGATCAGCCTCTGCCTCGGATTGAGTCTGATTCGGTGACAACTCTTTGTCCAAACTGCGGTGTTTCCACAACGTTCCCCCTGAGCACGGCAGGAGCAGGTCCAACCGCCTTCGAGTTGGGCTCATTGGTGGGGAGGGTGGCTTAACCCATCTCTGAGTCTGTGCAGTCTGCCAGGGATGCGCAGTCAGTGGAAGCTGTGGGGGTGTGGGGCCATGGACAGTGTTCTGTCTGGCCCCACTCTGGTAGGCAGGCAGCCTGCCCCACTCCACTCGGCCGGGGCAGTACCCACTGTGGAGTCTTGTGGTTCAGGATGGACGCTCATAGGGGCTGTGCCAGTCTCCCTTGTGCTGCTCTGCAGTGATGTAGCTCCGCAGGTCCCGCCTCTTATGGCATCCCCCTCCTCCCCCATGTTGGGGGCCAAGGGCCCCACGCTGGTCTCATCCCAGTCCACACTGGGTTTGCAGGCCGTGCTGGCACCTGCGCCTGTCAAGGCGCCCCCTGCTGCATCTGCGTTGCGACAGGGTGCTGAGGTATTTACCTTTAGTGCGAATGCTGACACGGCCAGCGGGAGGCTAGTGGGTTCCCGGGGCCGTGGCGCCTCCTTGTCAGATTTGTGGATGTTTCCCTCATGCCAGGTGACTGTGTGTCTGAGGAACCCTGTGTGTTTCTGGCAAGAAGCCAATACTAAAACCGATGAGATGTCTGAGCCTGCCTCCTCACGGCATCCGCAGGGTTGCAGAGTGGGGTCCTCTGGCTCTGCCGGTGCTGCAGGGGGCGCAGGGGTGAGTGGTGTTGAGCTGCCTCCCAGTCGATCATCTACCCTTGTCCCTCTGGGGCCCAAGGACCGGGACACAGCAGGTGCTGTGGCTTTGCCAGGGGCTTCCCAGGTTTTCCCTGTTCTCAGGGGTGTTACTCATAACACCCATCAACCCCTTTCGTATAAGCTGGAGGGGGAAGTCCGTGATGCGGTTGCTCAGCATGGTTTGGGGTCTGCTGAGGTTATGCAGACTCTCCGGACGGTTGCTATGGACGTGCTGACGCCTCATGACCTCCGTCGTGTGGCATCCGGTCTTTTTGACCCTGTGCAGTTTGATGTTTTTGAGACCAAGTGGTCTCATTTGGCAGCCGATGCGGTGGAACAAAATGTGCTGGGGCCACAGGACCCCAGGTGTGTGGATGTCACTGACATGCTGTTGGGAACAGGGATTTATGAAAATACTCAGGGGCAGAGTGGATTCGATCCCCTTGTGCTTGACCAGTGCCACACACTGGGCATGGCAGTGATTGTTCAGACCCTGGAAGTTGCTGCTCCGAGGCAGCCATTTGCGACCATTGTCCAGGGGGATGATTTGATGATCCTTTCATGGCATTTGCAGCAAGGCTGACTGCATCTGTGGAGAGGCAGGTGCCTGATCCTGTGGCAAAGAGGATTGTGATTGCAGACCTTGTGAGGTGTAATTGCAATGATGCTTGTAGGAGGGTCATAGCGGCTGTGCCTGGTTTTCCTGCTGTCTCCCAGATGGCGGAGGCCTGTGCGGACATCATCCCCTCGGGTCAGAAGTTGGCTGCTGTGGCTGCTGCTGTGCAGCCAGTCTGGATGGCACCGCAGGGCAGGTGACCACAGCAGGGGACTGCGCAGGCTGGCAAGAAGCGGGGGAAGAAAGCACAGAAGGTCAAATGTTCTTGTGTGGTCAGTGTGGTAGGCCGAATCACATGTCCATTATCTGCAAGGTGACTGTTAATGTTAATGGCCAGGTTTTACCGGACTCGGGAAACGTGAAGCAGAGCGTGCAGCAGGGACATGCCCAGACGCAAGCTCTCTCCATACGCAGGAGCCAATGGAGGTCTCCTTTGCCAGCAGCAACCGCAGCAACAGTTGTCTTAGAATCTTGTAAAATACACAAGGTCTCCTGGATGCCTTTGATCCCTTGGGTGGGGGCATGAGTGCTCTCCTTATGGGGAGGTCTAGTGCCACCCTTCAGGGCATCATTGTGCACCTGGGGCTCATTGATGCAGATTTCACAGGGCAGATTTGTGCCATGGTCTCCACACCCACTCCCTCCCGTCATGATCCCGAAAGGGACACGACTTGCTCAACTTGTGCCTTTTAAGTCCTCTGTTCGCAGGTCAGCTGACCAGTTGTGTGGAGCTGGTGGCTTTGGATCCACTGGGCTGCCTCAAGTTCACTGGACTGCGGTCCTGACCAAGGATTGTTCCGAGATGCTGTGTACCCTGTCTGTTCCTGGTGCGACGCTGTCGGAGATCCACCTCTGCAGGCTTCTTGACAGCGGTGCTGACATCCTGATTCTCTCACTTGCTGCCTGGCCCTCGGAGTGGCCCCTGGATCCGGTGGAGACATCTGTTGTGGGCCTGGGAGGGACGGCACAATGCTACATGAGCCTGCGGCCCGTGCTGCTCATGAACCCAGAGGGACAGACAGCCTGGGTTAGGCCTCACGTTACTTCAACTCCTCCCAACCTCTAGGGGAGGGATGTTCTGTCTGTCTGGGGGGTGCGCATCGAGACAGATTTTTGATGTGGGCCACTGCGATGAAGGGCGCAGAGTGTCCTGCGCCTCCGATATGGTGGCTGCTGGACAAGCCTGTCTGGGAGAAGCAGTGGCCCCTCCCTCAAGATAAATTGGTCGCTCTTCAGAATCTGGTGCAGGAACAGTTGGACCAGGGTCATCTGGAGCCTTCTACCATTCCCTGGAACACTGTTTTTCTGCATCAAAAGGAAATCTGGGAAATGGAGGTTGTTGCAAGACCTCCGTAAGGTTAATGCCGTGATGGGCATGGGAACATTGCAGGTGGGCATGCCATCGCCTACCATGCTTACCGCAGACTGGCTAGTCCTCATTGTGGATCTGAAGGATTGTTTCTTTACGATTCCTTTGCATCCCGATGACAGACCGAAGTTTGCCTTCTCAGTGCCAGCGATTAACGAGGCTGAACCTGCACAGAGATATCAATGGAGGACATTGCCCCAGGGCACGCACAATTCTCCTGCATATGCCAGTGGTATGTGGCCTGTGCCTTGTGTGAAGTTGGCAAGCAGTTTCCTGATGTACTTCTGTATCATTATATGGACAACATTTTGGTGGCCGTGTCCACCCAGGATGAGCTGCTGAGGATTCAGCCTTGGTTGCTCAATGCTTTGCATGCTCATGGACTACAGGTGGCTCCAGAAAAGGTTCAAAAACAACCACCTTGGAAGAACTTGGAGGTCAAAATTCTGGAATGGACGATCTGTCACCAGGAGGTGCAATTTGTGCATTCTGTGAAGACACTGAATGATGCTCAGAAATTGGTAGGTGTCATGACTTGGTTACGTCCGTACTTGGGGCTAACCGACGCACAGCTGTCTCCTCTGTATGATTTGTTGAAAGGAGACTCTGATCTAAAGTCACCTCGCACACTGACCCCTGAGGCACTTAAGGCGTTGGAGGTGGTTCAGCAAGCTGTGTCAATGCTTGCCAAGGTTATTGCATTGATCCCTCCGTTGATGTCACTGTGTTCATCACCACTCCAGATTCGTATCCCACGGGCATCATTGGCCAATGGAGTGAAAAATGGTCTGATTCCTTGCATGTGTTGGAATGGGTTTTCCTGCCCCATCAGCTGCAGAAGACGGCAACTGCATTGTTTGAGCTGATTGTTCGCTGGATAATCAAATGCCGGCAACGGTGTTTGCAATTGATGGGTGCGGATCCTGCAAAGACCATACTCCCGGTGCAACAGGAGGATTTTGACTGGAGCTTTGCAAACAGTGTGTCCCTGCAGAGCGCTCTGGAAAATTTTTCAGGGCAGATCATTTGTCATCTGCCCAGTCATAGGCTACTGCATATGGTGAAATTCACACAAATCTCTTTGAGGCCCAAAAAATACCCAGGAACCTGTGCAAGGACCCGCTGTCTTCACTGATGGTTCAGGGAGAACAGGAAACGCCATTGTTACTTGGAGAGACCAATCAGAGTGGCAGGTTCTGGAAGCTCATGAGGTTGATTTTCCCAGGAACCTTTCAATCTGGTCATGGATTCCGCCTATGTGGCCAATACCGCACAGAGTTTGGGTCATTCCGTTTTGAAGGAGGTCAGTAATCCTGCCTTGTTTCATTTACTGAAGACCTTGTCGTGTGCCATTCAGGCCCGGGGTCATCCATTCCATGTTCTGCATGTGAGGAGTCACCCCAATTTGCCGGGCTTTATAGTGGAAGGTAACACGAGGGCTGACAAGTTGGCTAACCCAGAGTGGGTAGCGCCTCAGCCTGATACACTCACGCAGACCGAGGCATTGCATGGGTTTTTCCACCAAAACACACATACCTTGCAGAAGCAGTTTCAGCTGACGCCAACTGAGGCTCGTGACATTGTTGAGTCATGTGATGACTGCCATGCACTTGCTCCACCTTTGCCAGCTGGGGTAAATCCCAGAGGCCTTAGGGCCTTGGAGCTTTGGCAGACCGATGTCCCCCAGATTGCCGAGTTTGGCCGGCTTAAGTATGTGCATGTCAAAGTGGACACGTTCTCCTCTGTGATGTGGGCTTTGGCTCACACTGGGGAGAAGGCACGTGACATCCTTGCCCACTGGAGGCAGGACGTCATTCTGGGCATACCTTCTGCTGTGAAAACCGACAATGCTCCTGCTTACACGTCGCAAAAGTTGCGGCAGTTCCTGCAGTTGTGGGGTGTCTCGCACAAGTTTGGTATCCCTCATTCTCCAACTGGTCAAGCATGGTACTCTGGAGCAGGTTCTTCAAAAACAAAAACGGGGAATGCAGGGTGAAACCACGCACAGTCGGCTGGCAAAAGCTTTGTGCACAATCAGTCATCTCACTGTGCCGCAGAACTCAAATAACCTTGTCATTTTGAATCACCATCTCTAATTGCAGGCTGCGGACGAGGCACATCAGCCTTGAGTGAAGGTACAGGTGCCGAATTTAGTCACCAAACAGTGGGAAGGTCCTTATGACCTTATCGCTTCCGGGCGCGGGTATGCTTGTGTATCCACACACACTGGGGTATGCTGGGTACCTTTGAAGTGTGTTCACCCTGACCTGCAACCACAGAGGCAGAATCCAGCTGATGAGCAAGATGGAAACCGTGACCATCCTGGAAGGCATCAAGCGGGGGAATCATTGAGTGATGATTCGGATGCAGATGATGAGAGTGATCACTCTGATGATTCCTCACCAAGTGGACACTGAACAGTGTTCATGTTTTCTTTATCATATTGTTCATTTTCTTTTTTTTTTTTTTTTTAAGGAAAACAGTGAGATGTTGCCCTGGTTTTTTAAGATTTTCTAAGCCTTCTGATGTTGACATTCTTGTAGTGAACTTTCTCACACACTTTCTATAAATAACTCATTGTTTTGCATTCCTTTATGGAGGAGGAGACAGTTGATGGACGGTTGGTTTGTCCAGTGTCATTGGAGAGGTGTCACTGTCACCCTCCAATCCACTGTCACTTTTGGAAAACTGTAAATGTTGGAATCAGAAAATAAACTTCCCCTTTTTTTTTCACCCTGAGAACAACGATGTGAGCTTGTGTTCTTTTGTGTCCTATAATTGCACTCCTGGGCCAGCGACTCCCTCTGAGTGGGGCCTCTCCCAGCCGGGAAGTCTCCCGTTTGCTGCACTCAGGGATCCTGAACAACGACAGAGCCTGGGCTGATCCCCCCACTCCTCCAAGCTCTGCCCTTCACCCCCTGGGGAGATGCCAAAGGATCCTCAGTGAGCATTCCCTGCCCTCAGGGGAATTGCTCACAGGTGCCTGGCACTGACTCTTTGTGTCTGTGTGCACACAGGAGTGCCTGTGCTGGGGAAATGTGGCAGAAATGCTGCGCTCTGAGGGGTTGGAGTGCCTTGGATAGCTGAATCAGTCAGGCGTGTAGGTAAGGTAAGTCACAAGGTCTAAGTGAATTTAAAAGCTGCTAAACAGTATTTAACTTAAATTATAACCCATGACTTAGCAATTTAAAAGAGGACTAACACTTAACAATATTTAACTTAGCTTATAACTTATATTAAACTTAAAACTTAGCAAAAAAACAACTCTTAGCAGCATTTAACTTCACTTAGACACTTGACAGCCTCATGGAACCAAGGGGCCATTGTGACACTGAGGGGACTCATGAAATCATGGAGATCATTGTGACACTATGAGGCCCCATGGAATAAGCAAAGCATTGTGACACTGCAGGGCCTCATGGAAGCAGTGAGACCATTGTGACCCTGGGGGTCCCCCATAAACCAAGAGCACCATTGTGATACTGTGGGGCCTTGTGAAACCAAACGTCCTTTGTGACACTGCAGGGCTGCATGGAACCAAAAGTCCATTGTGACTTTGCAGGGCCTCGTGTCATCATTGGTCCATTGGGACACTGGGCCACCAAAGGAGACCATTGTGACACTGCAGGGCTTCACGGAACCTCGAGGCCATGGTGACATTGTGGAACTCCATTGAATCAAGGGTTCATTGTGACACTGCAGGTCTTCTTGTAATCAAGGGACCATTGTGACACTGCTGGACCCCATAGAAACAGGTCACCATTATGGCACTGTGGGGCCTCATAGATCCAAGGCACCATTGTGGCAGTGTGGGGCCCTATAAAACCAAAGGAACAAAGAACAGGTCTGGTTGGTTTGGCCTCCCAGGGGCCACCTGACTGGTCCAGCTGACCCTGGCATGTTGAGGATCTCTTCTCATCTGCTGCTGAAGCACGGGGACTCCATGCTTTCCTTCCTATGGAAAAGAACTCTCCTTCTCCTCCAGGAACCCATGGTCAGGTTTGGGATTTCTCCTCCGAATTTCCTTATATCCAGGGATTGTTCCCATAGGAATATTGCACGTACAAATCTGGCTGCAGTGGTTTCACAAGGGTCACTTCCCATCTGTCCCCAAAACATTGGGGAAATCTCTGTGCTTTCCTTCCTATGGGAAAGGACAGTCCTGCTTCTCCAGGTGGCCATGGCCGAGATTGTGTTTTCACCTCCAAAATTCCCTAAATCCAAAGACTGCTCCCAGACAAAATCTACCATTCCTGACAAGTCTGGCTGGCCTTGGCCAAGTGAGGCTCTCACCAGCCTTCCAAACACTGGGGCTCTGTGCTTTCCTTCCTATGGAAAAGAATTGCCGTTCTCTTTCAGGCGCCCATGGCCAGAACTGGGGTTCCACCTCCAACATTGCCTGTTGTGACAGACTGGAGGAGATTTTTGGCTCAAAACATTTCATGTGTGAGGGAGGAAGGGGCAGGTCCAGCCTTGACCTGCCCTGTAGCCCCAATCTCCCCAGAGCCTCTATCCCAGCCCAGTAGTGGCTGCCAGTCCCTGGCACAGCACAGGCAATGCTCCACAGCCACCTCTGCAGCCCCAGCCCAGCTCCTGAGGGACCAAATGAGCCCAAGGCCCACCTGGGGGAAGGGCTCATGAAGACCAAGTGGTATTGAAGGCTGACCACAAGGCAAGCACACATCTTGACCCTACCTCCTCTTGGACTTTCCACCTGAACAGTGCTGGAATCCAGGAGTTGGTAGCTGTGTGTGTGCTTCTCTGCATCTTTTTGCCTTGCTCTCTTTCTGTGTCTTCTTCTGTTTCTGTGCTCCTGCAAATTTTGATTAATATTAAATGGAAGAGGCTTAGAATTTGTGAAGTTGAATGGCTCAACTCAATGCTTTGAGAAGTTTTTTATGTTACTGAATGTCTGTTGTAATTTGAGATGAGAAGAATTTTAAAAAGTAAAACTTTTTCATGTAAGTGACAATCTGTTTAACCACTGAGATACTGAACACGTCTCTGTGAAACACAAATGGTAAAGATGAAAAAGTCCAGGAACCTCCTCTTTCTTTTCCAGTCAACAAAGAAGCAGCAAGCCCTGGCCCCGGCCCCCATCTCAACCAAACCAAACCAAACCAAACCAAACCAAACCAAACCAAACCAAGCAACCCTGCCATGGGCTGAGCCCCTGCTCCCCTCCCCAGGCTGCCCCCCTCCCCATCAGCTCCATTCTAACCAAACCAAACTCCAACAACTCCCAAACAGGAAAACAAGAGGCTACAAAACCCCAACCAGAACAAAGCAAGACACAGCTATTGAAATCTTACCAAGTCCCCTCCCCCCAACACAACTAAAACATAAAACCCCTACAACCTACAACCCATACAAAATAACCTTACAACTAAAAACTTAAACATAAAAAAAGCCAAAACCAACCATAAAACCAATCCTAACACAACCCAACCACAACTTCCACCACAAGTTACCGGCAGGTCAGGTGTTAGTCCTTTCAGTGCTTCAATCCTCCTTCAAGTAAAAGAAAAAAAACCCAACAAAATACATGCATATTAAAAAAAAAAAACATCCAAGTCAGTAATGAAGAAATTAAATCCCAAATAAAAAAGGGGAAAAATACCTTAATCATAAAACTAAAATCCTTTTATAAACTATAAAGAAAAACAACTTTTTTTTATAGTCCAAAAAGCAATAAAAAAATTAATATCAAACAGAAACCTGCATGCTAAAATTAAACAAATGTTAAAATAGCAGTATTTTCATAGTACATTTAAACAGGGAAAAAAAAAAAAAAAAGTAATCCAGTATCCCCAAGAGAAGATCTCTATTTGCAGAGATAAAAATAATTTAAAAAGTAAAAAATAAAAACTTTTACACTTAAAGAACTCATCTTTAAAAAAATACCCCATAAGTCAACATGGCCCATCTATAAGCTGTAAAAAGGCTTGTAGCAACAAAAACTTCACAATAAAAGAGTTCCTCAGACAAATGTTATCCATGTCAGAATTAAGAATCAAAAAAAAAAAAAATTTCTTCTTGTAAAAAAATCTTTATAACATTTACAAAAAAAACTTCTCTCCCAAAGTAAATTTAAAAAAGACTATTCTAGAAATAGTAAATACCTAGAAATTGTAAGTTTACTTTACATTGGCAGTAAAAAGAAAACTTTAAAAAGAAAAACCAGTGTTCTAAAGAATTTATTTTAATTTTTACTACTTTTTTCTTTTTGAATTTACTTTTAATAAAAATTTCTTGATAGCCTTTTAAAATGTTAGGCCTACATTACCTTTCTCCTAATCCTATCTCACAACAAAATTAATACATAAATAACAAACTGACACTAAAACCCATTACACTCTTCAATGCATTAATTAAGAAATCTCAAGATTAGAAAAATGTTAAATTAACCAAACCAAAACCACTACAATGTCATAATAAACCATTTGCCAAATTTTCTCTCATTGTCTAAAGTTCTCAGTAAAGGCTGTTTTTTTTTGTTTTGAGCCCCTGAGAACCTCTTGTTGGTATTTCTCCAGTGAGTTTAACTCAGAGGAGACAAACAATTGTAATTCCTCTAAAATGTCTCTTTGAGTGAGTTTTTGGGGGGAGTCAGGGCTTGTGGGTCCTGCTTGGCCCAGCCCAGGCAGGACTTTCCCAGCCACATTCCACACTCCATTTCCCAGCTGGAGCCGCTGCTGCCTCTGAGTTGTGCTGCCCCAGCCCCAGGGACGCTCTCCTTGTCTGCCCATTCCCCCACGGTCTCTGGGCAGGGATGGCCTCAGTGGGGGCTGCTGACATCCTCAGCAACTTGGAGGCTGCTGCTGAATTTTCCTGCTGCAGAGGCTTGTTCAGCCTTCAGCTCTTGAGTGCAGGAATTCAGTGTCCCAGGGCTCATTGACATTCAGAACACCTAAACCAGCCAAGCCTCTGGGAATAATCTGATCTCAGTTTTCAAACCATTTGTGGTTAATTCAACAGATCTCAGTAGTATATCCAAACTGAATGCAATATATTTTAAAATGAGTGACAAAACATATTTTATGGTCTTGTAATTTTTTTCCTGTTCATTCATTAAAATGTGCAATCTCCAATTGACACTGACTCCAAGTACTGCTCCAGAGGCTTGTTCAGCCTTCAGCTCTTCAGTGCAGGAATTCAGTGTCCCAGGGCTCATTAACATTCAGAACACCTTAACAAGCCAAGCCTCTGGGGACAATTTTATTTCAGTTTCCAAATCTTGTGTGGTTAACAAAGAGAGATTTCATAAGTGCATTCAACTGAATATATTCTATTTAAAAAGACAGCGAGAAAACATTTTTTAGGTCCTATTTAGTTTTTTTTTTTTCCCTGTTAATAGCAATCTCCAATTGACTTTGAATCCAAGTACCTCCTCATGTAGTTGAAACAGATATGAAAATCAAGACTGTGATGTTTTTCACAGGGGTTCTTGGATGAGGGAAGAGATGAGGATCTGACTCCATGTTTCAGAAGGCTTGATTTATTATATTATGATATATAATTCATTAAAACTATATAAAATAATAGCAGAAAATGTTTCATCAGAAGGCTAAGGTAAGAAGAGAAAAGAAAGAAATTATAACAAAGGTTTCTGGCTCGAGCTCCATGTCCAAGCCAGCAGGGCTGTGATTGGCCATTAATTACACACAACTACATGAGACTAATCACAGATCTACATGTTGCCTTCCACAGCAGCAGATAATCATTGTTTACATTTGGTTCCTGAGGTCTCTCAGCTTCTCAGGAGGAAAAATCCTAAAGAAAGGATTTTTTCATAAAAATTCTCTGCAACAGAGACACTTCATGGCTGACAATCAATCAGACTCTGTCCCTACACCCACCCCACCATTTCCCCTGGCACTCAGAGCCACCTTGTGCAAATCTGAGCTCCCTCCAGCCCAGGCTGCACCTGCAGCTTTCAGCTCCTTGGCTCCAGCTCCCACCTGCTTTCCTTGGAGAAGGAGCTGCCCGAGACACAGAGGGATGTTCATTTCTTGTCAGTCAACAAAGCCAAGGGAAGGCACAGCTCCATCAAATGCCAAAATCATTCCTCTGCAAGGTATTAAATCCACTTTGCACAGCAGGCATCTCAGAGCAATGGAAAACACCTTCTGTGCCCAGCACAGATCCCAACAGATCCTCCCGTGCAAACCCTCCCTGCCCCAATTCTGCCCAGATTCGCTCTTTGCACACACGAGTCACACACGGAAGTCAGGAGCTCCCTCCATACCCAGAGGGTGGAAAAGTGAGAAAAGAGATGAAGAGCTCTCCTGCACAGAGCCAAGGTCCAAGTGCCCCTGCAGTGGGAGCCACAGCTCATCAGGTTTGTGTCCTTTGGGCTCAGGGACTGGTGACTCTCAGAGGCACAGAAAGGTTTCGTGCCAACAAACACAAATTGAATATTTGAACAGTTTAATAACCATCACAGCTCTTACCTCAGCTCTCTGGAATGTCCCAGCAGCATCTGACATGTCCACCATCCCCAACAGATTTTAATGCAGGAACAGTTTTAGACATAGATATAAGAAAAGGTAATTCTGTGATAGATATAAAGACAATTACGATGTCGCCTTACGTGATATTTATTTAAATTTCAGAAAGTTTGGGCAACTCCCTGAAGCTCAAAGCATGAAACCAGTCAGTTATGAGGCACTTGAATGACAACAGAGCATCAGGTGGAGGAAATCTGGGACCAGTGGCAAGAAGAAATATCCAGCTGGTCTGGTGAAGAGATGTCCTTAGACATGGCCATTTAACCAAGAGAGATGGAAGCACTTGATGGAAAAGAGACGGATTAAATAATAGACTAATTATTGGTGACACAAGTAGATGGGAAGATCAGTATTTCTTCTCCTGCCATCAGTACGCTTCCAGGAAATCCCTGTTTCTGGTGGGAAAAGGTTGCCATTCCTTAAGAGTATTCAAATTGCACAGATAATCAATATTTGCTTGTATATTATGGAACTAACAGGTATTAAAACCTGAGCCCCTTTCCAGGCAGACATCAGTTGTGTGCCCATGAAAAGGCAGGGCCACTTGTGCCCTGAGGTGCCCAGCTTCGATTGGATCACTGCAAGAGCACCTGAGGGAGAGCAGAGCACCTTGCAAGCTACAGGTCCCTGACAGACCCGCAGGGCTCCTATCCCATCAACATCTGCTCTGCTCCAGTCTGAAACAGGGCCCAGCATGGTGCCAGGATCATCAGAGAGCTGAGGTGTGTGCTGGAAATCAATGTCCTCTCCATCCCGCAGCAGCCCTGCATTTCCCTCTTGCAGCCTTGGTCTCCAGCACAGCCATGGAGGCTCTTTGGGCTCTGGACTGTTCCTGCAGCCCCCAGGGCAGCTGAGCTCTGCCTTTGGCACAGTCAGGCCTGGCCAGCACAGGCCATGCTCAGCAATTGCTTGTGTGTGCCTGGCCTTGCTGTCAGCCCTGGCAGTGGCTGCGTGGCCCCTTTGTGGCCCTGTGCTGGCCCAGCCATGGTGGCCCAGCCCCTGTGCAGGCCCAGCCCAGGCCAGGAGCATTGCGGCTGGGAACGGCCCCCGTGCCGTGGTGCCCACAGCAGCCTTGGGGCTCTGTGCCCCATGGCCTCCCTGCTGGGCAGCCTCTCCAGCTCCTGCAGAACCCGTGGCACCTGTGGGGCTGCACAGACAGCCCTGCCCTGGGCTCTGCCAGCCTCTGGGCCGGCAGAGAGGCAGCCAGGGCTGGCCATGGCTGGGAACAGGCCCTGAGCCCTGCAGGAGGATGGAGCTGGGCCAAAGCCAAACTCAGCCCAGGCCAAAGCTGGGCTCAGCAGCCAAGGCTACCAATGCATGGGCACAGAGGCTGGTGCTGGCAAATGTCCTGCGCCCCCTCCCTGCTCTCTCCATGCCACCAAGAGCACAGAGCAGCCTCCTCTCTGGGCCACTGCCTGTTTGCAATGCCTTGCACAGGCACTGGCCCTGCCCCACAAGGCCTGGCCTGAGTCCTGCCCCTGCACGCTCAGCCAGGCTGAGATGGACACTGATGGTTTCTGGGGCAGGCTCTCTGAGCCCAGCCCAGCTCCCTGCAAGCTCTGCCAGCTGCCCTGAGCTCTGGGCAGCACCAAGGGCTTCTCCCCAGCCCAGTCCAGCCGGCTCTGGCCCCACAGCTCTGCTCAGGCCCGGCTGCTCTGGGCACTGCCTCACGGCCTCAGCCCCTGGCAAGGGCACAACAGCAGCTGCCACAGGACTCAGCCCCAGCCACGGGGGAAGGTGCTTGGCCAAGGCCAAAGGAGGCTCCCTGGCTGCCCTGCTCCCCTCGGGCTGAGGTGCTGAGAGCTCTGCAGCCCCTGCTGCCATCCCATCTGCCCAGGGCAGAACACGAGCCGCTGCCTTGGGGCCCTCAAGAGCTGCTCCTGCCGCAGGCCCAGGGCCCATGCCAAAGCTGGGCCTGCCAAAAAGCTGTTCCCATTTCTGTTCATTTCTGCCCTGATGGGGATGGGTTCTCAGCCACTTGGAGGTTGATGATGAATTTTATTACTCCAGAGGCCTCTTTTTTCTTGAGGTCTTCCGTTCAGAAATTCAGTGTAAAAGGCTAATAAATATTTGTTCCTAACACACCTGAACAAGAAAAGCCCTTGGGAATAATCTAAGTTTTCATGTGTTCTTTGGTTAATTAGACAGATTTCAGAAGTCTATTTAATGTGAATATACTGTATTTAAAACAATGCAGAGAGAATTGTTTTTTCCTGTTTTCTTATTTTGTTCATAGATTGATATCAGCAATGTCCAATTGATATTGATCCCCAGCACCTCTTCATGCAGTCTGAACAGATATGAAAATCCAGACCCTTCATGGCTGACAATCAGTCACACTTTGTCTTTATCTCCTCCTCACCATTTCCCTCATCCAACCCCTGGCACTCAGAGCAGCTGAGGAATGGAGTCACATCCAGGGGTGTCCCCAGTGCTCAGAACTGGGGCTAGGTCAGTTCAATCTCTTTATTGCTGATCTGGATGAGGCCATTGAGAGTACCCTCAGTCAGCTCCCAGGTGAGCCCAAGCTGGGTGGGAGTGTGGCTGTGCTGGAGGGCAGGAAGCTCTGCAGATAGATCTGGACAGGATGGAGCCATGGGCCCAGGACAATTGGATGAGGTTCACCACAGCCAAGGGCCGGGTCCTACCCTGGGCTTACACACATCCCAAATCCCTGGCCCTACCCTGCCCCTGATCCCCACAGCCTGTCCTGTTTCCTTCATCCCTGCATTGCCAGGGACTTCGTGGGATAAGGGAGCTCTGCTCTGGCTATGGAGGGAGGTCCAAGTGCTACCACTAGAGTGGGAACCACAACACATCACGTTTGTGTCTTTTGGGGGCTGTGGAACTGGTGACACTCAGAGGCACAGAAAATTTCTCTTCATGGCAAACAGGCCCCAGTTGAACAGGACACCATTTCAAACCAATCACAATCCTCCCTGAGATATGTGCAACGTCCCAGCAGCATCTGATGAGTCCACCATTCACAGGTGATTTCCATACTAAAATTAATTTCTGACAAAAGAACAATTAAGTTTTTGTATCAGCATGCTCATCCTGGAGTGGGTGCAAAACAGCTCCAAAAATTCCTGATTTGCCAAGCTGTCAGTGGTGGATGGAGATGGGAGGTCAGGCTGCTTTTGGTGTTGAGGAAATGCTGAAAAAAGCTGACTCATTTAATCTCCTCATGCCCTGGCTGATCTCTCCTCTTTCCCCTTCCACCCATTGGCTTTTGTCTCCTCCCAGGCCCCCTGTCAAGAGCCTGGCTCTGTGTTCTCCATCCCCTCCTCGCTGGCACTGCCAGGCTGGGATGAGGAGCCCCTCAGCCTTCCCTGCTCTGGGCTGGACAAGCCCATCTCTCACAGCCTCTGCTCACATCCCAAGGGCTCCAGCCCCACCTTGGAGGCCCTTCCCAGACCCTGCTCCAGCTGCCAGACATCTTTCCTAGCCTGGGGAACCCAACCCAGGCCACAGTGACCTGGATAATCCCTGTCCTTGATGTCCTGGTCACACAGCCCTGGCCCCTTGTCCCCTGTCAGGCTCTGGGGTGGATCCTGTGGAACATCCTTTGGTGGAGGCTGTGGCTCCAGGTGGGCCGGGGGGATCCCGGGGGACAGGGACCCTGCTGGGCATGAACAGCATTGGACTTGTTGGGAGAAACTGTGAGAGGGAGCTGGGGCAGAGTGACCAACCCCGTGACCTGACACAGCCCTGCTGGGATGTCACACAGCTGGTCTCTGATGTCACAGCCAAATCTGTGATGTCACAGCCCATTCTCCAATGTCACACAGCTGATCTCTGATGGCTGGTCACAGCTGGTCACAGCCAACTCTGTGATATCACAGTCTGCTCTGTGATGTCAGACCTCTTCCCTCTGATGTCACAGATGGCTCTGTGATGTCACAGGGGCAGTATATGATGTCATAGCTGCTCAAACACCTCACATAACCCGCTCTGTGATGTCAAAGCCCACTCTGTGACCTCATGTTACCAGATGATAAATTGTCTCCACCAGGTGAGCTGACACCTGGAGCTTGTTCTCCAAAACCCCAGGCCTGTGGAAACCACACAATGCCCATTGTGTGAGAAGGGGAACTGGAAGTTCAGCAGCCTCAGTGTCCTGCCAGCTCAGCCAGGCCCGCTGGAACATTGGGGTCCACGACCACCAGGGACCACCAGAGAGACCCCCCAGGAAAGAAGAACACATGGGGAAGGGGAGGGGAAATATGTGAATGATTTTGGGGAAACCATTATCATATTTATGTTTAGTCTGGGAAAATCAATGAATATGTGTGCAATATACAGAATGTAAACAGAAACTTTCCTTTACTCAGCCTGCATGGCTTTGGGAGGAGCTGTCCCCCGTGCATCCCCCTGAATAAATAATGCTGCTTTTTAATGCTGCATTGGTGTTAAGGAATTTTCTATTTTACTAAGTTTTTGGTAACACTCCCACTGCCAAGGAAAGTTCTGTCTGCTACTGTTCATAAACAGAGAAGGGCTGGTGGCAGATGTGGTGCTCAGAGGTTGCCTGGGGCACAGTGACCATGAAATAATTAAGTTTTCAATGTTTTGGGAAAGAAGGAGGGGCAGCAACAAAATTTCTACACTGGAATTAGGAAGGGAAGACTTTGGCCTGTTTAGGATGCTGATTTTGGGAGTACCAAATTAGGTCCTGATTTTTTGAAGGAAAACATCCCTTAAAAACAAAGGGGTCCAGGAAGGATGGACACATTTCAAGGAAGTAATCTTAAGGGGAAGGAGCAGCCTGTCCCAGTGTGGCAAAAGACGAGCTAGTGCAGAAAATGACTGGCCTGGCTGGCCATGGAGATTTTGTGGGAGCTCAAGGGTAACAAGAGGCCCATCAACTTTGGACAGAAGGTTAAGCAGCTTAGGAAATGTTTAAGGATGTTGTGAAGTCGTGCAGAAAAGAAGTCAAGAGGTGAAAGCTCAAATAGAGTTTAACCTGACCACTTCTGTGAAAAAAAAATAGACAATGTTTCCACAATTAAATTTATAGCAAAACATGGGGTAAGGAAAACCTCTACTCTTTATTGGATGCAGTGGGGAATATCGACACTAAAGATAAGGAGAAGGCAGAGCTACTTAACATCTTGTTTCTCTCAATTTTCGATATTAGGGCAGGCTGTCATCAGGACAAGTGCTCTGATGAGCTGGTAGATGGGCACAGGGAGCAGAACAGCCCCTGTAATCCAGGAGGAAGCAGTTGATGACCTGCTGAGCCACTCAGATGCTCACAGGTGTCTCTGGGAGCAGATGGGATCCATCCCAGGGAGATGAGGGAGCTGTGGATGAGCTCCCCAAGCTGCTCTCTATCATTTACCATCAGTGCTGGCTCAGCAGGGAGGGCCCAGAGGACTGGAGGTGCCAGTGTGAGCCCATCGCCAAGAAGGGCTGGAAGGAGGAGCTGGGGAACTCCAGGCCTGTCAGCCTGACCTGGGTGCCCAGAAAGGTTATGGAACAGATCACCCTGAGTGCCGTCACAGGGCACCCACAGGATGGCCGAGGGGTCAGAGCCAGCCAGCGTGGATTTCAATGTCTGCACTGATGATCTGCATGTGGGGACTGAGTCCAGCATCAGCAAATTTGCAGATGACACCAAACTGGGTGTGAGTGTGGATCTGCTGGAGGGTAGGAGGGCTCTGCACAGGGCCCTGGACAGGCTGGATCCAGGGCCCAAACCCAACAAGGTGAGGTTTAACAAGTCCAAGTGCTGGGCCCTGCATGTTGGCCACAACAACCCCTGCAGTGCTACAGGCTGGGGACAGAGTGGCTGGAGAGCAGCCAGGCAGAAAGGGACCTGCAGGGACTGATGGACAGCAGGCTGGACATGGGCCAACAGTGTGCCCAGGGGGCCAAGAAGGCCAGTGGCTCCTGGCCTGGATCAGGAATGGTGTGGCCAGCAGGAGCAGGGCAGTGATTGTTCGTTCCCCTGTGCTCAGCACTGCTTGGGCAGCACCTCGAGTGCTGTGTCCAGTCGTGGGCCACCCAATTTAGGAAGGACATGGAGGGGCTGAAGCATTTCCAGAGAAGGGTAAAAAGGCTGGGGAGGGGTCTGGAACACAAGCTACCAACTCCTGTGAAGAGCAGCTGAGGGACCTGCAGTTGTTTATCCTGGAGAAGAGGAGGCTCAGGGGAGACAAGGCGGTGTCAGGGCACAGGTTGGACTTGATGATCTCCAAGGTCTTTCCCAGCCTTGCTGATTCTGGGATTCTCTGAAACCACCCTTGGAGCAGTTGCAGGAGGAGCCCTGGGCCTCCTCTTCAGAAGCTCCAGCAGCCCAGGTCCCTCAGCTTCTCCTGCCAGCCCCAAAGCCCATCCTGTCAGTCCTGCAGAGCCTCTGCAGCTCCTCCTCACTGCCCAGAACAGGGAGCCCCAGAGGCAGACACAGCAGCCCAGATGTGCCCCCCTGGCCTGGGGTGCCTCTGGCAAGGGAGCAGCACCAGGCACTGCAGGAGCCTGCAGACAATTCCTGCAGCACTTGTAGGATGATCCTGCTGCCCAAGGGACATTCCCATGGGGGCAAGTCAGGAACTGCAATGGGGAGTGGGGCCAGAGAGGAAAGGGCAAACAGAGATGAGCTGTTTGCAGGGCAGGGAACAGGGGTGGAAAATAAGAAGAATGTGTAGCAGGAAGCGTAAAGAAAGCAAAGAGTAAAGAAAGTAAAGGAAAGTGAAGCCAAGGAAATGCTCAGGAGAGTTTGGGGGTGGCTGCCAGGCAGCCCTGGCTCTGAGCAACAGCGTCTGCAGTGGGACAGGAAACTCCCAGCTGATGGTAACAAACTTTCTGGCTGACTGCAGAGGCCAGGACAAAGCTGAGTGGTTTCCCTGGTGTCCCCCAGCCCTTGCTGGCCCCAAGGGATGATGGCATTTGTGCTCCCTCAGGTTCATGTCCCCACACCAACAGCCTGGGGGTGCTCCCCCTGCTGTGTGCAATGCAAACAGGGGCTGCTGAGCCAGTGCTGCCGTGTGTGTGCCTGCAAGGATAGGGCACCTGTGTGAGCTGGGGGAGAGGCCAGGGCTGCAGAGGGGGGATGTTGTTGGCAGCTCCATCAGGACGCTCTGGGACGCTGCCCTGGGCTGTGCAGCGCACTGGGGATGGATCAGCCCCTGCTCTGCTGCTCCTTCCCGTCTGTCCCAGGGCCTTTGCAGAGCACCAGCTGTTGCTGTCCTCAGCTGCCACGGCAACCCTCAGGAAAAAGCGGTGCCAGGGCTGTTCCAGGTACAATTGCAGTGACACTCGTTGGTGCCACCAGGTGCCATGGCAACATCCACGGGGACCCATTCCTTGGTTTGGTGCCATGGCAACTAGTGCCCGGAGCCGTTGTGATGGTTGGTGGCCATGGAAAGCTGCCCTGGGCCCTTGCTCAGGGCTGTGTCAGTGCCCAGAGCCAGAGGGGATCCCTTGCTGGGGGCTGTGCCGTGGCCACCTGCCCTGTGCCGCGCTGGCCGCTCTGGCACCAGGAACCAGCAGCCACCGGCACTGCCAGGGCCAAAGGCCAGGTCAGCCAGACAGAAAGGGGCAGGGCTGGGCACTGTTTCCATGGCAACCGGCACTGGTGGGCGGGGGGACGACACCTGGGTCACCTAGCCTGGCAGTTGCCATGGAAACCCCTGGCAGGGACTGAGGGCACAGCCCCTGGCACTGAGACACTGCTGGGCCAGGTGCTGAGCACAGGGCTGAGCACGCAGAGATGGTTTTGTTCTTGCTGAGCTGCAGCACAGCCAAGGCCTGTCCTGCCCCTCGTCAGCCACGCTGGGGAGAAGCTGGGGCTGCGGGGCAGCTGGGCAGGGGACACGGCCAGGACAGGGGACCCCAACTGACCCCGGGCATAGCCCAGACCAGAGCACATCATGCTCAGGGTGTGAAGGGGGGAACAGGGAGGAAGGGGGGAATTTTGGAGTGAGGGCTTTTGCCTTGCCAGGGAACACTTGGGCAAGAGGGGGCCCTGTTTCACCATTGGGCAGGGTCACTACCAAAGACACAGACACCAACTGAAGGAATTGTGTCATTTATCATGCACAGCAGCAAAGATTTAAAAAAGGATAAGCTCAGCTAAGCATATCATCATTAGCAAAGAATTACAAAAGAAGCTCAGCAATCCATCATAACCCATCATTACATTTTGATGACCAATTTCTTGGTGAAACACTAGAGGTGTTTGCAGCAGACAAAGATTCTGGCTGACTATCAAGGTACACCTTACCGACATCAGTAGTACTTTAGTGACACCGTTCCTCATTCTTTTTTCTCAATCTCATTCCAATTAGGAACAAGAATTCTGTTGTGCATGGAGCTGGCACATTTTTAATTCCAGAAAAATGCCCCCAGGCCCTTTGCTGTTCAGCTTTACCATGCTGTCTGTGGCTAACAAGGCTTGGGGGGGCCCTTTCCCCTCTGGCTGGAAGGGGCCGGGTCTCAGTGCCTGAGGGGCACCCAGGCTCCTGGATGGAATTCCTGTGCAAGTCCCTCAGTGTCACAGCAGCCTTCCCATGGAACCCCGTGGATCAGAGCATGTTCCAAAGGGGGCCTTGGGGCAAACAGGGAGATCTGGTCTGGCAGGATGTGTAAAACAATCTCCTGGCAGATCTACTTGTTCTCACACAGAATCCTTGGCTGCAGGGACACATTCCCATTGTTCCTGCCCAGGGTTAAGGACTCAGAGTTGTCTTTCCCAGGAGCTGCTCCTTCAGCTGCCTCAGGAGGGCCTTTTGGCCTCCAGACCCACATTCTGGCTTCATTATTAGAGCTGCTGGATCCAAAACCTTTTTCTCGAACAAAGGTGGTGACTGGAGCTGGATCTCCTTTTTTTTTCAATTGCTCCTAAAGTTGCAATATCAATAAATATGCTACCCTGTCATGGGGTTGAATAATCCAATCCTGGTCACTATTGTTTAACAGAATAACTGTAATTTCTCCTTAACATTCTGCATCAATTCCTCCTGCCATGACATGAACACTTTGCAAGGCCAAGCTCCAAGGGAGCAGTTACCAAATCAAAGTGTCCTGGAGGAATCTGAATTCCTGTTTCAGAACTGATAGCTCTCATTTGCTTTGAATTTATCCTAATGATTTCCAATGCACGAAGGCCCAGCCCTGCAGCCTCTGGGCTGGCCCTGCCAGGGGCCATCACAGCCACAACAATTTCCCAGGCAGCCCAAGTCTCACTGCCCATGGCTGGATTTGCAAACTGGGGGCAGCCGTGCACAGCCAGGGGGTTCCATTTCCCCAGTGGGCCATTGTTAAGGGCATGGAGCACATCTGGGAGATGGGTTCTCCATGGACAAAGGTTCCCATCTCCTCATTTTTTCAACTGCTCTTTTAACAACCCCTTCACCCTTTCAACCATTCTTGCAGCTCGTGCATAGTCTGGTACATGAAGAACCCTGCAGGCAAAATCACTGTATTTTTCACAGGAACAGACAAAGCATTCTGCATCACAGTATCAGCAAACCCTGCAAAAATAGCCAATTTCCTCCCTTCCTCCTTTTTCATTGTATACAATCTCACAAAGTTGACCACTGACATGAGGGTCCTGGCCAATTCTGTTCTGTAGGGTATTTAGTGTTACATCCCTGAGCAGCCAAAGCTACAAAATTAGTATTGTCAGCACTATTTCACATTATTATTATTTTAAATATAGATACACATATTGATATACATATAGACAGATAGATACATATATATATAAATATATATATAAAGACATATATATTAATGCCTTGTTATTCTATAAATACATATATTGTTATTTATTATATTGATATTTCACTTGTACAAATGCATCTGAGCTCAAGATTAAAGCCTTTTTCTGTTGCTCCATGTGGGAGCATTCCAACAATAATTGCTCCTTTGGAAGGTGCTGTTTCCTATGTACTCACAACAAATTCATCTTTGTCTGCCCAAACCCACAAGGTCTTTTCCTTTTCCATTTGCAATTTTTGGGTGCATTTGAAGCCATCCAGGGGTGCAGCTTCTTTTACCCGACTGCCCCACTGCTCCCATGGGGCTGCGACCTCAGCCCACTCCAGAGCCAGGGAACTCCAGGGAAGGGCTTCCCAGCTGGGAATTTCTGATGGCACTGACTCCTCACATTTACACTGAACAAGTGACATTTTGTTGGGATCTGGCCAGACTGGGCCAGTTTTTTTTTACCAGTGGGCAGGGTCATCACCAAAGACACAGAGTCCAGCTGAAGGAATCAGTGTCATTTCCTGCAGTTCAGAGCAGCAAAGAATCACAAAAGGAGCAGCTCAGCAATGCACCCAACCATCCCCACCAAAGATTGCAGCAGTGATTAAGAAAGATCCAGCAGCATTTACCCTCAGCCTTTACCATCCCCCAGACCCACACAGCAGCTGGGGAAGCTGTCACAGCTAAGGGCTGCAGAGCCACTCCTGGGCACTGGGAATTCCTGCAGGTGCCTCCAGCCCCAGGTAAGGCTCCAGCCCCACTGAGAGAGGGCCCAGCTCTGACAGTGCTGAATGAACAAACTGACAGCACTGCTAGTGTGGCAACATCTGCTTTCATCCTCCTCTTGGGTCCCTCCCAAAGCCTGGCCAGGGCTCAAGGAGGAACCAAGGGAGCTGACTTTGATCCTTCAGCCCCAAACAAGGCCAGATGTCAGATTTCATGGCCTTGTCTGGCTTCTAAATACACAAAGGTCAATACATGTTTCACTAATGAGTGGCTACATCTATCTCAGTGCTAAAATCCATGCCCATTTCATTAGGGAGCAGATACAAAGGTAACGTTTGCTTGGAAGGTTCATCCAGAGGCCACCTTTGGCTCAGGGCCTGCTGTCCAGGCCTCACTCAGGGCTGGTGTCCAGGCCTTGGCACTTCAGGGACGTGCTTTAGTGCTGGGCTTGGCACTGCTGGGTGACCGGCTGCGCTGGGTGAGCTCAGAGTGCTTTTCCAACAGAGAGGATTCCGTGATTCCATGATTCTATCCACTGCATTCAGTAGGGGCTATTTTAGCAGCATTCCTTTGCTCCAAAGGTTCCCTCTTGCCCAGCTCCTGTGGCCTGAGGCTTCAGCTCCTTCAGCTCCTGGCGCTGAGCTGCTCATGCTGAACAAGACGGCTCGGAGAGCAGAACACAGTCCATGCAATCCCTTCTGGGACACGGAGAGGGGAGGCTGTGCAAACAGGAGCATTGTTTGCTGTGGCCTCCTCTCTGCCCTTCATGCCTTTCACTGCTTTGAACCAGCCAAGAGCTTTCTCCAAGAGCGCAATGGAGCAGCTGTTCCTGCTCCCAGGTCTGGCTCTTCCCAGTCTCTGCCCTTGCCTGCTTCTGTCCCTCTTGCTGTGCCCTCTGTTCCCCCAGGGCTCGCTGGCTGCTGCCCAGGACTGTGGCACTGGCACAGATCCAGTGCTCCAGAGCCTCCTTTCTGTGCCCTTGCAGCTGCCTGGGCACAGCAGCCTTTTCCATCTGGAAGCTCCCCATGGACAGGGAGTGCCCAGCTCCGTTCCTTGCACAGCCTCCAGGAGCCCAGGGCTGCCATCTCCAGTCCCTGCTGGCACTGGGGGCTCCCAGGTGCCTCAGGCTGCTGTGACACCGCTGCACACGGGAGGCAAGAGGGGCAGGGGCTGTGCTCAAAGTCAGCTCCATCTGCTGCTGCTGCCGTGGGGTCATTTGTGCAGCCCTGGCCCAGAGTCAGGGATCAGATCCTGCCAGTCTCTTCCAGCCCTGTCTGCTCAGAGTTTTGGCCTTGGAGCCTCAGGTGGCCAAAGGCAGCTGCTGCTGCTCCGTCTGTGTGCCCGAGTTCAGCAGTGCTGCTCCATCAGTCTGTGCCCAGCAACGGGGAAAACCCTCAGCCCTGCAGGGCCAGGAGCTGCCGGGCTCTGCCTGAGCAGCTCAGCCAGCAGGAAGGGAGCTGCTCCACATGGAAACCAGGAGCAAAGGACATTCCTTTTGTAGGACATGTTTTCTATTTAGAGGGAAAAAAAAGGAAAAAAGGAAAAAAATAGGTAAATTGTAAAAGATAAGAATAAAATCCAAGTGTTAGTGAAAAAGCATAACACAATATTAGTGAAAAAACCAAAACATAAATGCAAAGATAAATTCTTTGCATTAAGAGGTAAATGATCTTTTGAAAAAGAGAACTCAGTTATTTCCATTGCAAATGTGCTGATGGCATGGATCCATCTTACTGACCTCAGCAGCCTCTTAAAAGATTTTGTGCTTTGTTCCCAGCACTGGTATTTGAAATTGTGCTCGAAGCAAGAGGAAATTGCTTTGTGCCCTTCCAGCTCCAAGCAGGACTGGGAATGGAAACTCTGTCAAAGCCCAAATCCTTTAGAAGATGACCTTCCTTCTCACCCTGCGAATGAGCTGCACATTCCCTTTGAAACTGCCAGGAGTTTCTTAGAGTCACAAAGTCCTACTTACGGCTTTTTGCTCAGGTTTGGAAGTGCAGAAGGGCAATTCTCCATCCACCAGCTCCAGACTGCACTGCCTCAGGAACACGGCCCACTCGCCAGCTTTGGCCCACTCGTGGCACTTCTAGAGGAGGAACAAAGTGCAATTGCACAATACCAGCCAATAAAGAAGGAAGAATGGAACAGACAAAACACCCTGTGCAGATCCAGGCGTTCAGCCGGGACTGTGGAGAGTTTGGGTCCTTGCCAATTGGATGTGTGTCCCCAGCTGCAATCTCTGGGCCTGCAGCAGAGTCTCACTCACCTGCCAAAGCAGAAAGCTCAGGCGCTGTGCTCGCAATGGGCTCGTCTGATGCAGAGCTGTCAGAGCAATGTGAGGGCAGAGCCAGCCCAGCCGGGCCCAGGGCTGAGCCCAGCAGAGCCCAGAGCAGCCTCAGCACCTGCAGAGCCCGGCTGCAAGGAGAGAAAGCAGAAACCGCCCGTCAGCTGAGGGCTCCTGTGCCCTTGTGCCAAGGCCTGCGGTGCCCAGGCCATGCTGGCTGTGCCCAGAGCTGTGCCCAGAGCTGCCCATCCCTGCTGCCTTTGGCACAGAGCACGAGGGCAGCACATGTGCCCAGCCTGCAGCCAGCCAGGGCATATCCAGCCCTCAGCAGCTGCCCAGAGCAGGATGCTCCTGTGCTCGCTGCCAGCTCCCAAAAGCTCTGATCCCACCCTGCCAAGCACACAGGGACCCACCTCACGCCAGCCACGGCTGGAAGAAAAGCTGCTCCCAAACCATGGCCTCAGCCTTCTCCAAGGGCACGGCCCATCCACACCACAGATGCTCCCTAGCACTTCCCTATCCACACTGGACCACCATGAATGCTTCCTCTGGAAAAACAAACAACACATTATTGAAAAGAGTTTAGAGACAAAAAGGGAAAACAAGAAAAACAGTAAAAACTCTTATCTCTGTCAGGGCCTTGAGGAAGGCCCAACCTCTACATGGTAGGGAAAAACCCAGCCATGGCTGTGAGAAACCCACACTTTCTCTCTTCCCCCCTGCACTGCCCCCCAAAATCACGGTGACTCCAAAGCAAACAAGGGCAGTGGAGCAGCCCAGCCCTTCCTTGCCAGCACAGCAAAGCAGCTGTGCACAGGTTCTGGAGCCCCACCTCTGCTCCCACCATGGGGTTGGTTTGTGTCGGGCTGGCTGCCCCAGCCCCAGCCCGGAGCACGGTGGGTGCTGGGGGCTGTTGGCTCCCATTTCGTACCCACCCCAGCCCATCCTCCCAGCCCTGCCAAAAGCAGCTTGGCAGCGACTGAAGAATGAGCTGCATCTGCCCCAGCAAAGGCGGAGCCTTTGGTTCCCCGCCACGCTGGGTCATGCCCACATCTGGCAGAATTTCCCCAGATGGGGACTCATCTGCAAATTCCCTGTGGAGTTTGGCTTTGAAGAAGGTGCCAGAATCAAAGTGCATCACCTTCAGCCTCCCGTGGCCAGGCTGAGGAAGAGCTTGTCATCCTTGATGTCATCCTCGCTGTCTCCAGCAGCAGCAGCAGCAGCAGCATCCCCACCCGGAACAGCTTCTCCAGGGGCTCCTTCTCCTTCCCTGGGGGCAGACCAGGCTCTCAGGGCTCTGCCCAGGGCCCAAGCTGTCAGGGAACCAGGACAAGCAAAACCAGCTGGGATGGCGGCCACCAGTGCTGGGCAGAGCAGCTCAGCTCCAGCACAAGGGCTGTGTGTTCCCATCCCATGACCCCGGTGCAGTGACACTGGCAGCACAAAAAGCTCTGGGTTCCTTTGCTTCTCATTGCCAAGGCATATGTGGAGCTGGAACTTACCAGGGCTCTGGATCAAAGTGTGCCTGTGGCTCTCTCCTTTCTTCTATGGTAGAGGAATATCCCACATCCAAGGATCACAGAACAGGTCTTCCAGTGTGGGTCTGTCCAAGGAGTTCACGGATAAACACCACCTGATCAGGTCTTTGCACTCTGGGGAGAGAAAGCAGAAAGTGACGGTCAGCCAGAGAAGGCTCCTGTCTGCTTTACCCCACTATTCCCGTGCCCAGGCCATGCTGGATGTGCTCAGAGCTGGGCCTAAACTTTCCCATCAATTCCCTGTTTTGGAGGAGAGCAGGACATGTGCCACCTCCTCAGCAGCTGCCAGAGCGGGATGCCCACGACCCCGCTGCTGGCTCCCAGCACTGGCATTCCCCCCGTGCCCAGAGAAGAGGATCCACCTTGAGAGAGCCTTTGTGGCAGTGGGAGCTGGCCCCAGCTGAGGTTCTGGCCCCTTCTGAAAGGGTGCTCCCCGCAGACCATCTGGTGCAGCAGGATGCCCAGGGACCAGACCGTTGCTGCCTCGCCATGGTACCAGCCAAAGTCGTTCCATTCTGGGGGGCTGTAGGACAGTGTTCCTATAGAATACAGATGGAGTTCATCAGGGGGATGCTGCGGCTCCCAGAGCCTGGCCCCAGCAGCCCTGCGCCTGCAGGGGCTGCATCAGGGGCACACAGGGTGACCACTGCCCTCTCGCCAGCACCTGGGACTTGTGCACAAAGTTAGGGTTGGAAAAGAAGCCTCTGGTGCTGGAAGAGGGCAGCCCTGGCTAGGCCCGACCATGACATGCAAAGGAAAAATCCACTCCATGCTGGGGAAAAAACCTGCCCATATCCTCTCTGCCTGCACTGCCCCAAAAATATAATGAAGCCAAGGCAAACAGGGCGAGTGGAGCAGCCCAAGCCCTTCCTCTCGTCTGCACACCAATATGGCTGGGGCACAGGTTCCGCCCTCCCTCTCTGCTACCCCACCCACAGGGGTTTTGGTCGGGCTGGCTGCCCCAGCACAGCCCCAGTCCTGGGCAGAGTGGCTGGCAAAGGCTGCCAGCAGGGCTGGAAGATGGCTGCCCACCCAGCCCCGCTCTAAAGCAACTCAGCTGAAGATTCAGTGCCCTGACTGGCAGCAAAAGGGAGAACTCCCACTGCCCCAGCCAGCTTGGGCTGAGAGATGTTGGGCCATGAGATGTTAGCAGCGGGAGCACAGCCCTGTGTAGGCTCACCTGCAAAGTGAGTGTAGACTGTGTCCTGCAGGTAGGTGCCACAGCCAAAGTCAATCAGTTTGGCCTGCCCGGTGTCCAGGTCAACCAGGATGTTCTCTGGCTTGATGTCCCTGTGCAGGACCCCGCAGCTGGTGCAGTGCCGCACGGCCTCCAGCACCTGGCGGAACAGCTCCTGCGCCTCCTCCTCGGGCAGGAACCGCCGTGCCCGAATGAAACGCTGCAGGTCCTGACACTGCTCTGGCCGCTCCAGCACCATCACAATGCAGTTGGGGAGCTCGAGCCACTGCAGCAGCTGGACCACACCGGGGAAGCCAGTGGACACCTTGGCCAGCAGCACGACCTCCAGGGGTGCGCTGGTGCCGTCGGGCTGCGGGAGGAGCACGATACCGTCAGTGGGGCCGATGCCGTGCCATGCCTGGGGAAGCCCTCAGCCAGCCCGGGATGCTCTGCGCCCTGTGCTGGCCCCACGCCCACTCTCCGTCGGGGCGTCCTGGCGGCTCCCACCGTGCCGGGCCCCGGCTCATCCCTGGCCGGCAGCCCCGGCTGCTGGCCCCGCTCACTCACCAGCTCGCCCCAGTGCCGGACGCGGTTCCGTGGCACCCTTTTGATGGCCACCTGCAAGCCAAGGGCAGCAGCGGGGTGAGCTCGCCGCCCGCACTGCGAGCCCCATCCTCCGCCCTCCGCCCTCCTCCTCTTCCATGCCCTCCTCCTGCCGCTCACCGGGGCGCCGTCCGAGATCCTCGTGGCCGCGAAGACTCTGCCGAAGCCGCCGCGCCCCAGCAGCGATCCCAGCCGGTACCGCTCCAGCAGGGCCTCCTGCGCCGTCCCTGCGGGCGGGACGCGGCTGTCAGCGCTCGGCCCGGGGCCAGCAACGACCCCCGAGCGCCCCTCACCCGCCCCGGGCCGGCCATGCCCAGGCGTTCGCTCCCGGGAACGCGGCACGGGAGGCTCGGGGCCGGCGGCCGCGTTGCCGAGCGGCGGAGCTCGGGCCGGGGAAGCCGCAGCGGAGGCGGCGGGAGCGGCCGCGCCGCGTGTGCGCTTCGCGGGCCCCGGGAGGAGCCGGGGCCGGGGCCGGGGCCGGGGCCGGGGTCGGGACCGGACCCTGCGTCGGGTCTGGGGCCGGGCTCGGGCCAGGCGGAGGCAAAGGGCGGCGATGCCGCCCCCGCCCCAAGCACTGATGCCCGCCCAGCAGCGCCACCGCCAGTACGGCCAGAGCCGGGTGGAGGCGAGACCGCGGCGGGACGGCCGGGGCCGGGCACGGGGCAGCCCCGCCCGGGGCCGGGGACGGGCCGGGGGCATGGCCCGGCCCTGCAGGGGAGAGGGGAGGCGGGGAGAGGAGAGGGACGCCAGGCAAGGGACCCCGAGAGAAGGGTGCCCGACAGAGGGAAAGGGAGAGAGAGAGAAAGAAAGAGAGAAGAGAAAGAAAGTATTCAAAATATCTCTTTTTTCTGCCGCCGCTACTGCTGCCGCCGCTGCTGCTGCCGCCGCTGCCGCCGCTGCAACTGAAGCACCGGGGCCGTTCGTCCCCGTGTCCGTTCCCCGCTCGCCCCACGAGCCCCACGTTCGAGCCCCGCGCGCCCCGGGGACAGCCCCTCCGTCTGTCCAAACACGGGAACTTTGCAGCGCTGAGCCCAGATGCAGAGCCCTGACTCCTGCGCACTGGCACAGCGATCCCCTCGCGTGCTGCTGTGCATTGTCCTTGCTGAGTGTCAAACACTGTCGGGCCACCTTCCCTTGGGGTAGGATTCCTACCTGAGCCCAGCACTGCACTGCACTTACATCTCCAGTGTTGCTTTCCTGTAAAAACAGGGGAAGGAAAATTCTGTGTGGCTCATGGTATTTTAGTGCCTAAAAATCACTGTCACCGATCTTAGAGGTGCTGTGCATCTGGAATTACTGGGATGCAACATAGAAAAGGGGAACATAGAAATAAATAGAGGAAAATATCTTGGATTGTTTCTTTTATTTTCATTTCACTTCTGGAAAGTTGTTTCAGTTTTCCAGGAATCTTCTCCTGTCTGCTCTTCCCAAGAATCTCTCATGGAGAACAAGGTCAAGCTTCTGTCACAAGATTTGCCACCGGGAAATTATGCCACTGGTGAAATTTTCATTGTGACTGTTTGTGCTGGCTTAGGGCAAATTTTGGGAGGAAATCTCCAAAAGGGGTCCGTCTAGAAAGCAAGTTCAAATGGCCCCTCCCCCTACTAGTTCAGGAAAAGACTTCCCTCGAGAAAAGTGAAAAAAACCCCAGTTTATTTAATAAGTAAATTATTCACAAACATGAAAAATGAATAATATTAAATCAAACCTCTGACAGTGGTGAAGAGATGGCAAATTCAGGAAGTCCTTTTTGTGGGTTGTAGTTTGCTCACTCGGTCTCTTCTAAGTGCCTCTGGTGCTGTAATGCAGCGTCCCAGAGCTTGGTGGGCCACAGGTGTGAGCTGCTGCCGGTGTTTGTCTGGGCTTTCAGTCCAGAGCAGGTTTAAACAGTTCCAAGAAAAAGGAAAGCCACAGTCCGAGGAACTTCGCTTCCTAAGCTACCTAAAACCAAATGGCTAGACCTGGGCTGTGAAGGCATCGGGAAATTTCCAAATCTGGGCACTGGCAGTCCCAGCAAACACCAGAGCTGGATGATGCTGGTGCCAGAACCTGCAGATTTCCAAATTTTGGCTTTCTGTGCCAGCAAATCACTGGACTTGGGCTGTGCCGGCACCAGGAAGTTTTCAGATCTGGGCGCTGGCACTGCCAGCCAACATCAGATCTGGGTGGTGTCATTGCCAACGACAGAAATCTGCCAGATTTGTGCTCTGCTGGCACTGAGAAATTTCCAAATCTGGGTTCTGGTTACATGAAACACAAGATGTGGGGGCAGTGCCAGACCCAGTAGCAGGAAGCTGCCACAGGTTTTGGATTTCTGTGCCAGCAAATTGCTGCACTTGGGCTGTGTCAGAATAGGGAAATTTCCAGATCTGGGCACTGGCAGTGGCAGCAAACACCAGGTCTGGGCACCTGTATTGGCATCAGGAAATTGCCAGATTTTGGCTTTCAGTGCCAGCAAATTGCTGGACTTGGGCTATGCCAGCACTGGGAAATTTCCAGATCTGGGCACTTGCCCAGCAAACACCAGACCTGGGCGGTGCTGGTGGCAGTGCCGGGAAGCTGCTGGGTTCTGGCTTTCTTTCCAGAAAATTGCTGCATTTTTTTCAGCCAGGTTTTGCTGGCACTGAGAAATTGCCAGATTCTAATTTCCTGTGCCAGCAAACTGCTGGAATTAGGCTGTGCAGGCATCTGAAACATTCCCGATCTGGGTACTGGCAGTGTCACCAAACATGAGATCGGGTTGCTGTAGGTACCAGGTCTTTGCTTGGTTTTGACTTTCTTTGCCAGCAAGTTGCTGCACTTGGGCTGTGCCAGAATAGGGAAATATCAAAATCTGGGAACTGGCAGTGCCAGCAAAAACCACATTTCAGGAAGGACTGGATCTGGACCTGTTCCCTCCCTGCCCGCCTCCCTCAACAAGGTGCCAGAGGGGCTGGAGAGCAGCCAGGCAGAAAGGGACCTGCAGGGAGTGATGGACAGCAGGCTGGACATGAGCCAGCAGTGTGCCCAGGTGGCCAAGAAGGCCAATGGCTCCTGGCCTGCATCAGGAATGGTGTGGCCAGCAGGAGCAGGGCAGGGATTCTTCCCCTGTGCTGGGCACTGCTTGGGCAGCGCCTCAAGTGCTGTTTGTAGTTCTGGTGCCCCCAATTTAGGAAGGACATGGAAGGGCTGGAGCGTGTCCACAGAAGGGCAACAAGGCTGAGGAGAGGTCGGGAGCACAAGAGCTGTGGGGAGTGGCTGAGAGAGCTGAGGTTGTTTATCCTGGAGGAGAGGAGGCTCAGGGGAGACAAGGTGGTGTCAGGGCATGGATTGGACTTGATGATCTCCACAGCCTGTTCCACCCTTGCTGATTCTGGGATTCTCTGAAACCACCCTTGCAGCAGTTGCAGGATGAGCCCTGGGCCTCCTCTTCAGCAGCTCCAGCAGCCCAGGTCCCTCAGCTTCTCCTGCCAGCTCCAAAGCCCATCCTGTCAGTCCTGCAGAGCCTCTGCAGCTCCTCCTCACTGCCCAGAACAGAGAGCCCCAGAGCCAGACACAGGAGCCCAGATGTGCCCCCCTGGCCTGGGGTGCCTCTGGCAAGGGAGCAGCACCAGGCACTGTAGGAGCCTGCAGACAATTGATCTGAAGGCCAAACCTCCTTAGCTCCTTCTGAAAGAGCAGGAACAGTCCCTCATTCCAATGTGGTGGAATGCTGGGCACCACAGCTCCAGGCGAGGACTGGACACAAGTTTGCTCCCACTGAGTGCTGGGATGGGTTCTGCAGGAGCTCTGGGCTCCTGTGCTTGCCAGGCACAATGAGGAGAGAAGGAGCCAAGTGCACTGATGTGGGAAATGGATATCTAGAAAGCTTTTAGGGCCTAGTAGAATGCCCACAGAGTATGAATCTGTATATAAACCTTGAGACAAGAAATGCTAACTTAAAAATGCCATGGAATAGGACAGATATTGTTGAGAGAGAAATGGAGGTGAAAAAAAGTTCCAAAAGATGGCCTTGCAAAAAGGATTTTGGAAAAACAGAGCTATGAAAGATGCATTGTAGTGGGACCCATGAGGGGCAGTTTTAATAATTGGCTTTAAGGCATTCACAACGTGGCATGGCAAAAGGCTGATAGACCAAAAAAACTAATTATAATGTATTATAATTAGGAAATAGTTGGCTTCTGATTGTGATGGCGTGAATTATAACATCTGTATTGTCTCACCCTTCTCATAAGACTGAAAATGGAATAAAAGTTTTTAAAACACCTCTCAGTGTCCCCATGTCTAGGTCAAGAAAAGAGTATTATCCAACACACTGAAACACATTTGCCTCGAGCATAACCCAGCCTGGACCAAACACACTGCAAGGTTTCCCCTGTGGCCCATGTCTCGAAACATCAGGTCTGCTGTTTGACAGCTCAGGTTGGTTTGGTGTCAAGGAGTTCCCTCAGAAATACTGGGTTTGTCTTCCTCTGTGCCTTCCCCTCAGCAGCCTTGGGGATGCTCCTGTGTGAAGCCATCTGTCTCACACAGTCTCAGACAACTTCAAACAGGATATTGTGCAATAAATCATTTCCTCTGAAGTGTTCCAACAGTCCATTTCCAGCAATAGGAAATTATTACTGATAGATGAAAGTGGAAAACCCCCAACAGTTTATTAACAAACAGAATCCCCCCATGACACGCGTCACAAGAAGGCGCCGGGGTCCCTCTCAGAAGAACGAGAGCTGTCACGGAGCAGTTCCAGCAGCAGATGGAAGCTCGGGGACTCGTCCGGCGTCGGCTTTCTCCCACGGCAGAGCTCCATGGAGCGGGCAGGGCAGTGAAGCAGCTGGGCTGGAGCCCCTCGCTGCCTTTTCTCCCCGGCGTGGCTCAGCCCACAGACTCTCGGGCTGGGAGCAGGGCAGCTCCGCTCCTGCCGGCACCGTGTCCCTGCGCTTGGACAAACAGTTTCCTGCCAGGAGAGCCCTGCACACTGCTCCACAGATCTTTCATAAAGGCCCAAACCAACTCCAAACACTCTGTCAGCTGCAGCTTTTCACAAAGGGCTGAAGCAATCCAGTACAGCTGCAAGTGAGTGTCGGCAGGCTCTTGTCTTGTTCCTGACAGCAGAATTCTTGATGATCTTGTGCAGTTTTATTCAGATGTAACATGAGAGCTGAGGTTTTTTTGTTAAAATATTTAATGCTGAGTAACAAGCCTTGGCAGCGTGAGGTACAGGACTGATGTGTGAAAGCATGAGCATATCCTCCAAAGTGGCCAGTTTAATTGTCCATTTTATTACTCTTGTATTTACTCCACACTAATAAGGAAAACCAAGCTCTGCTTGGAGGCAAAACAGGCATGGGATACACTCTGGTCCCTCGCAGGCTCCGCAGGGCTGGCAGTGACACAGCAGGCAGTCTGCTTCATTGTGAACCACTACAGAGCTGCATCCCAATCTGGTTTAAGTAGTGTGGTATTATTAAGAGCTCCTTTTCTGCATGAGATACAAAAAGGAGATCCCAAATGATCTTCATGCAAACATGCAGTAAAGAACTGCTCCTGCTATCCTAATGAAGCGTTTGCTTTGGCAATTACACTCTTCCCGTACATCTTTTGATGCAGACACCTCAGGTTTTCCCCCACACCCTTGCAAGGCTGGCAGTCACTGTTTCCCATTTCCTGTTCTTCCCTAGAGATGGTGCAGTGTCTGTTTTGAAACAAAGAGCCCTGAGATCTGAACAGCTTGAAGGAGCATGAAGTGCTAATTAAGTGCTCATATTGGTAACACCCAGGCCTGCACTGCCCAGTGCTCTGCAGCAGCAGCAGCAGGACCATGCATCATTCCTGTTGGTGGATGTTCATGTTTCTGATGTGCAAGAGCAATGACTTTGAGGAGGGACAAAAACGCCCCTCTCCAAACAGTGGGTGTGCAAGGAGATGTGAAGTTTCACAGCCTTTTCTAGGATATTTTAGAAAGATCTAAGAGAATATTGTGGCATGGAGCAGGTCCCTAATTTTGTCTCCAGAGGAATCCCCACAGGGCACATTCACTCTGCTGCTGATGGCAACCCCATAAGCTCATGGACCAGTTTTCCCTGCAACATGCCACCCTGCCTGGGCTTTACTAGGCCGGGACTAGACCCAGAGCCAAGCAAACACATGCAGCCAGGTGACATTCTGTGACATCAGAAGCTGGCAACCATGAGGACGTTGCTGTCAAAAGGTTTCAGTTTGCACTGGGCCCAGAAGTGTTTTTCCCTAAGGCAAAGCAAATTGAAATGTGAAGTTTCAAAGCTTCAAATGACTATGAAAGGAAACTGCAGAATAATTTCTGGAAGGGCAGCATTGTCAATGATCATGCAGCCCACCAACAGCTGGAGCTGAATCCAGAATTGCTTCTTCCAGCTGTGCAGGAATTCATTCCACTGGCAAGCACTGGTCCATGGGAACAAATGATCCCCTAGCTCTGGGCTGAATGGCAGCCAGGCTGCAGTGCAGCTTGGAGGAGCCCTTGTCACTTGTTATTGGCCTCCCAGTGCACTCATCCTTCTGAAAACAAGGTGCAAACAACACAGCTGGACTGCTGTCCCGGGTAAATATACATACAGGTGATTTTGCCAAAGCAGTGCATCTTTTCCCGGTGAAATACACGACCACTTCTTACCTATGGAATTGTGATTGAAGGCACCTGTTAGCCAGATCTGTGGGAGATTGCAAAGGAGCAAAGCTTTGGGATTTGGACACACTTCTCTTGGTTTCTTTGCTCAGTCCTTTGGTGAGCACAGAACACACCTAGGTAGAAAACCTTTGACTAGACAGGATCTTTTGGATCCATTGTCCCTCAAACAGGTCAACAGGTGACTCTGTTGTAATGCTATGTAACAAAGAGCAGCACAAATGACACAAAGAAAACATGGCCAAAGAGGAAGAGGAGAGGCCCAATGAGGAAAGGATGTGGTGAGACACTGGCACATCGAGTGAGCTGCACTCCCATGATCTCTAGGCTGGCAGGTCCTGGTCTCACATTCTCCTCTTGGTTTTTTCAATTTTGTTGATTTATTTACTTTTTTTCATCATCAAAATGAAATATATAGAATTAAAAACATGTCATCAAAACTTAAAGACAGAATCAAAACACATTAATTCAAAACTACATCTAAAGATCAGAACATATGTACAGCTGTAACTATCAAGCCTAACGCATCAATCCTATTCTTCAAACACTCTCCATACAGGCGGCAGCTTCTTCCTGAGCTTGGAGGACAGAGAGCTTTTCTGGATGGGAGGCGAGGACTTTGTGGGTGAGGGAACATGGAAAGTGTCCCGAGAAATCTTCTCGGTAAGACTGTAACCAGTCAGATCTGCAAAGCGGAGACACAAAGTTTAACAGAGGCCACCATGCAAACCTAAAGCATCTGAAGCTCCATATTTCATGGGACACATTTCCTGGAAATGTCCAAACAGCTGCACAGGGAAACATGCTCCTGCTGGCAGACACTGAGGCAGGCCAGGGCAAACCCTGAGCCACTTGCCCAGAGCTGGCACAGGCCCAGCCTGGCCTCTGGGCTGCCCTGGGACAGCAGGGAGCCCAGAGCCCTGTGCTCTCCAGGAATGGCTCAGCTGCACATGCACCCTCCTGCTCCTCTGCCTGCCCCACAGCTCAGCAGCCCCACAGCTCCAGGGGCACTGGCAGCAGCACAGCTCATTGCAGGGGCACATGCAGGGCACAGCTGTTCCCTGGCAATGTGCACAGCCTCTCTGGGCTGCCACAAGACCCTTCCTGCCAGCAGAGATTGGCCCAGCTTCCCCCTCACCTCTGTGTGAGGCTGAGCCATGACTGCCCTTCATCTTGTCCTCCATCTGGAGTTGCTTCAGGCCCCCCATGCCATGAGTAGGAAGGGCAATGGAGAGAACAGGGGCAGATGCACACCACAGAGACCTGCAGCAGGAGTGAGGCTCTTTTCACCCATGTATCCCCAAATCTGCAGAACTCTGGAAAACAACAAATGCAGGGAAAACACGTGGTGGGCTGTGAAGTTGCAGAATATCCAGCAATGCAGCCTGTTTCTTCTGTGGGGCTTGGCAATGGATCCATCTGAATGTTTTACCCTATTGGAAAGCTGAGGAAAGGGTGGCAGGCAGTTTAGCCAGGCTGTCCTGTTCTAGAGAGTGTCTCTTGGGAACTATCAGGCCCAGCACCGACATTTAAGGCAGCATTTGCTCCAACTGTCCCATGGCAGTCAGCCTGTGAAGGTGCCTGTAAAGTGATTTATCATCTCAAGGCTAACATGAAACATCACTTTGAATAGAAAGTAGAGCTCTAAGGCCATGACAGTCATACAAGACTCCTTTGGCAGGAGCTGCACCTGCTGTGCAGGCTGTGCCACACCCAGCAGATTGTCCCCCAAGTGCTCCATGAGGGCAAGGATGCTCTTCGTTTCCCAAGTTAGTGGCATCATGAGGAGACATGGTTTTCCCAGGGCCTCTGTGGTTAGCACTGTGAAATACCAAACACTGCTCACAGCTGCAATTCCAATTGTCCCTCTGCCCACAAAAGCACAAGGCTCTATCCTTGGCCTTTGCAGGCACTTTCACTTCCCCATCAGTCACCACATCTAGGAAAATCTGACAGGCTGGGAGAACTCCAGGAAGCAGCAGGAAGCTGAGTCAGAGGAGCTTTAGTTTGGATATCAGGAAAAAGGGTTTTTCACCCAGAGGGTGGTTGGGCACTGGAACAGGCTCCCCAGGGCAGTGGTCACAGCACCAAGCCTGACAGGGCTGAAGGAGCATTTGGACAACAATCTCAGGCACTTGGTGTGACCCTTGGGCTGTTCTGGGCAAGGCCAGGAGCGGGACTCCATGGTCCTGATGGGCCCCTTCCAACTTTCCATATTCTACACTTCTGTAATTCTGAGAACTGATGGGCTGCAGGAGGGCAGAAAAAGGTGACAAGAGGAGAGAAGTGAGGTAGGTTGGAGAATCAAGTCACTGAGTCCACAGAAGATGTAGGATACAGGACCCTTCCCTCCAACCATTCCCATTCTCTGTCTCATCCCTTCTCCCTCCCCCACACACAAAGGTGAAGAACATCACTAAAAGAAGAAGAACCTACTTGACTCCCATGTCCATGAGCGCAGTCTTTGCTCGTGCAGGAGTCACATTCTCCACCACGATCCCCAGGCTCTGACTGGCTGCTTTCTGAACAAATTCTGGGGAGTTGGACACCATCTGGAGAAGGACCCGAGCAACCTCATCCACCTCAGAGTCCATGTCCTTCTTCAAGGTCACAAAGAGCTCTCCCAGAGTGACAATGGCAGAGCAGGACACCTTGGAACCAAGGTTGGTCACCTGTGGAAGCCATGAGGGGAAACATAAGAATCACCTTGGAAAGAAAACCAGTTGCCTTCAACAGAAGTCCCAGGAAATGACAACACATCCCACTGTGTCCAGAGGAACATACAAGGACAGAAGAGCAGGAGAGCACAAGCACAGAAAGGCACTTACTCTGGCACCAATTTCTGGCTTCAGACCTGCTTACTGCAGGCGTAAATAAAAATTTCATTAAGTGTTCTATTTAACCCTTCTTAAATGTCCACATCTTTGTTTTTAGGCCCTTTTACTAGAAAATAAAAAAAGCGCTGCTTTCAAATCATGAAGGCAAAAGTCATAAAGATAAAAGAGTCAGGTTCTCCTGTTCAAAAAAGCAACACCAGCAGCTGAAGCACTCAGCCAGGAAACAGAAAACACAGGCTCAGGTCTACAGAATAATTTGCAGCGTTGAATTATAGCTTGGGCAGAGACTGGGACTCTGGCAAATAACGTCATTAGTGTCTCAGTTTCTGCATTTGCACATTGCATTATGAAGGCTCCACACTCAAAGATGAGTGTCAGATACCCGAGCTGCCAGTAAATACAGCTGCATGTGCCCACAGATCCTACAGACAGCTGACAGACATTGGAAATATCAGGTCTAAAACCAGAAATTAAGGCAGACCCTGAGCACACATGGAGGTGAGCAAGCACATACCTACTCTACACACTTGTGTATGAAGTATGGGGGACAATTCAGAACAATGTTCTCACCTTGCTGGCAACTGCCAAGCAAACCTCACCAAGTCTACAAAGCAGGACCTCTGAATGAGACCCAGCCAGGTGTCTGATGGTGAAGAGTCCCTCCTCCTTCAGCTCCCTGAAAGGCAGAAGATTGATTTTTCTCTCCACCAAGGCAGCACCCTCTGGAATGACCAGGCTGGCAGCTCAGTTGAACAATGGGAGGTGCTTTTCAAGGAGTGCTTAATGAAATTGTGGAATGCGTTGCCCCAGGATGCTGTGGCTGTCAAAAGCATTCACAAACCCAAGAGGCAAAGAGAGGGGTTTTAGAGTGGCCATTTGAGAAGACAGCCTTTCTGAAATCTCTGGCACATGAGGCTCCTCTGTCCCTGCTTCCTAGAAGCTGTGAGACCGGGCCATGCTGCTGTTTGTTGTCACCTCCCTGTACCTGTCCCTGGGACACAGTGCCACTGGCTGTTATTGGGGCATTTTCCTTCTTTGTCAGCCCCAGCAGGCATTCAGCAGGGACAGTCTGCACTGCCTCTCTGGAGCTGAGTTTCCACTCTATGATCTTGGCCTCTCTGTCTCCCCCTCCACTCCCCCTCACACATTCCCCAAAAAGCAGCAGGATGTCTGCTGGGACCACCTCAGCCTGCAGGAAGGCCAAGTGGGTCCTGGCCTCTCCTGACCCACAGCACAGCTTTCTTTCATCCCAGCATGGAAATATAAAAACTGTATTATCACATCACACAGAGGGCCAGGAGCTTTTTATTTTGGCCGCAAGTGTCCACAGGGCATTGGGGAAGAGAAGAAAAAGAGTGCTTTGCAGCAAGCAACCCAGCTACTCAGGCAGGATGGTAGGAAAGTGTCTGGGAGCTGCTTTTTAGGACTTTGGTTGTTCTGCTGAAGCTTCTGACAGAGCTGATGGGCAGATCCCAGAGCTGTGGAGAGTTCCTGGGAAATTTGTCCTTGGATATGTCTACGAATGCTCTCCCAGCCAGGAACTGCCATCTGTGTCCTGTCCATATGTTACTGCCTTGACTGTTGAGTGTCTGAGGTGCCTCTTGAGGCTGCTATGGACCTCCTTCACCAAGGAATGGATTGTGATACAACATCCCTTTCTGCTTATGTTTGGGCACTGACAGAGCCTGGACCACTGTGCCTTGAGCTTGGGCTCTGGCCAAGCAAGATTGCCAATGAGAGCAGCTCATGGTCCTCAGCTCTTCCCTGCTGCTGTGACAGACAGACATGGCCATGGGGACAGAACAGAGCTGCCCCATCTGCCAGGGCACTAAGAAGGATGTGAATTTTTCTCTGCCCTGTCACCACCAGTTCTGCCTGGGCTGCATCCTGCAGTGGGCAAAGAGAAATCCAGCGTGCCCACTCTGCATTAGAATGATAGAAGCTGTCATGTTTTCTGAGTAGGATGAACAGGACTACATACAATTTGCCACCAGCTCTCCCAAACAATTGCTGGAGTCCAGCAGAGAGAGAGCCTGGCCACCTTGCTGAAAGCAGCCCCCCAGACCCTGTGATGGCTGCTCCATCTTCCCCACAGGGAACACTGTCCCCAGCTGAGCAGGGGGCTGCAGGACCAGAGCCTGTGGATGGCCTCCTGCCCAAGGAGTGGGCCGAATTTTTCAAATAACAATGTCATCTACTGGACCAAAGGTGGCCCTGGCTGCATCAGAAGCTGGAGGGAATATGTCAGCACCAGAGATGGCTGGTTAAGGAATTCATAGAGCAGCATCCTGCACGCCCTCTGTGCCTATGGTCAAGTTGCCAAAACCTTGGTGCCAGTACTGCAGCTTCTCCTCTGTAGCAGTCTGAATTGCTGCTGGCATAGTCCAGGGTAAAGAAGCAAAAAGGACCTTTGCATAATCTCCACAGATATTTTATTCAGCTGTGCAGGGAGATGTTCAGCTCCCAGCACCCACACAATTTTATTCAGCTGTGCAGGAAGATGTTCAGCTCCCAGCACCCACACACAGAGGGTCTCACTTTGTCTCCACAGGGGCCCGGGGGCTGACCCTGATCTCGAGGCAGTACAAAGATAAGGAGGCCAATCAGGGAATAGGGAAGGTGTGGCTCAGGAACGCAGGAACAGACATAGGAACAGGGGAAGGAGCCAATGGGGTCTAACAGCTTTTTGGGGGAAGCTTCTTGTGTCTCCCTAGACCAGGGAATGCCCCCCCAGGGTCTCCACAGTTCACCATGTTTTATATTATTAGGAAAGCTTCTCTGAAGGATCAACTGAATCAACACAAAATGACAAAAACCATCAAAAGCGCTCATAGGAAAATTGTTCAAAATGCAAACAATTCTGAGCTCCCAAAGTGCCAACAGATTTCTTGGAGTGTCTTAGATCTGGCAGGACGGATGCAGGGTTTTCTTAGCACAGTTTATCAGGAAACTGAGTCATCCATACTGAACCTCTGCTCCATGGCCTCCTCACTGCCATCGTGCAGCAAGGAGGCCCAGAGGCTGCTGTGTTCTGGGCCTGTCAGGGATGAACACAGCGGCTCTGTGGCCAGTGCCAGCTCCAGCTCACAAGAGAAGACTCCTTCCAGAAGCTCTGCTGGCTCTGGAGTGGCAGACCAACAGAGCCCACTGGAAGCCCCCCTCCATTGCAGCCACCCCCAGCTGCGCCCATCATCGCTGCAGAGCAGGAGCTGCCCCAGAGGAGCCGCGGCAGGAGCTCATGGCAGTGGCAGGTCCCTGTGCCCAGGGCAGAGCCACAGAACCTCTGCTCCTGCCTGGGACAGGGGCTGCTCACCCTGGTGTCCCACCGAGAGGAGGGATCCTGGGCCCCAAACTCTGCCCAGCCCTGACAAAGGCCACCCTGCCAGCAGTGCCAGCAAGGTTCCTGCAGCCATTCAGCCAAATCAGAGGAAACAAATGTCTCTTCAGCTGACACAGTCTCTGCACACAGCTTCCTCCCCCTTCTCCTGGTGCCTTTCCCTGGCTCCAGCAAGAGCTGCAGGAAATGCTGTGTGAGCCATGATGATGGAAGAGCTACTGATAAAAACACAGCGGTGATGCTTTCAGAGGAGTCATGAATGGAAGACTGACCAACATTCCAGCCAATGGTATGCAAAAAGATTCCATTCCTTAAATAATTGACTGCAATAAATTAGTAAAAAGAAAGATACGGAAACAAAATAAATCTCCCACAGCTGCTGACTTTCCTCAGGCTCCATGGTCTATGTATTGCTAGATTTACTTCATCTAGGCAGAATATTAACTGCCCTCACTTGCTGGAGACTGACCACAAGGTCTCATCTGTGGTGGGCAGTCACTAAAATTAGCTCAGCAGAGGCATCTTCAGCTGTCCAAGTGTAGCAGAAATGCATATTCTTTCTTCATGACTGTGTGGCAACAGCTGCTGGTGTGGATTTGTCAGCGTTGCTTCATGGATTACTCCTGGGAAGGAATTGTGTGCACAGGCACAGTATGATGGCTTCGATCTGCTCTAATTACTCCAATTGGATGATGGCCAGAACTTTTAGGCAAAAAGCATCATGACAGAATAATTTACAATATTCTCCAAACTACTCCTGTGGTTTTGATTTTCTTACTGGTTAGGTTCAGTGTCTGGCCTCAAAAAATCAGTCCAGAGAGAACAGGCAAACCTCAGCTTGCAAGTTAGAGTGCAAGTTTTTAATCTGCTGGTTTTGCAGCATGTACAAACAACTCTTCAACATATTTGCAAATAAATCTCTTAGTTCTTGCTATACCTATCCAGAACCTGACTCTCTCCTCATTTTATTTTGAGTTGAGAACCAAGCATTATTTTTTTTCTGGACAGGGAAGTAAGAACCAGCTGCAAATACAGACTACAAGTGTGAATCTATACTGCAGGAACTGAGCTGTAGCTTGAAATTAAAGGCAAGAAGTGATGCTATGGTAAATGTGAACATTAAGTGCTGGCATAGGAGCCTTCTGCAATGCTCCACCAACCCATGATTCACATTGCTACAAACTCTCATTCTGATGTTACAAAGAGTGTTGAAGAGCTGGCTGTAAGTAAAAAAATAGCCAGAATGTTAATTTTTGTTAATATGGCAGACAATGACTATCTAATAATTCAGCGCTCATGGAAGTGAGTATTCAGATTTCCACTTAGTATGTGCTGGCAGTTTTAATTTGAAATCAACAGGTTTCTCCAAATCAAGTTATCCATAGGAATTAATTTGCTCTATGATCTACCTTAAAATGCCTCATTGTCTGATAAGTTTAGTAGAAATTTGCAAAGTCAACAGTCCACAGATTTTCATTTCTTGTTTAGTGGCTATTCTGCTTGAAAGCTTTTACAGACTAATCAGTTTGGATGTAATTAAAATGCCAGTACATTTCATCTAGCCATTTTGGTATTAGAACAAAACCGTATGACTGCACAGCCTTTTAAAAAATATTTTAAAATAAATTTTCAAATCAACAGTCTGAGTAGGACTCAGAATAAAAACTCTACCAAACTTCAACTCCATTGGAAGATTCCCTTGTCACCCTGTGAATCAACTCTACATTCAGAAGATTAAAAGTCCTAATGATGGTGGTTTTGGTATGGTTAGGAATTGGGGAAGGATCTTCCTTCTCACCTCCATGCTGCAGTGCCTTTGGGATGTGGCCTGCTGGCCGTTGTTTGTGCAGCCCTGGTGTTTCTCCATGAGGCAGAAAGTGCAATTGCATTTCCAGCCCAAGCCCATGAGGAGTGGGGCGTGCAGAGCTGTGCCAGACCCAGGCCAGCAGCTGTGCCGCCAGAGGGTTTTGGTTCCTGCCCAGTGCAGCTGGTGCATCTCTGCCGTGAGTGCCTCCCCTTGCCAGGAGCCCATGGACAGCAGGTGCAGGGTCCTGCAAGGGGCATGGAGCAGGGTGGGGATGTCTGCTGGCAACAGAGTGCAGCAGAGAGCAAACAGTCCAGGATGGTCCTGCAGTGTGTGACAGAGAACTCCTGACACAGCTGGTGACTGAGCCAGTGAGGGAAGGCACTGCTGGCACTGCTGTTTGTGAGGAGAGAAGGGCTGCTGGGTGACAGGAGGGTTGGAGGCAGCCCTGGGCTCAGTGATCATAAAATGCTCGTGTTTGATTCCCAGAGAAGGAACGAGAGATGTTGGGGAAGTGTTGACCTGCAACAAATTGTGAATGTGTTAATCTTTAACAGGCAGTGCTTGATTGTACCTTCCCTCACAGCAGTGGTTAATGTGTGCAAGTGGATGTCTTAGCCTTGAGAATAAAGACAGTGGGCCTATTGAGGACGTAGCTGCAATGCATTCAAGGAGAAGAAGGCTCTTAACCATGGAAGGAGAATTTGAGGAACGGGATGTTCACCCCATGACCACCAGAGACCCTCAAGAGACCCCTACTCTAAATGTCAGTAATTTTGGGCAAGTTATTTAAACATGTCAAACACTTTGTGAGAATGTTTAGCCTGTGAGTTTGAGCAAAGTAATGAATAAAAGTAATGAAAGTAATGTCTTAGTTCCGTGGATACTAACCCGTGGGTGTGCATGTTTCAGGGAAGTGATTCCTCATGAACCCAGCACTGAAATAAAGTAATGCCTCTTTTCTCACACTGAGCTGGCAGTGTGGATTGGGCCCTGCTCTGTGACGTTCATTTTGGTCATTTCTATTGAAGCATAAGGAATGGTTCAAATGAAATATTTTCCTGCTGTTTCCCTTTGGTTTACCTGTTTGAGGGTTAAAATTCTGTGCTGCAGGTGTGCTGGGTGTGTGCAGAGCAGTGCAGCCCCAGAAACCCCTTGGCTTGCCCACAGGTGATCATGCCTTGTTGCCAGGTGTGCCCAGCTGTGGCAGGAGAAGGAGCCCGCAGCGCAGTGGGCACCGTGCCCTGCCCAGCCGGGGCTCTCTGGCACAGAGCAGCAGCAGCGCCAGCACCGTTCAACCCGCTCCTGCCTTGGCTTCCCCTGGCACACAGAAGCCTCTGGAAATCAGCGCCGCCAGTGGCGTTCCCAGCTTGGAGCAGCTGCTGCTGGTGGGCAGATGGTGCCGGTTTGACTGCTGCCAAAGGGGAAGAAAGGCAGAGATGTACACGCACCGGAGCCCTGGGCATGTCCAATAAAGGTGCAAATATGTGGGGAGATTTGTTAGGAAGGATTTCAGCTGTGATGCCAACAGTGGCCTCTCTCCTGGTTCTGTGTGTTCTGGACGAGTAATGCAATGGTTGGGTCTGACAATTAAGAAGCAGATGTTATGTGGATGTTCAAATGTGTAGTGATGGTATTGTAACATATCCTCCCATAGTCCTCTTTCCAGTCCCCCTTGTAATAGCCTTGGTAGTCAGGGCATTTGGGGAGGGCTGGCTTGTGACCAGCAGGCAGGGTGTAACAACACCTGACCTCCAGTCAGGATGCAAGAAAGTAATCTCCACCAATGGACAGCAGAGAAAGAGTTGACTGACAAAACTTTTGGAGGGGCTAAGGGTATAAAAGACAGAGCATCCTTTTTGTAGATGAGAACGTGGCTGCTAGTCACAGAGACTCCCAATGCTGCAATTTTTCCTTATTCAGTCCTTTGTTAAGGTTTACTAAAGCTTTAAAATGTTAAAAGTGAGAGTCATTTCTCACATGTGCAATGCTGTGGGCCATTGTCTTGGTCTGGTTTCCTTTGCTTGTGTCCCATCTGAGTGCTCAGCTGGGGTACAGGCTGTAGGTGCTTGAGGCACCCTTGGAGTTCCTCTTGGATCCCCTCAACAACAGGGTTTTACCCATGAGGGGAATTTGTGCTGCTTTGTGACAGAGAAGAACTTCCCAGGCTCTTTTGTGTTTGCTGTAGGGAAGGTTGATTATTGCTTTGCATAAATTCACAGACCAACATGCTTTGTGATGCTTTTCTTTGTCATACTTTGCTTTGTGATGTCACGGCATGGTTGCCACATTGTCATGGTGACATCAGAAGGTTGCCTTGTGCACAGAAGGCCTGAGTGTCAGAGCAGCCTTGCTCACATCAGGAGAACCCTCCTGGTTGGAGCATTGGTCAGTGGGTAGTTGCACTCTGAGAGGCCATTTGTTTTTCTAGTGTTGGAGAAGACTGGCATAGCTCTGGGAATATGATCCACCATCTGGCCACAGCAGCTTTTGCTGCTTATGGTGTTTGTTTTTCCGCGTATTATGTTACACACTTTGCACGTAAGTAGAGTTTTCCATTCTACTTAGGTTAGGGTGTATCCTAACCTGGCTTTTGTATGTCTTCCTGCTGGTGGCTGAGTTTCTGATTTTGAAAGGGAAAGAGCATTAGGATGCCACTGGTGTGGTAAAGCTACTGTCATGACATTCAGCTAAAAAGGGGGTGTCTGTAGCCAGAGGGGCAGCATTTGCAGGGGAACCTGCAGGGCTTCCGTTCCCTCCAGGGGAGAGTCTGTGGCAGCAGAGTCTGCCATTTCCTCAGTTTGCTGGGACAAGCAAGACACCTTTGAGATTGTAGACTGGCAGAGATTCTTGGAAGGCCTTCTAAAAACTCTGCAGTTGTTCCCAGATATCAGAGAAAGCTTATTTCTTTTTAAATTTTGTCATGAAAGGATTTGACTGTCTAACTTGACCTTTTTCAAAGTACTAAAATAGTGATTCCCTTTGCAAGGAAATGCAAACTCCAAAGCAGTGAGTGTCTGCCACAGCTCAGGGGGATTTTAGGGAAGCTTTTCTGAGCAACTGTTTCAAGCAAGTTAATGAGAACCGGTGCATGCAACTGATTAAAAAAAAAAAAAAAGAACCTCAAGGAGAGGATTTCAGAAGCTGTTTTATGTCTTTGGTAGAACAGGAGCACTGAGTGTTAAAGAACAATTTGCATTTTCTTGGTCATATTTGTATTCATTTACTGGCAAAACAGGCCAAATTGTACGCACAAGCAAGAATATTGTCCTGATCCCTTGCTAGCTGTGTGAATGAAATGTGTCTGCTGGAAGGATGTTGTGAAACGGGAAATCATCTCTGTTTGGGTTGGCTTGTTCTGTGGGATTCAGCAGCCCAGGCAGTTTTCTGACAGCATCTGGTTCATTTTCCCTTCCCACTACAGGTCACCTGAAGCGTGTATTCAGCAGTGCTGAAGATCCTGAGGTGAGTGAGAAAGGAACATTTCAAGTTCCTGGTGTTTAAGAATTGTAGAACATGATGTGAGCTGGGCCAGTAGCAGTAGAGTGTAGAGAGCCAGCTAGGAAGGCTGAAAGAAAATCCATTTTCATGCTTGAAGAAAAATAACAAAGTGCGAAATGGATATTTTAAATTTCTATATCAGAGCTTTGAAGAACTACAAACCTAGTGTTGCAGAGAGAACCTTGCTTGCTGACGACAGATAGGGTGGAATATTTACTTAGGAGCAATTTCCTGTACAGTTGAATTAGACCATTTTAATTTAGTCAGAGTCCCTTAGAATTCTATTCCTATCAAACTTTATGATATCTACTTAGAGGATATCGTTGTAGAACAGGAAGGCCATCTTGCAATGGTGCCTGCAGTATCTGAAGTGCAATGGGCACCTTTGTGGCTGGGGAGCTGCGTGGGCCCAAAGGACGCAGGGCTGGCGGCCGTGAGCAGCTGAAGATGAGGCAGCGTGGGGCCAGGGGGCCAAGAAGGCCAAGGGCACGGTGGCTGTGCCAGCAGCAGTGGGGCAGCAGGAGCAGGGCAGGGAGCGTGGCCCTGTGCTGGGCAGCGCTGCGGCCACAGCTGGAGTGCTGTGTGCAGCTGTGGGCCCTGGGAAGCAGAAAGTCATGGAGGGGCTGCAGCGTGGGCACAGAGGGACAGGGGAGCTGGGCAAGGGGTGCAGCACAAGGCCAGGGAGGAGGGGCTGAGGGAGCTTTAGCCTGGACAATGGGGGCTCTTGAGGGACCTTCAGGCAGACTGCCATTGATCCCTGCCTTGGATCCATAGAGCCAATGCTCAGCACAAGGGCTGTTTCCCTGCCAAACATCCCTTCACTGCATCCAAGTGCTTTAGACACTGGAGTAGGTAACACTTGCATATTTTGTTTATTTGTTCGTTTGCTAGAAGGAGAAGCCTTGTGCAATTTCTCCTTCTCCAGGGAGCAAGGGAGCTTTTACTCAATCTTTCCTGCCCTTTTCCAGCACTGGCAGAAACACATCACTTTCAGGTTAATAACTCCCGTGTCTTTTGGCAGCCCAGGGAATCAGTGTGTGTTGTGTTTGGGAATTGAGCAGGAAATCAATGCCCTTGCATTCCAGCTGGTGCTCATAGATTAGAGGAGCTGGGAGGGGCTGGGCTGCATTTCTGATTCCAGCCACTTTTGGCACCATCAGTGTGGTCGAGTCTAAGAGAAGAACTTGCCCAAGCACAGATGCACAAAGAGTGCAGTTCCCAGTGCAATGCTCTGGGTCTGGTTGCATTCCATAAGGACTCACCTGCTCCAGATTCCCCAAGAGTGTGGGTTACTGAAGCAACATGAGAGCAAGTTCAGGATGGCTGCTGACTGGGGCACTGCTACTGAGTGCTGATGTGTGTAGCGACAGAAAGGACAGTATTGATTCAGGGTGACCCCCACATGGCGAATATTGTGCTTTGACTCTATGATTTAGAAGGTTAAACAAATGCTTTCTTAAGCTATGTTATATTACACTAGTACTATATTAAAACTATACTATAGAGATACTATACTAAAAAGCTACAAAACAAAAACTCGTGACTGTCTCCAGACAGTCACAACACAGATTTTATCTAATTAGCTAATCAAGCTAAACAACTATCACTAAAATCCACTTAACAAATCACTTTCAGTAAACAATCACTATAACACATTCCACATGTACTAAACAACAAGAACAGCCAGTAGAGATAATTGTTTTCTTCTCTAAGTTTCTCACTACCTTGCTTTAAAAAAAACCTAGGAGAGAGAGAGGAACTATATCTCTCTGTATTCAAAGAATGTAAATGCCACAGCACAGTAAAGAGAGATTAAAAAAGTGAGATCTGTTTATCTATCTGTCTATTGAATCTTCCTGGCTCTGCTCCAAACCAGTGGAAGATGCAAAGCTCACCTAAAGGCATCCCTTCAGGAGAGGAGTAGAGACAAGTTCCATTGACTGATCCTGAGCAGGCAGAGATGTTTCCCCCTCCAGAGATGGTTGTTTTTTCCCCTCATGTTTTCCTCCTCCAGCCTCTTGTGCCCTGAAGCCTTCTTTTTATTCTTTAAATTTTTGCATGTCCTGAGGGAGTAGAACTATCCCATGCTGTATCTGGGGTCTGGTGACTTTGCTCATACATGACACATGGTTTGCATTACATGACACATGGTTTCCTTCGCTGGCATCCCCAGGGCTGTGTAAGTGCATTCGTTAATGGGGCCTTATGAGAAACTCTGTTAGTGCTGGTCAGAATTCTCTGTTGACAAAAGAGGGAGAAGAAACACCTTGGTTGTCCTCCATATACTGAGGTGGCCATAGGGGTTCTCTGACTTCCATCAGAGATCTTTGCATGCATCCTTATCTCCTGAATGACCCGGTTTTCTAACGAGAGTGTGGATGTCAGGAAGGAGGAATGCTGGTGCAGGCCTGAAGAGAAGGTGAACTCCAGAAGTGTCTCTCACAAGGAGTGAGCTCACCCAGGAAGCCCCTGCAGAGCCAGGATGGAGCTGTGGGACAGGGCGGGGTGTCAGTAGCTACTCAAAGACAAACAGGACATGGCAGAAGCAGAGGGAGGCTCTCACCAGACCCTTGAGAAATGCCACCCCTTCCCTGTCAGCTGCCTGAGAGGCTGTTGGAGCTTCAGTCCCGGATGGTCCCTGATCTTAGGTCCAGGGTCACTGTGGAATCTGTGCCTCCCCTTGGGCAGAGAACGACCCAGGAGAGCAGCAGTACAGTGCTTTGGGAACGTGTGAGCCCAGCAGTCTTTGAGTCTTGGCCCACAAAGGTTGTATGGGAAGTTGAAACCCATCTTCTCTTGCTTTCTGTGCAGGTGCTTCTAGAGAAAGAGCAGGAGCACACTGCCTCATCTGAGATGCCATGCCAGACTCAGGGAGAGCTGTTCCCAGCCCGAGGGCAGGAAGAGCAGCTCAGGCAGCAGGTGGAAGAGCCACAGGAGAATGGCCAGGTGAGCCTGACTGGCCAGGTGACAGGGAAGGGCAGGGAAGGGCCACTCCCAGCCACAGGCCCCCAAACACCAACAACGGCGCTTTTCCCTGGAAAACAAAACTCGCCTGCCAACTTTTTGATTGCAGATTGCAGGCGCCACTTGGTACTATCAAATCAGCCCAACTTGGCACTGGTGCCACCATGGGTCTGGTCACCATCCTGCCTATCGTAGCTTTTCAGGAGCCAGCCGGTCACTCCCAGCCATATGCCCCGAGACGCAAACCTCGGCCCGTTTCCCTGGCAAACAAAAGTAAGCTACCCCGCTTCTGGATGGCAGATTGCAGGAGCTACTTTGCACCATCAAACTAGCCCGACTTGGCACTGGTGCCACCATGGGTCTGGTAACCATCCTGCCTATCGTAGCTTTTCAGGAGCCAGCCGGCCACTCCCAGCCACAGACCCCCAAACACAAACAACGGCGCTTTTCCCTGGAAAACAAAACTCGCCTGCCAACTTTTTGATGGCAGATTGCAGGAGCCACTTGGTACTATCAAACCAGCCCAACTTGGCACTGGGGCCACCATGGGTCTGGTCACCATCCTGCCTATCGTAGCTTTTCAGGAGCCAGCCGGTCTCTCCCAGCCATAGGCCCCCACACACAAACCTCGGCCCGTTTCCCTGGCAAACAAAAGTAAGCTGCCCCGCTTCTGGATGGCAGATTGCAGGAGCCACTTGGTACTATCAAACCAGCCCGACTTGGCACTGGTGCCACCTTGGGTCTGGGAACCATCCTGCGTAACGATGATTCCAAGACGCAAGGGGGCCACTCCCAGCCACAGGTCCCCAAACAAAAACAACGGCGCTTTTCCCTGGAAAACAAAACTCACCTGCCAACTTTTTGATGGCAGATTGCAGGAGCCACTTGGTACTATCAAACCAGCCCAACTTGGCACTGGTGCCACCATGGGTCTGGTCACCATCCTGCCTATCGTAGCTTTTCAGGAGCCAGCCGGTCACTCCCAGCCATAGGCCCCCAGACACAAGCTCGGCCCGTTTCCCTGGCAAACAAAAGTAAGCTGCCCCGCTTCTGGATGGCAGATTGCAGGAACCACTTGGTAGTATCAAACCAGCCCAACTTGGCACTGGTGCCACCTTGGGTCTCGGAACCATGATGCATATCATGGATTCTAAGGAGCCAGCCGGCCACTCCCAGCCACAGGGCCCCAAACACAAACAACGGCGCTTTAACCCTGGAAAACAAAACTCGCCTGCCAACTTTTTGATGGCAGATTGCAGGAGCCACTTGGTACTATCAAATCAGCCCAACTTGGCACTGGTGCCACCATGGGTCTGGTCACCATCCTGCCCCTGGAAAACAAAACTCACCTGCCAACTTTTTGATGGCAGATTGCAGGAGCCACTTGGTACTATCAAACCAGCCCAACTTGGCACTGGTGCCACCATGGGTCTGGTCACCATCCTGCCTATCGTAGCTTTTCAGGAGCCAGCCGGTCACTCCCAGCCATAGGCCCCGAGACAAAAACCTCGGCCCGATTCCCTGGCAAACAAAAGTAAGCTACCCCGATTCTGGATGGCAGATTGCAGGAGCCACTTTGCACCATCAAACTAGCCCGACTTGGCACTGGTGCCACCTCTGGTCTGAAAACCATCCTGCGTATCGTGGATTCTAAGGAGCCAGCCGGCCACTCCCAGCCACAGGCCCCCAAACACAAACAACGGCGCTTTTCCCTGGAAAACAAAACTCGCCTGCCAACTTTTTGATGGCAGATTGCAGGAGCCACTTGGTACTATCAAACCAGCCCAACTTGGCACTGGTGCCACCATGGGTCTGGTCACCATCCTGCCTATCGTAGCTTTTCAGGAGCCAGCCGGTCACTCCCAGCCATAGGCCCGCAGACACAAACCTCGGCCCGTTTCCCTGGCAAACAAAATTAAGCTGCCCCGCTTCTGGATGGCAGATTGCAGGAACCACTTGGTAGTATCAAACCAGCACGACTCGGCACTGGTGCCACCTTGGGTCTGGGAACCATGCTGCGTATCGTGGATTCTAAGGAGCAAGCCGGCCACTCCCAGCCACAGGTCCCCAAACACAAACAACGGCGCTTTTCCCTGGAAAACAAAACTCACCTGCCAACTTTTTGATGGCAGATTGCAGGAGCCACTTGGTACTATCAAACCAGCCCAACTTGGCACTGGTGCCACCATGGGTCTGGTCACCATCCTGCCTATCGTAGCTTTTCAGGAGCCAGCCGGTCACTCCCAGCCATAGGCCCCCAGACACAAGCTCGGCCCGTTTCCCTGGCAAACAAAAGTAAGCTGCCCCGCTTCTGGATGGCAGATTGCAGGAACCACTTGGTAGTATCAAACCAGCCCAACTTGGCACTGGTGCCACCTTGGGTCTCGGAACCATGATGCATATCATGGATTCTAAGGAGCCAGCCGGCCACTCCCAGCCACAGAGCCCCAAACACAAACAACGGCGCTTTAACCCTGGAAAACAAAACTCGCCTGCCAACTTTTTGATGGCAGATTGCAGGAGCCACTTGGTACTATCAAATCAGCCCAACTTGGCACTGGTGCCACCATGGGTCTGGTCACCATCCTGCCCCTGGAAAACAAAACTCACCTGCCAACTTTTTGATGGCAGATTGCAGGAGCCACTTGGTACTATCAAACCAGCCCAACTTGGCACTGGTGCCACCATGGGTCTGGTCACCATCCTGCCTATCGTAGCTTTTCAGGAGCCAGCCGGTCACTCCCAGCCATAGGCCCCCAGACACAAGCTCGGCCCGTTTCCCTGGCAAACAAAAGTAAGCTACCGCGCTTCTGGATGGCAGATTGCAGGAACCACTTGGTAGTATCAAACCAGCCCAACTTGGCACTGCTGCTACCTTGGGTCTCGGAACCATGATGCATATCATGGATTCTAAGGAGCCAGCCGGCCACTTCCAGCCACAGGGCCCCAAACACAAACAACGGCGCTTTAACCCTGGAAAACAAAACTCGCCTGCCAACTATTTGATGGCAGATTGCAGGAGCCACTTGGTACTATCAAATCAGCCCAACTTGGCACTGGTGCCACCATGGGTCTGGTCACCATCCTGCCTATCGTAGCTTTTCAGGAGCCAGCCGGTCACTCCCAGCCATAGGCCCCGAGACAAAAACCTCGGCCCGTTTCCCTGGCAAACAAAAGTAAGCTACCCCGATTCTGGATGGCAGATTGCAGGAGCCACTTTGCACCATCAAACTAGCCCGACTTGGCACTGGTGCCACCTCTGGTCTGAAAACCATCCTGCGTATCGTGGATTCTAAGGAGCCAGCCGGCCACTCCCAGCCACAGGCCCCCAAACACAAACAACGGCGCTTTTCCCTGGAAAACAAAACTCGCCTGCCAACTTTTTGATGGCAGATTGCAGGAGCCACTTGGTACTATCAAACCAGCCCAACTTGGCACTGGTGCCACCATGGGTCTGGTCACCATCCTGCCTATCGTAGCTTTTCAGGAGCCAGCCGGTCACTCCCAGCCATAGGCCCGCAGACACAAACCTCGGCCCGTTTCCCTGGCAAACAAAATTAAGCTGCCCCGCTTCTGGATGGCAGATTGCAGGAACCACTTGGTAGTATCAAACCAGCACGACTCGGCACTGGTGCCACCTTGGGTCTGGGAACCATGCTGCGTATCGTGGATTCTAAGGTGCAAGCCGGCCACTCCCAGCCACAGGCCACCAAACACAAACAACGGCGCTTTTCCCTTGAAAACAAAACTCGCCTGCCAACTTTTTGATGGCAGATTGCAGGAGCCACTTGGTACTATCAAACCAGCCCAACTTGGCACGGGTGCCACCATGGGTCTGGTCACCATCCTGCCTATCGTAGCTTTTCAGGAGCCAGCCGGTCACTCCCAGCCATATGCCCCGAGACACAAACCTCGGCCCGTTTCCCTGGCAAACAAAAGTAAGCTGCCCCGCTTCTGGATGGCAGATTGCAGGAGCCACTTTGCACCATCAAACCAGCCCGTCTTGGCACTGGTGCCACCTTGTCTCTGGGAACCATGCTGCGTAACGTAGATTCTAAGACGCCAGGGGGCCACTCCCAGCCACAGGCCCCCAAACACAAACAACGGCGCTTTTCCCTGGAAAACAAAACTCGCCTGCCAACTTTTTGATGGCAGATTGCAGGAGCCACTTGGTACTATCAAACCAGCCCAACTTGGCACTGCTGCCACCATGGGTCTGGTCACCATCCTGCCTATCGTAGCTTTTCAGGAGCCAGCCGGTCACTCCCAGCCATAGGCCCCTTGACACAAACCTCTGCTCGTTACCCTGGCAAATAAAAGTTAGCTGCCCCGCTTCTGGATGGCAGATTGCAGGAACCACTTAGCAGTATCTAACCAGCCCGACTTGGCACTGTTGCCACCTTGGGTCTGGGAACCATCCTGCGTATCGTGGATTCTAAGGAGCCATCCGGCCACTCCCAGCCACAGGCCCCCAAACACAAACAACGGTGCTTTTCCCTGGAAAGCAAAACTCGCCTGCCAATTTTGTGAGCAGATTGCAGGAGCCACTTGGTACTATCAAATCAGGCCAACTTGGCACTGGTGCCACCATGGGTCTGGTAATCATCTTGCCTATCATTGCTTTTCAGGAGCCAGCCGGTCACTCCCTGCCATAGACCCCCAGACACAAACCTCGGCCTGATTCCCTGGCAAACAAAAGTAAGCTGCCCCGCTTCTGGATGGCAAATTGCAGGAACCACTTGGTACTATCAAACCAGCCCGACTTGGCACTGGTGCCACCTTGGCTCTGGGAACCATGCTGCGTAACGTAGATTCTAAGGGGCCAGCCGGCCACTCCCAGCCACAGGCCCCCAAACACAAACAACGGCGCTTTTCCTTGGAAAAAAAACTCGCTTCCAATATTTGATGGCAGATTGCAGGAGCCACTTGGTACTATCAAACCAGCCCAACTTGGCACTGGTGCCACCATGGGTCTGGTCACCATCCTGCCTATCGTAGCTTTTCAGGAGCCAGCCGGTCACTCCCAGCCATAGGCCCCCAGACACAAACCTCAGTCCGTTTCCCTGGCAAACAAAAGTAAGCTGCCCCGCGTCTGGATGGCAGATTGCAGGAACCACTTTGCACCATCAAACCAGCCCGACTCGGCACTGGTGCCACCTTGGCTCTGGGAACCATCCTGCGTGTCGTGGATTCTAAGGAGCCAGCCGGCCACTCCCAGCCACAGGCCCCCAAACACAAACAACGACGCTTTTCCCTGGAAAACAAAACTCGCCTGCCAATATTTGATGGCAGATTGCAGGAGCCACTTGGTACTATCAAACCAGCCCAACTTGGCACTGCTGCCACCATGGGTCTGGTCACCATCCTGCCTATCGTAGCTTTTCAGGAGCCAGCCGGTCACTCCCAGCCATAGGCCCCCAGACACAAACCTCGGCCTGATTCCCTGGCAAACAAAAGTAAGCTACCCCGCTTCTGGATGGCAGATTGCTGGAACCACTTGGTAGTATCAAACCAGCCCGACTTGGCACTGGTGCCACCTTGGGTCTGGAAACCATGCTGCGTATCGTGGATTCTAAGGAGCCAGCCGGCCACTCCCAGCCACAGGCCCACAAACACAAACAACGGCGCTTTTCCCTGGAAAACAAAACTCGCCTGCCAACTTTTTGATGGCAGATTGCAGGAGCCACTTGGTACTATCAAATCAGCCCAACTTGGCACTGGTGCCACCATGGGTCTGGTCACCATCCTGCCTATCGTAGCTTTTCAGGAGCCAGCCGGTCACTCCCAGCCATAGGTATCGAGACACAAACCTCGGTCCGTTTCCTTGGCAAACACAAGTAAGCTACCCCGCTTCAGGATGGCAGATTTCAGGAGCCACTTTTCACCATCAAACCAGCCCGACTTGGCACTGGTGCCACCTTGGGTCTGGGAACCATGCTGCGTATCGTGGATTCTAAGGAGCCAGCTGGCCACTCCCAGCCACATGCCGCCAAACACAAACAACGGCGCTTTTCCCTGGAAAACAAAACTCGCCTGCCAACTTTTTGATGGCAGATTGCAGGAGCCACTTGGTACTATCAAACCAGCCCGTCTTGGCACTGGTGCCACCTTGGCTCTGGGAACCATGCTGCGTAACGTAGATTCTAAGACGCCAGGGGGCCACTCCCAGCCACAGGCCCCCAAACACAAACAACGGCGCTTTTCCCTGGAAAACAAAACTCGCCTGCCAACTTTTTGATGGCAGATTGCAGGAGCCACTTGGTACTATCAAACCAGCCCAACTTGGCACTGGTGCCACCATGGGTCTTGTCACCATCCTGCCTATCGTAGCTTTTCAGGAGCCAGCCGGTCACTCCCAGCCATAGGCCCCCAGACAAAAACCTCCGCCTGATTCCCTGGCAAACAAAAGTAAGCTACCCCGCTTCTGGATGGCAGATTGCAGGAGCCACTTTGCACCATCAAACCAGCCCGACTTGGCACTGGTGCCACCTCTGGTCTGAAAACCATCCTGCGTATCGTGGATTCTAAGGAGCCAGCCGGCCACTCCCAGCCACAGGCCCCCAAACACAAACAACGGCGCTTTTCCCTGGAAAACAAAACTCGCCTGCCAACTTTTTGATGGCAGATTGCAGGAGCCACTTGGTACTATCAAATCAGCCCAACTTGGCACTGGTGCCACCATGGGTCTGGTCACCATCCTGCCTATCGTAGCTTTTCAGGAGCCAGCCGGTCACTCCCTGCCATAGGTATCAAGACGCAAACCTCGGTCCGTTTCCTTGGCAAACACAAGTAAGCTACCCCGCGTCTGGATGGCAGATTGCAGGAGCCACTTGGTACTATCAACCAGCCCGATTTGGCACTGGTGCCACCTTGGGTCTGGGAACCATGCTGCGTATCGTGGATTCTAAGGAGCCAGCTGGCCAGTCCCAGCCACATGCCGCCAAACACAAACAACGGCGCTTTTCCCTGGAAAACAAAACTCGCCTGCCAACCTTTTGATGGCAGATTGCAGGAGCCACTTGGTACTATCAAACCAGCCCGTCTTGGCACTGGTGCCACCTTGGCTCTGGGAACCATGCTGCGTAATGTAGATTCTAAGACGCCAGGGGGCCACTCCCAGCCACAGGCCCCCAAACACAAACAACGGCGCTTTTCCCTGGAAAACAAAACTCGCCTGCCAACTTTTTGATGGCAGATTGCAGGAGCCACTTGGTACTATCAAACCAGCCCAACTTGGCACTGGTGCCACCATGGGTCTGGTCACCATCCTGCCTATCGTAGCTTTTCAGGAGCCAGCCGGTCACTCCCAGCCATAGGCCCCCAGACAAAAACCTCGGCCTGATTCCCTGGCAAACAAAAGTAAGCTACCCTGCTTCTGGATGGCAGATTGCAGGAGCCACTTTGCATCATCAAACTAGCCCGACTTGGCACTGGTGCCACCTCTGGTCTGAAAACCATCCTGCGTATCGTGGATTCTAAGGAGCCAGCCGGCCACTCCCAGCCACAGGCCCCCAAACACAAACAACGGCGCTTTTCCTTGGAAAAAAAACTCGCTTCCAATATTTGATGGCAGATTGCAGGAGCCACTTGGTACTATCAAACCAGCCCAACTTGGCACTGGTGCCACCATGGGTCTGGTCACCATCCTGCCTATCGTAGCTTTTCAGGAGCCAGCCGGTCACTCCCAGCCATAGGCCCCCAGACACAAACCTCGGCCCGTTTCCCTGGCAAACAAAAGTAAGCTACCGCGCTTCTGGATGGCAGATTGCAGGAACCACATTGCACCATCAAACCAGCCCGACTTGGCACGGGTGCCACCTTGGGTCTGGGAACCATGCTGCGTATCGTGGATTCTAAGGAGCCAGCCGGCCACTCCCAGCCACAGGCCAGCAAAAACAAACAACGGCGCTTTACGCTGGAAAACAAAACTCGCCTGCCAACATTTTGATGGCAGATTGCAGGAGCCACTTGGTACTATCAAATCAGCCCAACTGGGCACTGGTGCCAGCATGGGTCTGGTCAACATCCTGCCTATCGTAGCTTTTCAGGAGCCAGCCGGTCACTCCCAGCCTTAGGCCCCCAGACAAAAATCTCGGCCCGTTTCCCTGGCACACAAAAGTAAGCTACCCCGCTTCTGGATGGCAGATTGCAGGAGCCAGTTTGCACCATCAAACTAGCCCGACTTTGCACTGGTGCCACCTCTGGTCTAGGAACCATGCTGCGTTTCGTGGATTCTAAGGAGCCAGCCGGCCACTCCCAGCCACAGGCCCCCAAACACAAACAACGGCGCTTTTCCCTGGAAAACAAAACTCGCCTGCCAACTTTTTGATGGCAGATTGCAGGAGCCACTTGGTACTATCAAACCAGCCCAACTTGGCACTGGTGCCACCATGGGTCTGGTCACCATCCTGCCTATCGTAGCTTTTCAGGAGCCAGCCGGTCACTCCCAGCCATATGCCCCGAGACACAAACCTCGGCCCGTTTCCCTGGCAAACAAAAGTAAGCTGCCCCGCTTCTGGATGGCAGATTGCAGGAGCCACTTTGCACCATCGAACCAGCCCGTCTTGGCACGGGTAGCACCTTGGCTCTGGGAACCATGCTGCGTAACGTACATTCTAAGACGCCAGGGGGCCACTCCAATCCACAGGCCCCCAAACACAAACAACGGCGCTTTTCCCTGGAAAACAAAACTCGCCTGCCAACTTTTTGATGGCAGATTGCAGGAGCCACTTGGTACTATCAAACCAGCCCAACTTGGCACTGGTGCCACCATGGGTCTGGTAACCATCCTGCATATCGTAGCTTTTCAGGGGCCAGCCGGTCACTCTCAGCTATAGGCCCCCAGACACAAACCTCGGCCCGTTACCCTGGCAAACAAAAGTAAGCTGCCCCGCTTCTCGATGGCAGATTGCAGGAACCACTTAGCAGTATCAAACCAGCCCAACTTGGCACTGGTGCCACCTTGGGTCTGGGAACCATGCTGCGTAACGTACATTCTAAGACGCCAGGGGGCCACTCCCAGCCACAGGCCCCCAAACACAAACAACGGCGCTTTTCCCTGGAAAACAAAACTCGCCTGCCAACTTTTTGATGGCAGATTGCAGGAGCCACTTGGTACTATCAAACCAGCCCAACTTGGCACTGGTGCCACCATGGGTCTGGTAACCATCCTGCATATCGTAGCTTTTCAGGGGCCAGCCGGTCACTCTCAGCTATAGGCCCCCAGACACAAACCTCGGCTCGTTACCCTGGCAAACAAAAGTAAGCTGCCCCGCTTCTGGATGGCAGATTGCAGGAACCACTTAGCAGTATCAAACCAGGCCGACTTGGCACTTGTGCTACCTTGGGTCTGGGAACCATGCTGCGTATCGTGGATTCTAAGGAGCCAGCCGGCCACTCCCAGCCACAGGCCCCCAAACACAAACAACGGCGCTTTTCCCTGGAAAACAAAACTCGCCTGCCAACTTTTTGATGGCAGATTGCAGGAGCCACTTGGTACTATCAAATCAGCCCAACTTGGCACTGGTGCCACCATGGGTCTGGTCACCATCCTGCCTATCGTAGCTTGTCAGGAGCCAGCCGGTCACTCCCAGCCATAGGCCTCGAGACACAAACCTCGGCCCGTTTCCTTGGCAAAAAAAAGTAAGCTACCCCGCTTCTGGATGGCAGATTGCAGGAGCCACTTTGCACCATCAAACCAGCCCGACTTGGCACGGGTGCCACCTCTGGTCTGGGAACCATGCTCCGTATCGTGGATTCTAATTAGCCATCCGTCCACTCCCAGCCACATGCCGCCAAACACAAACAACGGCGCTTTTCCCTGGAAAACAAAACTCGCCTGCCAACTTTTTGATGGCAGATTGTAGGAGCCACTTGGTACTATCAAAGCAGCCCAACTTGGCACTGGTGCCACCAGGGGTCTGGTAACCATCTTGCCTATCGTTGCTTTTCAGGAGCCAGCTGGTCACTACCTGCCATATACCCCCAGACACAAACCTCGGCGTGATTCCCTGGCAAACAAAAGTAAGCTGCCCCGCTTCTGGATGGCAGATTGCAGGAATCACTTGGTACTATAAACCAGCCTGACTTGGCACTGGTGCCACCTTGGCTTGGGAACCATTCTGCGTAATGTAGATTCTAAGGCGCCAGCCGGCCACTCCCAGCCACAGGCCCCCAAAAAAAATCAACGGCGCTTTTACCGGGAAAACAAAACTTGCCTGCCAACTTTTTGATGGCAGATTGCAGGAGCCACTTGGTACTATCAAATCAGCCCAACTTGGCACTGGTGCCACCATGGGTCTGGACACCATCCTGCCTATCGTAGCTTTTCAGGAGCCAGCCGGTCACTCCCAGCCATAGGCCCCCAGACACAAACCTCGGGCCGTTTCCCTGGCAAACAAAAGTAAGCTGCCCCGCGTCTGGATGGCAGATTGCAGGAACCACTTAGCAGTATCAAACCAGCCCGACTTGGCACTGGTGCCACCTTGGGTCTGGGAACCATGCTGCGTATCGTGGATTCTAAGGAGCCAGCCGGCCACTCCCAGCCACAGGCCCCCAAACACAAACAACGGCGCTTTTCCCTGGAAAACAAAACTCGCCTGCCAACTTTTTGATGGCAGATTGCAGGAGCCACTTGGTACTATCAAACCAGCCCAACTTGGCACTGGTGCCACCATGGGTCTGGTCACCATCCTGCCTATCGTAGCTTTTCAGGAGCCAGCCGGTCACTCCCAGCCATAGGCCCCCAGACACAAACCTCGGCCCGTTTCCCTGGCAAACAAAAGTAAGCTACCGCGCTTCTGGATGGCAGATTGCAGGAACCACATTGCACCATCAAACCAGCCCGACTTGGCACTGGTGCCACCTTGGGTCTGGGAACCATGCTGCGTATCGTGGATTCTAAGGAGCCAGCCGGCCACTCCCAGCCACCGGCCAGCAAAACAAACAACGGCGCTTTACCCTGGAAAACAAAACTCGCCTGCCAACATTTTGATGGTAGATTGCAGGAGCCACTTTTTACTATCAAATCAGCCCAACTGGGCACTGGTGCCACCATTGGTCTGGTCACCATCCTGCCTATCGTAGCTTTTCAGGAGCCAGCCGGTCACTCCCAGCCATAGGCCCCCAGACAAAAATCTCGGCCCGTTTCCCTGGCACACAAATGTAAGCTACCCCGCTTCTGGATGGCAGATTGCAGGAGCCACTTTGCACCATCAAACCAGCCCGTCTTGGCACAGGTAGCACCTTGGGCCTGGGAACCATGCTGCGTATCGTGGATTCTAAGGAGCCAGCCGGCCACTCCCAGCCACAGGCCCCCAAACACAAACAACGGCGCTTTTCCCTGGAAAACAAAACTCGCCTGCCAACTTTTTGATGGCAGATTGCAGGAGCCACTTGGTACTATCAAATCAGCCCAACTTGGCACTGGTGCCACCATGGGTCTGGTCACCATCCTGCCTATCGTAGCTTGTCAGGAGCCAGGCGGTCACTCCCAGCCATAGGCCTCGAGACACAAACCTCGGCCCGTTTCCTTGGCAAAATAAAGTAAGCTACCACGCTTCTGGATGGCAGATTGCAGGAGCCACTTTGCACCATCAAACCAGCCCGACTTGGCACGGGTGCCACCTCTGGTCTGGGAACCATGCTCCGTATCGTGGATTCTAATTAGCCATCCGTCCACTCCCAGCCACATGCCGCCAAACACAAACAACGGCGCTTTTCCCTGGAAAAAAAAACTCGCCTGCCAACTTTTTGATGGCAGATTGTAGGAGCCACTTGGTACTATCAAAGCAGCCCAACTTGGCACTGGTGCCACCAGGGGTCTGGTAACCATCTTGCCTATCGTTGCTTTTCAGGAGCCAGCCGGTCACTCCCTGCCATAGACCCCCAGACACAAACCTCGGCCTGATTCCCTGGCAAACAAAAGTAAGCTGCCCCGCTTCTGGATGGCAGATTGCAGGAATCACTTGGTACTATAAACCAGCCTGACTTGGCACTGGTGCCACCTTGGCTTGGGAACCATTCTGCGTAACGTAGATTCTAAGGCGCCAGCCGGCCACTCCCAGCCACAGGCCCCCAAAAAAAATCAACGGCGCTTTTACCGGGAAAACAAAACTCGCCTACCAACTTTTTGATGGCAGATTGCAGGAGCCACTTGGTACTATCAAATCAGCCCAACTTGGCACTGGTGCCACCATGGGTCTGGTCACCATCCTGCCTATCGTAGCTTGTCAGGAGCCAGCCGGTCACTCCCAGCCATAGGCCTCGAGACACAAACCTCGGCCCGTTTCCTTGGCAAAAAAAAGTAAGCTACCCCGCTTCTGGATGGCAGATTGCAGGAGCCACTTTGCACCATCAAACCAGCCCGACTTGGCACGGGTGCCACCTCTGGTCTGGGAACCATGCTCCGTATCGTGGATTCTAATTAGCCATCCGTCCACTCCCAGCCACATGCCGCCAAACACAAACAACGGCGCTTTTCCCTGGAAAACAAAACTCGCCTGCCAACTTTTTGATGGCAGATTGTAGGAGCCACTTGGTACTATCAAAGCAGCCCAACTTGGCACTGGTGCCACCAGGGGTCTGGTAACCATCTTGCCTATCGTTGCTTTTCAGGAGCCAGCTGGTCACTACCTGCCATATACCCCCAGACACAAACCTCGGCGTGATTCCCTGGCAAACAAAAGTAAGCTGCCCCGCTTCTGGATGGCAGATTGCAGGAATCACTTGGTACTATAAACCAGCCTGACTTGGCACTGGTGCCACCTTGGCTTGGGAACCATTCTGCGTAATGTAGATTCTAAGGCGCCAGCCGGCCACTCCCAGCCACAGGCCCCCAAAAAAAATCAACGGCGCTTTTACCGGGAGAACAAAACTTGCCTGCCAACTTTTTGATGGCAGATTGCAGGAGCCACTTGGTACTATCAAATCAGCCCAACTTGGCACTGGTGCCACCATGGGTCTGGACACCATCCTGCCTATCGTAGCTTTTCAGGAGCCAGCCGGTCACTCCCAGCCATAGGCCCCCAGACACAAACCTCGGGCCGTTTCCCTGGCAAACAAAAGTAAGCTGCCCCGCGTCTGGATGGCAGATTGCAGGAACCACTTAGCAGTATCAAACCAGCCCGACTTGGCACTGGTGCCACCTTGGGTCTGGGAACCATGCTGCGTATCGTGGATTCTAAGGAGCCAGCCGGCCACTCCCAGCCACAGGCCCCCAAACACAAACAACGGCGCTTTTCCCTGGAAAACAAAACTCGCCTGCCAACTTTTTGATGGCAGATTGCAGGAGCCACTTGGTACTATCAAACCAGCCCAACTTGGCACTGGTGCCACCATGGGTCTGGTCACCATCCTGCCTATCGTAGCTTTTCAGGAGCCAGCCGGTCACTCCCAGCCATAGGCCCCCAGACACAAACCTCGGCCCGTTTCCCTGGCAAACAAAAGTAAGCTACCGCGCTTCTGGATGGCAGATTGCAGGAACCACATTGCACCATCAAACCAGCCCGACTTGGCACTGGTGCCACCTTGGGTCTGGGAACCATGCTGCGTATCGTGGATTCTAAGGAGCCAGCCGGCCACTCCCAGCCACCGGCCAGCAAAACAAACAACGGCGCTTTACCCTGGAAAACAAAACTCGCCTGCCAACATTTTGATGGTAGATTGCAGGAGCCACTTTTTACTATCAAATCAGCCCAACTGGGCACTGGTGCCACCATTGGTCTGGTCACCATCCTGCCTATCGTAGCTTTTCAGGAGCCAGCCGGTCACTCCCAGCCATAGGCCCCCAGACAAAAATCTCGGCCCGTTTCCCTGGCACACAAATGTAAGCTACCCCGCTTCTGGATGGCAGATTGCAGGAGCCACTTTGCACCATCAAACCAGCCCGTCTTGGCACAGGTAGCACCTTGGGCCTGGGAACCATGCTGCGTATCGTGGATTCTAAGGAGCCAGCCGGCCACTCCCAGCCACAGGCCCCCAAACACAAACAACGGCGCTTTTCCCTGGAAAACAAAACTCGCCTGCCAACTTTTTGATGGCAGATTGCAGGAGCCACTTGGTACTATCAAATCAGCCCAACTTGGCACTGGTGCCACCATGGGTCTGGTCACCATCCTGCCTATCGTAGCTTGTCAGGAGCCAGGCGGTCACTCCCAGCCATAGGCCTCGAGACACAAACCTCGGCCCGTTTCCTTGGCAAAATAAAGTAAGCTACCACGCTTCTGGATGGCAGATTGCAGGAGCCACTTTGCACCATCAAACCAGCCCGACTTGGCACGGGTGCCACCTCTGGTCTGGGAACCATGCTCCGTATCGTGGATTCTAATTAGCCATCCGTCCACTCCCAGCCACATGCCGCCAAACACAAACAACGGCGCTTTTCCCTGGAAAAAAAAACTCGCCTGCCAACTTTTTGATGGCAGATTGTAGGAGCCACTTGGTACTATCAAAGCAGCCCAACTTGGCACTGGTGCCACCAGGGGTCTGGTAACCATCTTGCCTATCGTTGCTTTTCAGGAGCCAGCCGGTCACTCCCTGCCATAGACCCCCAGACACAAACCTCGGCCTGATTCCCTGGCAAACAAAAGTAAGCTGCCCCGCTTCTGGATGGCAGATTGCAGGAATCACTTGGTACTATAAACCAGCCTGACTTGGCACTGGTGCCACCTTGGCTTGGGAACCATTCTGCGTAACGTAGATTCTAAGGCGCCAGCCGGCCACTCCCAGCCACAGGCCCCCAAAAAAAATCAACGGCGCTTTTACCGGGAAAACAAAACTCGCCTACCAACTTTTTGATGGCAGATTGCAGGAGCCACTTGGTACTATCAAATCAGCCCAACTTGGCACTGGTGCCACCATGGGTCTGGTCACCATCCTGCCTATCGTAGCTTGTCAGGAGCCAGCCGGTCACTCCCAGCCATAGGCCTCGAGACACAATCCTCGGCCCGTTTCCCTGGCAAACAAAAGTAAGCTGCCCCGCTTCTGAATGACAAATTGCAGGAGCAACTTTGCACCATCAAACCAGCCCGACTTGGCACTGGTGCCATCTCAGGTCTGGGAACCATGCTGCGTATCGTGGATTCTAAGGAGCCAGCCGGTCACTCCCAGCCATAGGAATCGAGACATAAACCTCGGTGCGTTTCCTTGGCAAACACAAGTAAGCTACCCCGCTTCTGGATGGCAGATTGCAGGAGCCACTTTTCACCATCTAACCAGCCCGACTTGGCACTGGTGCCACCTTGGATCTGGGAAACATGCTGCGTATCGTGGATTCTAAGGAGCCAGCTGGCCACTCCCAGCCACATGCCGCCAAACACAAACAACGGCGTTTTTCCCTGGAAAACAAAACTCACCTGCCAAATTTTGATGACAGATTGCAGGAGCCACTTGGTACTATCAAACCAGCCCATCTTGGCACTGGTGCCACCTTGGCTCTGGGAACCATGCTGCGTAACCTAGATTCTAAGACGCCAGGGGGCCACTCCCAGCCACAGGCCCCCAAACACAAACAACGGCGCTTTTCCCTGGAAAACAAAACTCGCCTGCCAACTTTTTGATGGCAGATTGCAGGAGCCACTTGGTACTATCAAACCAGCCCAACTTGGCACTGGTGCCACCATGGGTCTGGTCACCATCCTGCCTATCGTAGCTTTTCAGGAGCCAGCCGGTCACTCTCAGCCATAGGCCCCCAGACAAAAACCTCGGCCAGATTCCCTGGCAAACAAAAGTAAGCTACCCCGCTTCTGGATGGCAGATTGCAGGAGCCACTTTGCACCATCAAACCAGCCCGACTTGGCACTGGTGCCACCTTGGCTCTGGGAACCATGCTGCGTAATGTAGATTCTAAGACCCCAGGGGGCCACTCCCAGCCACAGGCCCCAAACAAAAACAACGGCGCTTTTCCCTGGAAAACAAAACTCGCCTGCCAACATTTTGATGGCAGATTTCAGGCGCCACTTAGTACTATCAAACCAGCCCAACATGGCACTGGTGCCACCACGAGTCTGGTCACCATCCTGCCTATCGTAGCTTTCCAGGAGCCAGCCGGTCACTCCCAGCCATATGCCCCGAGACACAAACCTCGGCCCGTTTCCCTGGCAAACAAAAGTAAGCTGCCCCGCTTCTGGATGGCAGATTGCAGGGACCACTTGGTAGTATCAAACCAGCCCGACTTGGCACTGGTGCCACCTCTGGCCTGGGAACCATCCTGCGTATCGTGGATTCTAAGGAGCCAGCCGGCCACTCCCAGCCACAGGCCCGCAAACACAAACAACGGCGCTTTTCCCTGGAAAACAAAACTCGCCTGCCAACTTTTTGATGGCAGATTGCAGGAGCCACTTGGTACTATCAAATCAGCGCAACTTGGCACTGGTGCCACCATGGGTCTGGTCACCATCCTGCCTATCGTAGCTTTTCAGGAGCCAGCCGGTCACTCCCAGCCATAGGCCCCCAGACACAAACCTCGGCCCGTTTCCCTGGCAAACAAAAGTAAGCTACCGCGCTTCTGGATGGCAGATTGCAGGAACCACATTGCACCATCAAACCAGCCACACTTGGCACTGATGCCACCTTGGCTCTGGGAACCATCCTGCGTATCGTGGATTCAAAGGAGCCAGCCGTCCACTCCCAGCCACAGGCCCCCAAACACAAACAACGGCGCTTTTCCCTGGAAAACAAAACTCGCCTGCCCACTTTTTGATGGCAGATTGCAGGAGACACTTGGTACTATCAAACCAGCCCAACTTGGCACTGGTGCCACCATGGGTCTGGTCACCATCCTGCCTATTGTAGCTTTTCAGGAGCCAGCCGCTCAATCCCAGCCATAGGCCCCCAGACACAAACCTCGGCCCGTGTCCTTGGCAAACAAAATTAAGCTGCCCCGTTTCTGGATGGCAGATTGCAGGAGCCACTTGGTACTATCAAACCAGCCCAACTTGGCACTTGTGCCACCTCTGGCCTGTGAACCATCCTGCGTATCGTGGATTCTAATTAGCCAGACGGCCACTCCCAGCCACATTCCGCCAAACACAAACAACGGCGCTTTTCCCTGGAAAACAAATCTCTCCTGCCAACTTTTTGATGGCAGATTGCAGGAGCCACTTGGTACTATCAAACCAGCCCGTCTTGGCACTGGTGCCACCTTGGCTCTGGGAACCATGCTGCGTAACGTAGATTCTAAGACCCCAGGGGGCCACTCCCAGCCACAGGCCCCCTAACACAAACAACGGCGCTTTTCCTTGGAAAACAAAACTGGCCTGCCAACTTTTTGATGGCAGATTGTAGGAGCCACTTGGTACTATCAAACCAGCCCAACTTGGCACTGGTGCCACCATGGGTCTGGTAACCATCCTGCATATCGTAGCATTTCAGGGGCCAGCCGGTCATTCCCAGCCATAGGCCTCGAGACACAAACCTCGGCCCGTTTCCTTGGCAAAAAAAAGTAAGCTACCCCGCTTCTGGATGGCAGATTGCAGGAGCCACTTTGCACCATCAAACCAGCCCGACTTGGCACTGGTGCCACCTTGGGTCTGGGAACCATGCTGCGTATCGTGGATTCTAATTAGCCATCCGTCCACTCCCAGCCACATGCCGCCAAACACAAACAACGGCGCTTTTCCCTGGAAAACAAAACTCGCCTGCCAACTTTTTGATGGCAGATTGTAGGAGCCACTTGGTACTATCAAAGCAGCCCAACTTGGCACTGGTGCCACCATGGGTCTGGTAAACATCTTGCCTATCGTTGCTTTTCAGGAGCCAGCCGGTCACTCCCTGCCATAGACCCCCAGACACAAACCTCGGCCTGATTCCCTGGCAAAAAAAAGTAAGCTGCCCCGCTTCTGGATGGCAGATTGCAGGAATCACTTGGTAATATAAAGCAGCCTGACTTGGCACTGGTGCCACCTTGGCTCTGGGAACCATTCTGCGTAACGTAGATTCTAAGGCGCCAGCCGACCACTCCCAACCACAGGCCCCCAAACAAAATCAACGGCGCTTTTACCGGGAAAACAAAACTCGCCTGCCAACTTTTTGATGGCAGATTGCAGGAGCCACTTGGTACTATCAAATCAGCCCAACTTGGCACTGGTGCCACCATGGGTCTGGTAACCATCCTGCCTATCGTAGCTTTTCAGGAGCCAGCCGGTCACTCCCAGCCATAGGGCCCCAGACACAATCCTCGGCCCGTTTCCCTGGCAAACAAAAGTAAGCCACCCCGCTTCTGATTGACAGATTGCAGGAGCAACTTTTAACCATCAAAGCAGCCCGACTTGGCACTGGTGCCACCTTGGGTCTGGGAACCATGCTGCGTATCGTGGTTTCTAAGGAGCCAGCTGGCCACTCCCAGCCACATGCCGCCGAACACAAACAACGGCGCTTTTCCATGGAAAACAAAACTCACCTGCCAAATTTTGATGACAGATTGCAGGAGCCACTTGGTAAAATCAAACTAGCCCATCTTGGCACTGGTGCCACCTTGGCTCTGGGAACCATGCTGCGTAAACTAGATTCTAAGACGCCAGGGGGCCACTCCCAGCCACAGGCCCCCAAACACAACCAACGGCGCTTTTCCCTGGAAAACAAAACTCGCCTGCCAACTTTTTGATGGCAGATTGCAGGAGCCACTTGGTACTATCAAACCAGCCCAACTTGGCACTGGTGCCACCATGGGTCTTGTCACCATCCTGCCTATCGTAGCTATTCAGGAGCCAGCCGGTCACTCCCAGCCATAGGCCCCCAGACCAAAACCTCGGCCTGATTCCCGGGCAAACAAAAGTAAGCTGCCCCGCTTCTGGATGGCAGATTGCAGGAGCCACTTTGCACCATCAAACCAGCCCGACATGGCACTGGTGCCACCTCTGGTCTGGGAACCATCCAGCGTATCGTGGATTCTAAGGAGCCAGCCGGCCACTCCCAGCCACAGGCCCCCAAAAACAAACAACGGCGCTTTTCCTTGGAAAACAAAACTCGCCTGCCAACTTTTTGATGGCAGATTTCAGGAGCCACTTGGTACTATCAAACCAGCCCAACTTGGCACTGGTGCCACCATGGGTCTGGTCACCATCCTGCCTATCGTAGCTTTTCTGGAGCCAGCCGGTCACTCCCAGCCATATGCCCCGAGACACAAACCTCGGCCCGTTTCCCTGGCAAACAAAAGTAAGCTGCCCCGCTTCTGGATGGCAGATTGCAGAAGCCACTTTGCACCATCAAACCAGCCCGACTCGGCACTGGTGCCACCTTGGCTCTGGGAACCATGCGGCGTAATGTAGATTCTAAGACCCCAGGGGGCCACTCCCAGCCACAGGCCCCCAAACACAAACAACGGCGCTTTTCCCTGGAAAACAAAACTCGCCTGCCAACTTTTTGATGGCAGATTGCAGGAGCCACTTGGTACTATCAAATCAGCCCAACTTGGCACTGGTGCCACCATGGGTCTGGTCACCATCCTGCCTATCGTAGCTTTTCAGGAGCCAGCCGGTCACTCCCAGCCATAGGCCCCCAGACACAAACCTCGGCCCGTTTCCCTGGCAAACAAAAGTAACCTACGGCGCTTCTGGATGGCAGATTGCAGGAACCACATTGCAACATCAAACCAGCCCAACTTGGCACTGGTGCCACCATGGGTCTGGTAACCATCCTGCCTATCGTAGCTTTTCAGGAGCCAGCCGGCCACTCCCAGCCACAGACCCCCAAACACAAACAACGGCGCTTTTCCCTGGAAAACAAAACTCGCCTGCCAACTTTTTGATGGCAGATTGCAGGAGCCACTTGGTACTATCAAACCAGCCCAACTTGGCACTTGTGCCACCTCTGGCCTGTGAACCATCCTGCGTATCGTGGATTCTAATTAGCCAGCCAGCCACTCCCAGCCGCAGGCCCGCAAACACAAACAACGGCGCTTTTCCCTGGAAAACAAAACTCGCCTGCCAACTTTTTGATGGCAGATTGCAGGAGACACTTGGTACTATCAAACCAGCCCGTCTTGGCACTGGTGCCACCTTGGCTCTGGGAACCATGCTGCGTATCCTGGATTCTAATTAGCCATCCGTCCACTCCCAGCCATATGCCGCCAAACACAAATACGGCGCTTTTCCCTGGAAAACAAAACTCGCCTGCCAACTTTTTGATGGCAGATTGTAGGAGCCACTTGGTACTATCAAACCAGCCCAACTTGGCACTGGTGCCACCAGGGGTCTGGTAACCATCTTGCCTATCGTTGCTTTTCAGGAGCCAGCCGGTCACTCCCTGCCATAGACCCCCAGACACAAACCTCGGCCTGATTCCCTGGCAAACAAAAGTAAGCTGCCCCGCTTCTGGATGGCAGATTGCAGGAATCACTTGGTACTATAAACCAGCCCAACGTGGCACTGGTGCCACCTTGGCTTGGGAACCATTCTGCGTAACGTAGATTCTAAGGCGCCAGCCGGCCACTCCCAGCCACAGGCCCCCAAAAAAAATCAACGGCGCTTTTACCGGGAAAACAAAACTCGCCTGCCAACACTTTGATGGCAGATTGCAGGAGCCACTTGGTACTATCAAATCAGCCCAACTTGGCACTGGTGCCACCATGGGTCTGGTAACCATCCTGCCTATCGTAGCTTTTCAGGAGCCAGCCGGTTACTCCCAGCCATAGGGCCCCAGACACAATCCTCGGCCCGTTTCCCTGGCAAACAAAAGTAAGCCACCCCGCTTCTGAATGACAGATTGCAGGAGCAACTTTGCACCATCAAACCAGCCCGACTTGGCACTGGTGCCATCTCAGGTCTGGGAACCATGCTGCGTATCATGGATTCTAAGGAGCCAGCCGGTCACTCCCAGCCATAGGAATCGAGACACAAACCTCGGTCCGTTTCCTTGGCAAACACTAGTAAGCTAGCCCGCTTCTGGATGGCAGATTGCAGGAGCCACTTTTCACCATCTAACCAGCCCGACTTGGCACTGGTGCCACCTTAGATCTGGGAACCATGCTGCGTATTGTGGATTCTAAGGAGCCAGCTGGCCACTCCCAGCAACATGCAGCCAAACACAAACAACGGCGCTTTTCCCTGGAAAACAAAACTCACCTGCCAAATTTTGATGACAGATTGCAGGAGCCACTTGGTACTATCAAACCAGCCCATCTTGGCACTGGTGCCACCTTGGCTCTGGGAACCATGCTGCGTAACCTAGATTCTAAGACGCCAGGGGGCCACTCCCAGCCACAGGCCCCCAAACACAACCAACGGCGCTTTTCCCTGGAAAACAAAACTCGCCTGCCAACTTTTTGATGGCAGATTGCAGGAGCCACTTGGTACTATCAAAGCAGCCCAACTTGGCACTGGTGCCACCATGGGTCTGGTCACCATCCTGCCTATCGTAGCTTTTCAGGAGCCAGCCTGTCACTCCCAGCCATAGGCCCCCAGACAAAAACCTCGGTCCGTTTCCTTGGCATACACAAGTAAGCTACCCCGCTTCTGGATGGCAGATTGCAGGAGCCACTTTGCACCATCAAACTAGCCCGATTTGGCACTGGTGCCACCTCTGGTCTGGGAACCATCCTGCGTATCGTGGATTCTAAGGAGCCAGCCGGCCACTCCCAGCCACAGGCCCCCAAACACAAACAACGGCGCTTTTCCTTGGAAAACAAAACTCGCCTGCCAACTTTTTGATGGCAGATTGTAGGAGCCACTTGGTACTATCAAACCAGCCCAACTTGGCACTGGTGCCACCATGGGTCTTGTCATCATCCTGCCTATCGTAGCTTTTCTGGAGCCAGCCGGTCGCTCCCAGCCATATGCCCCGAGACACAAACCTCGGCCCGTTTCCCTGGCAAACAAAAGTAAGCTGCCCCGCTTCTGGATGGCAGATTTCAGGAGCCACTTTGCACCATCAAACCAGCCTGACTTGGCACTGGTGCCACCTTGGCTCTGGGAACCATGCTGCGTAATGTAGATTCTAAGACGCCAGGGGGCCACTCCCAGCCACAGGCCCCCAAACACAAACAACGGCGCTTTTCCCTGGAAAACAAAACTCGCCTGCCAACTTTTTGATGGCAGATTGCAGGAGCCACTTGGTACTATCAAATCAGCGCAACTTGGCACTGGTGCCACCATGGGTCTGGTCACCATCCTGCCTATCGTAGCTTTTCAGGAGCCAGCCGGTCACTCCCAGCCATAGGCCCCCAGACAAAAACCTCGGCCAGATTCCCTGGCAAAAAAAAGTAAGCTACCCCGCTTCTGGATGGCAGATTGCAGGAGACACTTTGCACCATCAAACTAGCCCGACTTGGCACTGGTGCCACCTCTGGCCTGGGAACCATCCTGCGTATCGTAGACTCTAAGGAGCCAGCCGGCCACTCCCAGCCACAGGCCCCCAAACACAAACAACGGCGCTTTTCCTTGGAAAACAAAACTCGCCTGCCAACTTTTTGATGGCAGATTTCAGGAGCCACTTGGTACTATCAAACCAGCCCAACTTGGCACTGGTGCCACCAGGGGTCTGGTCACCATCCTGCCTATCGTAGCTTTTCTGGAGCCAGCCGGTCACTCCCAGCCATATGCCCCGAGACACAAACCTTGGCCCGTTTCCCTGGCAAACAAAAGTAAGCTGCCCCGCTTCTGGATGGCAGATTGCAGGAGCCACTTTGCACCATCAAACCAGCCCGACTTGGCACTGGTGCCACCTCTGGTCTGGGAACCATGCGGCGTAATGTAGATTCTAAGACCCCAGGGGGCCACTCCCAGCCACAGGCCCCCAAACACAAACAACGGCGCTTTTCCTTGGAAAACAAAACTCGCCTGCCAACATTTTGATGGCAGATTGCAGGAGCCACTTAGTACTATCAAACCAGCCCAACTTGGCACTGGTGCCACCATGGGTCTGGTCACCATCCTGCCTATCGTAGCTTTTCAGGCGCCAGCCGGTCACTCCCAGCCATATGCCCCGAGACACAAACCTCGGCCCGTTTCCCTGGCAAATAAAAGTAAGCTGCCCCGCTTCTGGATGGCAGATTGCAGGGACCACTTGGTAGTATCAAACCAGCCCGACTTGGCACTGGTGCCACCATGGGTCTGGGAACCATGCTGCGTATCGTGGATTCCAAGGAGCCATCCGGCCACTCCCAGCCACAGGCCCCCAAACACAAACAACGGCGCTTTTCCCTGGAGAACAAAACTCGCCTGCCAACTTTTTGATGGCAGATTGCAGGAGCCACTTGGTACTATCAAATCAGCCCAACTTGGCACTGGTGCCACCATGGGTCTGGTCACCATCCTGCCTATCGTAGCTTTTCAGGAGCCAGCCGGTCACTCCCAGCCATAGGCCCCCAGACACAAACCTCGGCCCGTTTCCCAGGCAAACAAAAGCAAGCTACCGCGCTTCTGGATGGCAGATTGCAGGAACCACATTGCACCATCAAACCAGCCCAACTTGGCACTGGTGCCACCATGGGTCTGGTAACCCTCCTGCCTATTGTAGCTTTTCAGGAGCCAGCCGGCCACTCCCAGCCACAGGCCCCCAAACACAAACAACGGCGCTTTTCCCTGGAAACCAAAACTCGCCTGCCAACTTTTTGATGGCCGATTGCAGGAGCCACTTGGTACTATCAAACCAGCCCAACTTGGCACTGGTGCCACCATGGGTCTGGTCAACATCCTGCCTATCGTAGCTTTTCAGGAGCCAGCCGGTCACTCCCAGCCATAGGCCCCCAGACAAAAACCTCGGCCCGTGTCCTTGGCAAACAAAATTAAGCTGCCCCGTTTCTGGATGGCAGATTGCAGGAGCCACTTGGTACTATCAAACCAGCCCAACTTAGCACTTGTGCCACCACTGGCCTGTGAACCATCCTGCGTATCGTGGATTCTAATTAGCCAGCCAGCCACTCCCAGCCACAGGCCTGCAAACACAAACAACGGCGCTTTTCCCTGGAAAACAAAACTCGCCTGCCAACTTTTTGATGGCAGATTGCAGGAGACACTTGGTACTATCAAACCAGCCCGTCTTGGCACTGGTGCCACCTTGGCTCTGGGAACCATGCTGCGTAACGTAGATTCTAAGACGCCAGGGGGCTACTCCCAGCCACAGGCCCCCAAACACAAACAACGGCGCTTTTCCCTGGAAAACAAAACTCGCCTGCCAACTATTTGATGGCAGATCGCAGGAGACACTTGGTACTATCAAACCAGCCCAACTTGGCACAGGTGCCACCCTGGGTCTGGTCACCATCCGGCCTATCGTAGCTTTTCAGGAGCCAGCCGGTCACTCCCAGCCATAGGCCCCCAGACAAAAACCTCGGCCTGATTCCCTGGCAAACAAAAGTAAGCTACCCCGCTTCTGGGTGGCAGATTGCAGGGGACACTTTGCACCATCAACCTAGCCCGACTTGGCACTGGTGCCACCTCTGGTCTGGGATCCATGCTCCGTATCGTTGATTCTAATTAGCCATCCGCCCACTCCCATCCACATGCCGCCAAACACAAACAACGGCGCTTTTCCCTGGAAAACAAAACTCGCCTGCCAACTTTTTGATGGCAGATTGTAGGAGCCACTTGGTACTATCAAACCAGCCCAACTTGGCACTGGTGCCACCAGGGGTCTGGTAACCATCTTGCCTATCGTTGCTTTTCAGGAGCCAGCCGGTCACTCCCTGCCATAGACCCCCAGACACAAACCTCGGCCTAATTCCCTGGCAAACAAAAGTAAGCTGCCCCGCTTCTGGATGGCAGATTGCAGGAATCACTTGGTACTATAAACCAGCCTGACTTGGCACTGGTGCCACCTTGGCTTGGGAACCATTCTGCGTAACGTAGATTCTAAGGCGCCAGCCGGCCACTCCCAGCCACAGGCCCCCCAAAAAAATCAACGGCGCTTTTACCGGGAAAACAAAACTCGCCTGCCAACATTTTGATGGCAGATTGCAGGAGCCACTTGGTACTATCAAATCAGCCCAACTTGGAACTGGTGCCACCATGGGTCTGGTAACCATCCTGCCTATCGTAGCTTTTCAGGAGCCAGCCGGTCACTCCCAGCCATAGGGCCCCAGACACAATCCTCGGCCCGTTTCCCTGGCAAACAAAAGTAAGCCACCCCGCTTCTGAATGACAGATTGCAGGAGCAACTTTGCACCATCAAACCAGCCCGACTTGGCACTGGTGCCATCTCAGGTCTGGGAACCATGCTGCGTATCATGGATTCTAAGGAGCCAGCCGGTCACTCCCAGCCATAGGAATCGAGACACAAACCTCGGTCCGTTTCCTTGGCAAACACAAGTAAGCTACCCCGCTTCTGGATGGCAGATTGCAGGAGCCACATTGCACCATCTAACCAGCCCGACTTGGCACTGGTGCCACCTTGGATCTGGGAACCATGCTGCGTATCGTGGATTCTAAGGAGCCAGCTGGCCACTCCCAGCAACATGCCGCCAAACACAAACAACGGCGCTTTTCCCTGGAAAACAAAACTCACCTGCCAAATTTTGATGACAGATTGCAGGAGCCACTTGGTACTATCAAACCAGCCCAACTTGGCACTGGTGCCACCATGGGTCTGGTCACCATCCTGCCTATCGTAGCTTTTCAGGAGCCAGCCGGTCACTCCCAGCCATATGCCCCGAGACACAAACCTCGGCCCGTTTCCCTGAAAAATAAAAGTAAGCTGCCCCGCTTCTGGATGGCAGATTGCAGGAGCCACTTTGTAGTATCAAACCAGCCCGACTTGGCACTGGTGCCACCTCTGGCCTGGGAACCATCCTGCGTATTGTGGATTCTAAGGAGCCAGCCGGCCACTCCCAGCCACAGGCCCCCAAACACAAACAACGGCGCTTTTCCCTGGAAAACAAAACTCGCCTGCCAACTTTTTGATGGCAGATTGGAGGAGCCACTTGGTACTATCAAATCAGCGCAACTTGGCACTGGTGCCACCATGGGTCTGGTCACCATCCTGCCTATCGTAGCTTTTCAGGAGCCAGCCGGTCACTCCCAGCCATAGGCCCCCAGACACAAACCTCGGCCCGTTTCCCTGGCAAACAAAAGTAAGCTACCGCGCTTCTGGATGGCAGATTGCAGGAACCACATTGCACCATCAAACCAGCCCAACTTGGCACTGGTGCCACCTTGGCTCTGGGAACCATCCTGCGTATCGTGGATTCAAAGGAGCCAGCCGGCCACTCCCAGCCACAGGCCCCCAAACACAAACAACGGCGCTTTTCCCTGGAAAACAAAACTCGCCTGCCAACTTTTTGATGGCAGATTGCAGGAGCCACTTGGTACTATCAAACCAGCCCAACTTGGCACTGGTGCCACCATGGGTCTGGTCACCATCCTGCCTATCGTAGCTTTTCAGGAGCCAGCCGGTCATTCCCAGCCATAGGCCCCCAGACACAAACCTCGGCCCGTGTACTTGGCAAACAAAATTAAGCTACCCCGTTTCTGGATGGCAGATTGCAGGAGCCACTTGGTACTATCAAACCAGCCCAACTTGGCACTTGTGCCACCTCTGGCCTGTGAACCATCCTGCGTATCGTGGATTCTAATTAGCCATCCGTCCACTCCCAGCCACAGGCCCCCGAACACAATCAACGGCGCTTTTCCCTGTAAAACAAACTCGCCTGCCAACTTTTTGATGGCAGATTGCAGGAGCCACTTGGTACTATCAAACCAGCCCGTCTTGGCACTGGTGCCACCTTGGCTCTGGGAACCATTCTGCGTAACGTAGATTCTAAGGCGCCAGCCGGCCACTCCCAGCCACAGGCCCCCAAACAATATCAACGGCGCTTTTACCGGGAAAACAAAACTCGCCTGCCAACTTTTTGATGGCAGATTGCAGGAGCCACTTGGTACTATCAAATCAGCCCTACATGGCACTGGTGCCACCATGGGTCTGGTCACCATCCTGCCTATCGTAGCTTTTCAGGAGCCAGGCGGTCACTCCCAGCCATAGGGCCCCAGACACAATCCTCGGCCCGTTTCCCTGGCAAACAAAAGTAAGCCACCCCGCTTCTGAATGACAGATTGCAGGAGCAACTTTGCACCATCAAACTAGCCCGACTTGGCACTGGTGCCATCTCAGGTCTGGGAACCATGCTGCGTATCGTGGATTCTAAGGAGCCAGCCGGTCACTCCCAGCCATAGGAATCGAGACACAAACCTCGGTCCGTTTCCTTGGCAAACACAAGTAAGCTACCCCGCTTCTGGATGGCAGATTGCAGGAGCAACTTTTCACCATCAAACCAGCCCGACTTGGCACTGGTGCCACCTTGGGTCTGGGAACAATGCTGCGTAATGAAGATTCTAAGACGCCAGGGGGCCACTCCCAGCCACAGGCCCCCAAACACAAACAACGGCGCTTTTCCCTGGAAAACAAAACTCGCCTGCCAACATTTTGATGGCAGATTTCAGGAGCCACTTGGTACTATCAAACCAGCCCAACTTGGCACTGGTGCCACCATGGGTCTGGTCACCATCCTGCCTATCGTAGCTTTTCAGGAGCCAGCCGGTCACTCCCAGCCATATGCCCCGAGACACAAACCTTGGCCCGTTTCCCTGGCAAACAAAAGTAAGCTGCCCCGCTTCTGGATGGCAGATTGCAGGAGCCACTTTGCACCATCAAACCAGCCCGACTTGTCACTGGTGCCACCGTGGCTCTGGGAACCATGCGGCGTAATGTAGATTCTAAGACCCCAGGGGGCCACTCCCAGCCACAGGCCCCCAAACACAAACAACGGCGCTTTTCCCTGGAAAACAAAACTCGCCTGCCAACATTTTGATGGCAGATTTCAGGAGCCACTTAGTACTATCAAACCAGCCCGTCTTGGCACTGGTGCCACCATGGGTCTGGTCACCATCCTGCCTATCGTAGCTTTTCAGGCGCCAGCCGGTCACTCCCAGCCATATGCCCCGAGACACAAACCTCGGCCCGTTTCCCTGGCAAATAAAAGTAAGCTGCCCCGCTTCTGGATGGCAGATTGCAGGGACCACTTGGTAGTATCAAACCAGGCCGACTTGGCACTGGTGCCACCATGGGTCTGGGAACCATGCTGCGTATCGTGGATTCCAAGGAGCCATCCGGCCACTCCCAGCCACAGGCCCCCAAACACAAACAACGGCGCTTTTCCCTGGAAAACAAAACTCGCCTGCCAACTTTTTGATGGCAGATTGCAGGAGCCACTTGGTACTATCAAATCAGCCCAACTTGGCACTGGTGCCACCATGGGTCTGGTCACCATCCTGCCTATCGTAGCTTTTCAGGAGCCAGCCGGTCACTCCCAGCCATAGGCCCCCAGACACAAACCTCGGCCCGTTTCCCAGGCAAACAAAAGCAAGCTACCGCGCTTCTGGATGGCAGATTGCAGGAACCACATTGCACCATCAAACCAGCCCAACTTGGCACTGGTGCCACCATGGGTCTGGTAACCATCCTGCCTATCGTAGCTTTTCAGGAGCCAGCCGGCCACTCCCAGCCACAGGCCCCCAAACACAAACAACGGCGCTTTTCCCTGGAAAACAAAACTCGCCTGCCAAGTATTTGATGGCCGATTGCAGGAGCCACTTGGTACTATCAAACCAGCCCAACTTGGCACTGGTGCCACCATGGGTCTGGTCACCATCCTGCCTATCGTACCTTTTCAGGAGCCAGCCGGTCACTCCCAGCCATAGGCCCCCAGACAAAAACCTCGGCCCGTGTCCTTGGCAAACAAAATTAAGCTGCCCCGTTTCTGGATGGCAGATTGCAGGAGACACTTGGTACTATCAAACCAGCCCAACTTGGCACTTGTGCCACCTCTGGCCTGTGAACCATCCTGCGTATCGTGGATTCTAATTAGCCAGCCAGCCACTCCCAGCCACAGGCCCGCAAACACAAACAACGGCGCTTTTCCCTGGAAAACAAAACTCGCCTGCCAACTTTTTGATGGCAGATTGCAGGAGACACTTGGTACTATCAAACCAGCCCGTCTTGGCACTGGTGCCACCTTGGCTCTGGGAACCATGCTGCGTAACGTAGATTCTAAGACGCCAGGGGGCTACTCCCAGCCACAGGCCCCCAAACACAAACAACGGCGCTTTTCCCTGGAAAACAAAACTCGCCTGCAAACTTTTTGATGGCAGATTGCAGGAGACACTTGGTACTATCAAACCAGCCCAACTTGGCACAGGTGCCAACATGGGTCTGGTCACCATCCGGCCTATCGTAGCTTTTCAGGAGCCAGCCGGTCACTCCCAGCCATAGGCCCCCAGACAAAAACCTCGGCCTGATTCCCTGGCAAACAAAAGTAAGCTACCCCGCTTCTGGATGGCAGATTGCAGGAGACACTTTGCACCATCAAACTAGCCCGACTTGGCACTGGTGCCACCTCTGGTCTGGGATCCATGCTCCGTATCGTTGATTCTAATTAGCCATCCGTCCACTCCCAGCCACATGCCGCCAAACACAAACAACGGCGCTTTTCCCTGGAAAACAAAACTCGCCTGCCAACTTTTTGATGGCAGATTGTAGGAGCCACTTGGTACTATCAAAGCAGCCCAACTTGGCACTGGTGCCACCAGGGGTCTGGTAACCATCTTGCCTATCGTTGCTTTTCAGGAGCCAGCCGGTCACTCCCTGCCATAGACCCCCAGACACAAACCTCGGCCTAATTCCCTGGCAAACAAAAGTAAGCTGCCCCGCTTCTGGATGGCAGATTGCAGGAATCACTTGGTACTATAAACCAGCCCGACTTGGCACTGGTGCCACCTTGGCTTGGGAACCATTCTGCGTAACGTAGATTCTAAGGCACCAGCCGGCCACTCCCAGCCACAGGCCCCCCAAAAAAATCAACGGCGCTTTTACCGGGAAAACAAAACTCGCCTGCCGACATTTTGATGGCAGATTGCAGGAGCCACTTGGTACTATCAAATCAGCCCAACTTGGAACTGGTGCCAGCATGGGTCTGGTAACCATCCTGCCTATCGTAGCTTTTCAGGAGCCAGCCGGTCACTCCCAGCCATAGGGCCCCAGACACAATCCTCGGCCCGTTTCCCTGGCAAACAAAAGTAAGCCACCCCGCTTCTGAATGACAGATTGCAGGAGCAACTTTGCACCATCAAACCAGCCCGACTTGGCACTGGTGCCATCTCAGGTCTGGGAACCATGCTGCGTATCATGGATTCTAAGGAGCCAGCCGGTCACTCCCAGCCATAGGAATCGAGACACAAACCTCGGTCCGTTTCCTTGGCAAACACAAGTAAGCTACCCCGCTTCTGGATGGCAGATTGCAGGAGCCACTTTGCACCATCTAACCAGCCCGACTTGGCACTGGTGCCACCTTGGATCTGGGAACCATGCTGCGTATCGTGGATTCTAAGGAGCCAGCTGGCCACTCCCAGCAACATGCCGCCAAACACAAACAACGGCGCTTTTCCCTGGAAAACAAAACTCACCTGCCAAATTTTGATGACAGATTGCAGGAGCCACTTGGTACTATCAAACCAGCCCAACTTGGCACTGGTGCCACCATGGGTCTGGTCACCATCCTGCCTATCGTAGCTTTTCAGGAGCCAGCCGGTCACTCCCAGCCATAGGCCCCCAGACACAAACCTCGGCCCGTTTCCCAGGCAAACAAAAGCAAGCTACCGCGCTTCTGGATGGCAGATTGCAGGAACCACATTGCACCATCAAACCAGCCCAACTTGGCACTGGTGCCACCATGGGTCTGGTAACCATCCTGCCTATCGTAGCTTTTCAGGAGCCAGCCGGCCACTCCCAGCCACAGGCCCCCAAACACAAACAACGGCGCTTTTCCCTGGAAAACAAAACTCGCCTGCCAAATTTTTGATGGCCGATTGCAGGAGCCACTTGGTACTATCAAACCAGCCCAACTTGGCACTGGTGCCACCATGGGTCTGGTCACCATCCTGCCTATCGTACCTTTTCAGGAGCCAGCCGGTCACTCCCAGCCATAGGCCCCCAGACAAAAACCTCGGCCCGTGTCCTTGGCAAACAAAATTAAGCTGCCCCGTTTCTGGATGGCAGATTGCAGGAGCCACTTGGTACTATCAAACCAGCCCAACTTGGCACTTGTGCCACCTCTGGCCTGTGAACCATCCTGCGTATCGTGGATTCTAATTAGCCAGCCAGCCACTCCCAGCCACAGGCCCGCAAACACAAACAACGGCGCTTTTCCCTGGAAAACAAAACTCGCCTGCCAACTTTTTGATGGCAGATTGCAGGAGACACTTGGTACTATCAAACCAGCCCGTCTTGGCACTGGTGCCACCTTGGCTCTGGGAACCATGCTGCGTAACGTAGATTCTAAGACGCCAGGGGGCTACTCCCAGCCACAGGCCCCCAAACACAAACAACGGCGCTTTTCCCTGGAAAACAAAACTCGCCTGCAAACTTTTTGATGGCAGATTGCAGGAGACACTTGGTACTATCAAACCAGCCCAACTTGGCACAGGTGCCAACATGGGTCTGGTCACCATCCGGCCTATCGTAGCTTTTCAGGAGCCAGCCGGTCACTCCCAGCCATAGGCCCCCAGACAAAAACCTCGGCCTGATTCCCTGGCAAACAAAAGTAAGCTACCCCGCTTCTGGATGGCAGATTGCAGGAGACACTTTGCACCATCAAACTAGCCCGACTTGGCACTGGTGCCACCTCTGGTCTGGGATCCATGCTCCGTATCGTTGATTCTAATTAGCCATCCGTCCACTCCCAGCCACATGCCGCCAAACACAAACAACGGCGCTTTTCCCTGGAAAACAAAACTCGCCTGCCAACTTTTTGATGGCAGATTGTAGGAGCCACTTGGTACTATCAAAGAAGCCCAACTTGGCACTGGTGCCACCAGGGGTCTGGTAACCATCTTGCCTATCGTTGCTTTTCAGGAGCCAGCCGGTCACTCCCTGCCATAGACCCCCAGACACAAACCTCGGCCTAATTCCCTGGCAAACAAAAGTAAGCTGCCCCGCTTCTGGATGGCAGATTGCAGGAATCACTTGGTACTATAAACCAGCCCGACTTGGCACTGGTGCCACCTTGGCTTGGGAACCATTCTGCGTAACGTAGATTCTAAGGCGCCAGCCGGCCACTCCCAGCCACAGGCCCCCCAAAAAAATCAACGGCGCTTTTACCGGGAAAACAAAACTCGCCTGCCGACATTTTGATGGCAGATTGCAGGAGCCACTTGGTACTATCAAATCAGCCCAACTTGGAACTGGTGCCACCATGGGTCTGGTAACCATCCTGCCTATCGTAGCTTTTCAGGAGCCAGCCGGTCACTCCCAGCCATAGGGCCCCAGACACAATCCTCGGCCCGTTTCCCTGGCAAACAAAAGTAAGCCACCCCGCTTCTGAATGACAGATTGCAGGAGCAACTTTGCACCATCAAACCAGCCCGACTTGGCACTGGTGCCATCTCAGGTCTGGGAACCATGCTGCGTATCATGGATTCTAAGGAGCCAGCCGGTCACTCCCAGCCATAGGAATCGAGACACAAACCTCGGTCCGTTTCCTTGGCAAACACAAGTAAGCTACCCCGCTTCTGGATGGCAGATTGCAGGAGCCACTTTGCACCATCTAACCAGCCCGACTTGGCACTGGTGCCACCTTGGATCTGGGAACCATGCTGCGTATCGTGGATTCTAAGGAGCCAGCTGGCCACTCCCAGCAACATGCCGCCAAACACAAACAACGGCGCTTTTCCCTGGAAAACAAAACTCACCTGCCAAATTTTGATGACAGATTGCAGGAGCCACTTGGTACTATCAAACCAGCCCAACTTGGCACTGGTGCCACCATGGGTCTGGTCACCATCCTGCCTATCGTAGCTTTTCAGGAGCCAGCCGGTCACTCCCAGCCATAGGCCCCCAGACACAAACCTCGGCCCGTTTCCCAGGCAAACAAAAGCAAGCTACCGCGCTTCTGGATGGCAGATTGCAGGAACCACATTGCACCATCAAACCAGCCCAACTTGGCACTGGTGCCACCATGGGTCTGGTAACCATCCTGCCTATCGTAGCTTTTCAGGAGCCAGCCGGCCACTCCCAGCCACAGGCCCCCAAACACAAACAACGGCGCTTTTCCCTGGAAAACAAAACTCGCCTGCCAAATTTTTGATGGCCGATTGCAGGAGCCACTTGGTACTATCAAACCAGCCCAACTTGGCACTGGTGCCACCATGGGTCTGGTCACCATCCTGCCTATCGTACCTTTTCAGGAGCCAGCCGGTCACTCCCAGCCATAGGCCCCCAGACAAAAACCTCGGCCCGTGTCCTTGGCAAACAAAATTAAGCTGCCCCGTTTCTGGATGGCAGATTGCAGGAGCCACTTGGTACTATCAAACCAGCCCAACTTGGCACTTGTGCCACCTCTGGCCTGTGAACCATCCTGCGTATCGTGGATTCTAATTAGCCAGCCAGCCACTCCCAGCCACAGGCCCGCAAACACAAACAACGGCGCTTTTCCCTGGAAAACAAAACTCGCCTGCCAACTTTTTGATGGCAGATTGCAGGAGACACTTGGTACTATCAAACCAGCCCGTCTTGGCACTGGTGCCACCTTGGCTCTGGGAACCATGCTGCGTAACGTAGATTCTAAGACGCCAGGGGGCTACTCCCAGCCACAGGCCCCCAAACACAAACAACGGCGCTTTTCCCTGGAAAACAAAACTCGCCTGCAAACTTTTTGATGGCAGATTGCAGGAGACACTTGGTACTATCAAACCAGCCCAACTTGGCACAGGTGCCAACATGGGTCTGGTCACCATCCGGCCTATCGTAGCTTTTCAGGAGCCAGCCGGTCACTCCCAGCCATAGGCCCCCAGACAAAAACCTCGGCCTGATTCCCTGGCAAACAAAAGTAAGCTACCCCGCTTCTGGATGGCAGATTGCAGGAGACACTTTGCACCATCAAACTAGCCCGACTTGGCACTGGTGCCACCTCTGGTCTGGGATCCATGCTCCGTATCGTTGATTCTAATTAGCCATCCGTCCACTCCCAGCCACATGCCGCCAAACACAAACAACGGCGCTTTTCCCTGGAAAACAAAACTCGCCTGCCAACTTTTTGATGGCAGATTGTAGGAGCCACTTGGTACTATCAAAGAAGCCCAACTTGGCACTGGTGCCACCAGGGGTCTGGTAACCATCCTGCCTATCGTTGCTTTTCAGGAGCCAGCCGGTCACTCCCTGCCATAGACCCCCAGACACAAACCTCGGCCTAATTCCCTGGCAAACAAAAGTAAGCTGCCCCGCTTCTGGATGGCAGATTGCAGGAATCACTTGGTACTATAAACCAGCCCGACTTGGCACTGGTGCCACCTTGGCTTGGGAACCATTCTGCGTAACGTAGATTCTAAGGCGCCAGCCGGCCACTCCCAGCCACAGGCCCCCCAAAAAAATCAACGGCGCTTTTACCGGGAAAACAAAACTCGCCTGCCGACATTTTGATGGCAGATTGCAGGAACCACATTGCACCATCAAACCAGCCCAACTTGGAACTGGTGCCACCATGGGTCTGGTAACCATCCTGCCTATCGTAGCTTTTCAGGAGCCAGCCGGCCACTCCCAGCCACAGGCCCCCAAACACAAACAACGGCGCTTTTCCCTGGAAAACAAAACTCGCCTGCCAAATTTTTGATGGCCGATTGCAGGAGCCACTTGGTACTATCAAACCAGCCCAACTTGGCACTGGTGCCACCATGGGTCTGGTCACCATCCTGCCTTTCGTACCTTTTCAGGAGCCAGCCGGTCACTCCCAGCCATAGGCCCCCAGACAAAAACCTCGGCCCGTGTCCTTGGCAAACAAAATTAAGCTGCCCCGTTTCTGGATGGCAGATTGCAGGAGCCACTTGGTACTATCAAACCAGCCCAACTTGGCACTTGTGCCACCTCTGGCCTGTGAACCATCCTGCGTATCGTGGATTCTAATTAGCCAGCCAGCCACTCCCAGCCACAGGCCCGCAAACACAAACAACGGCGCTTTTCCCTGGAAAACAAAACTCGCCTGCCAACTTTTTGATGGCAGATTGCAGGAGACACTTGGTACTATCAAACCAGCCCGTCTTGGCACTGGTGCCACCTTGGCTCTGGGAACCATGCTGCGTAACGTAGATTCTAAGACGCCAGGGGGCTACTCCCAGCCACAGGCCCCCAAACACAAACAACGGCGCTTTTCCCTGGAAAACAAAACTCGCCTGCAAACTTTTTGATGGCAGATTGCAGGAGACACTTGGTACTATCAAACCAGCCCAACTTGGCACAGGTGCCAACATGGGTCTGGTCACCATCCGGCCTATCGTAGCTTTTCAGGAGCCAGCCGGTCACTCCCAGCCATAGGCCCCCAGACAAAAACCTCGGCCTGATTCCCTGGCAAACAAAAGTAAGCTACCCCGCTTCTGGATGGCAGATTGCAGGAGACACTTTGCACCATCAAACTAGCCCGACTTGGCACTGGTGCCACCTCTGGTCTGGGATCCATGCTCCGTATCGTTGATTCTAATTAGCCATCCGTCCACTCCCAGCCACATGCCGCCAAACACAATCAACGGCGCTTTTCCCTGGAAAACAAAACTCGCCTGCCAACTTTTTGATGGCAGATTGTAGGAGCCACTTGGTACTATCAAAGAAGCCCAACTTGGCACTGGTGCCACCAGGGGTCTGGTAACCATCTTGCCTATCGTTGCTTTTCAGGAGCCAGCCGGTCACTCCCTGCCATAGACCCCCAGACACAAACCTCGGCCTAATTCCCTGGCAAACAAAAGTAAGCTGCCCCGCTTCTGGATGGCAGATTGCAGGAATCACTTGGTACTATAAACCAGCCCGACTTGGCACTGGTGCCACCTTAGCTTGGGAACCATTCTGCGTAACGTAGATTCTAAGGCGCCAGCCGGCCACTCCCAGCCACAGGCCCCCCAAAAAAATCAACGGCGCTTTTACCGGGAAAACAAAACTCGCCTGCCGACATTTTGATGGCAGATTGCAGGAGCCACTTGGTACTATCAAATCAGCCCAACTTGGAACTGGTGCCACCATGGGTCTGGTAACCATCCTGCCTATCGTAGCTTTTCAGGAGCCAGCCGGTCACTCCCAGCCATAGGGCCCCAGACACAATCCTCGGCCCGTTTCCCTGGCAAACAAAAGTAAGCCACCCCGCTTCTGAATGACAGATTGCAGGAGCAACTTTGCACCATCAAACCAGCCCGACTTGGCACTGGTGCCATCTCAGGTCTGGGAACCATGCTGCGTATCATGGATTCTAAGGAGCCAGCCGGTCACTCCCAGCCATAGGAATCGAGACACAAACCTCGGTCCGTTTCCTTGGCAAACACAAGTAAGCTACCCCGCTTCTGGATGGCAGATTGCAGGAGCCACTTTGCACCATCTAACCAGCCCGACTTGGCACTGGTGCCACCTTGGATCTGGGAACCATGCTGCGTATCGTGGATTCTAAGGAGCCAGCTGGCCACTCCCAGCAACATGCCGCCAAACACAAACAACGGCGCTTTTCCCTGGAAAACAAAACTCACCTGCCAAATTTTGATGACAGATTGCAGGAGCCACTTGGTACTATCAAACCAGCCCAACTTGGCACTGGTGCCACCATGGGTCTGGTCACCATCCTGCCTATCGTAGCTTTTCAGGAGCCAGCCGGTCACTCCCAGCCATATGCCCCGAGACACAAACCTCGGCCCGTTTCCCTGAAAAATAAAAGTAAGCTGCCCCGCTTCTGGATGGCAGATTGCAGGAGCCACTTGGTAGTATCAAACCAGCCCGACTTGGCACTGGTGCCACCTCTGGCCTGGGAACCATCCTGCGTATTGTGGATTCTAAGGAGCCAGCTGGCCAATCCCAGCCACAGGCCCCCAAACACAAACAACGGCGCTTTTTCCTGGAAAACAAAACTCGCCTGCCAACTTTTTGATGGCAGATTGCAGGAGCCACTTGGTACTATCAAATCAGCACAACTTGGCACTGGTGCCACCATGGGTCTGGTCACCATCCTGCCTATCGTAGCTTTTCAGGAGCCAGCCGGTCACTCCCAGCCATAGGCCCCCAGACACAAACCTCGGCCCGATTCCCTGGCAAACAAAAGTAAGCTACCGCGCTTCTGGATGGCAGATTGCAGGAACCACATTGCACCATCAAACCAGCCCAACTTGGCACTGGTGCCACCTTGGCTCTGGGAACCATCCTGCGTATCGTGGATTCAAAGGAGCCAGCCGGCCACTCCCAGCCACAGGCCCCCAAACACAAACAACGGCGCTTTTCCCTGGAAAACAAAACTCGCCTGCCAACTTTTTGATGGCAGATTGCAGGAGCCACTTGGTACTATCAAACCAGCCCAACTTGGCACTGGTGCCACCATGGGTCTGGTCACCATCCTGCCTATCGTAGCTTTTCAGGAGCCAGCCGGTCATTCCCAGCCATAGGCCCCCAGACACAAACCTCGGCCCGTGTACTTGGCAAACAAAATTAAGCTACCCCGTTTCTGGATGGCAGATTGCAGGAGCCACTTGGTACTATCAAACCAGCCCAACTTGGCACTTGTGCCACCTATGGCCTGTGAAACATCCTGCGTATCGTGGATTCTAATTAGCCAGCCGGCCACTCTCAGCCATATGCCCCCAAACACAAACAACGGCGCTTTTCCCTGGAAAACAAAACTCGCCTGCCAACTTTTTGATGGCAGATTGCAGGAGCCACTTGGTACTATCAAACCAGCCCGTCTTGGCACTGGTGCCACCTTGGCTCTGGGAACCATTCTGCGTAACGTAGATTCTAAGGCGCCAGCCGGCCACTCCCAGCCACAGGCCCCCAAACAATATCAACGGCGCTTTTACCGGGAAAACAAAACTCGCCTGCCAACATTTTGATGGCAGATTGCAGGAGCCACTTGGTACTATCAAATCAGCCCAACATGGCACTGGTGCCACCGTGGGTCTGGTCACCATCCTGCCTATCGTAGCTTTTCAGGAGCCAGCCGGTCACTCCCAGCCATAGGGCCCCAGACACAATCCTCGGCCCGTTTCCCTGGCAAACAAAAGAAAGCCACCCCGCTTCTGAATGACAGATTGCAGGAGCAACTTTGCACCATCAAACTAGCCCGACTTGGCACTGCTGCCATCTCAGGTCTGGGAACCATGCTGCGTATCGTGGATTCAAAGGAGCCAGCCGGTCACTCCCAGCCATAGGAATCGAGACACAAACCTCGGTCCGTTTCCTTGGCAAACACAAGTAAGCTACCCCGCTTCTGGATGGCAGATTGCAGGAGCAACTTTTCACCATCAAACCAGCCCGACTTGGCACTGGTGCCACCTTGGGTCTGGGAACCATGCTGCGTAATGTAGATTCTAAGACCCCAGGGGGCCACTCCCAGCCACAGGCCCCCAAACACAAACAACGGCGCTTTTCCCTGGAAAACAAAACTCGCCTGCCAACATTTTGATGGCAGATTTCAGGAGCCACTTGGTACTATCAAACCAGCCCAACTTGGCACTGGTGCCACCATGGGTCTGGTCACCATCCTGCCTATCGTAGCTTTTCAGGAGCCAGCCGGTCACTCCCAGCCATATGCCCCGAGACACAAACCTCGGCCCGTTTCCCTGAAAAATAAAAGTAAGCTGCCCCTCTTCTGGGTGGCAGATTGCAGGAGCCACTTTGCACCATCAAACCAGCCTGTCTTGGCACTGGTGCCACTTTGGCTCTGGGAACCATGCTGCGTAACGTAGATTCTAAGACCCCAGTGGGCCACTCCCAGCCACAGGCCTCCAAACACAAACAACGGCGCTTTTCCCTGGAAAACAAAACTCGCCTGCCAAATTTTTGATGGCAGATTGAAGGAGCCACTTGGTACTATCAAACCAGCCCAACTTGGCACTGGTGCCACCATGGGTCTGGTCACCATCCTGCCTATCGTAGCTTTTCAGGAGCCAGCCGGTCACTCCCAGCCATAAGCCCCCAGACACAAACCTCGGCTCGTTACCCTGGCAAACAAAAGTAAGCTACCCCGCTTCTGGATGGCAGATTGCAGGAACCACTTAGCAGTATCCAACCAGCCCGACTTGGCACTGGTGCCACCTTGGGTCTGGGAACCATGCTGCGTATCGTGGATTCTAAGGAGCCAGCCGGCCACTCCCAGCCACAGGCCCCCAAACACAAACAACGGCGCTTTTCCCTGGAAAACAAAACTCGCCTGCCAACATTTTGATGGGAGATTGCAGAAGCCACTTGGTACTATCAAATCAGCCCAACTAGGCACTGGTGCCACCATGGGTCTGGTCACCATCCTGCCTATCGTAGCTTTTCAGGAGCCAGCCGGTCACTCCCAGCCATAGGCCTCGAGACACAAAGCTCGTCCCGTTTCCTTGGCAAACAAAAGTAAGCTACCCCGCTTCTGGATGGCAGATTGCAGGAGCCACTTTGCACCATCTAACTAGCCCGACTTGGCACTGGTGCCACCTCAGGTCTGGGAACCATGCTGCGTATCGTGGATTCTAAGGAGCCAGCCGGCCACTCCCAGCCACAGGCCCCCAAACACAAACAACGGTGCTTTTCTCTGGAAAACAAAACTCGCCTGCCAACTTTTTGATGGCAGATTGCAGGAGCCACTTGGTACTATCAAACCAGCCCAACTTGGCATTGGTGCCACCATGGGTCTGGTCACCATCCTGCCTATTGTAGCTTTTCAGGAGCCAGCCGGTCACTCCCAGCCATAGACAACCAGACACTAACCTCGGCCTGTTTCCCTGGCAAACAAAAGTAAGCTGCCCCGCTTCTGGATGGCAGATTGCAGGAGATTTTTAGAACTATCCAACCAGCCTGACATGGTACTGGTGCCACCTTGGCTCTGGGAACAATTTGCCTATCGTGGATTTTCAGAGGCCAGCCGGCCACTCTCAGCCATATGCCCCCAAACACAAACCACGGCCATTTTCTCTGGCAAACAAAACTCAATTGCCCCTCTTCTGGATGGCAAATTGCAGTACGCACTTCGTACTATAAAAACAGCCCGACTTGGCACTGGTGCCACTATGGGTCTGGTCACCATCCTGCGTATCGAGCTTCTTAAGGAGCCAGCGGGCCACTCCCAGCCATATGCCCCCAAAAACAAACCACGCACATTTTCCCTTGCAAAGAAAAATCCGCTGCCCCGCGTCAGGATGGCAGATTGCAGGAGCCACTTGGTGCTATCCAACCAGCCCGACTTGGCACTGGTGCCACCTTGGGTCTGGGAACCATCCTGCGTATTCTGGATTGTTAGGACCCAGCGGACCACTCTCGGCCACAGACCCAAATCAAAAACAACGGCCCGTTTCACAGGCAAAAAAAACTCAGCTGCCCCACTTCTGGATGGAAGATTGCAGGAGGCACTTGACAATGTCAAACCAGCCCAACTTGGCACTGGTGCCACCTTGGGTCTGGGAACAATGCTGCGTATCGTGGATTTTAAGGAGCCAGCCGGCGACTCCGAGCCACAGGCCTCCAAACACAAACAACGGTGCTTTTCCCTGGAAAACAAAACTCACCTGCCAACTTTGTGAGCAGATTACAGGAGCCACTTGGTACTATCAAACCAGCCCAACTTGGCACTGTGCCTCCATGGGTCTGGTCACCATCCTGCCTATCGTAGCTTTTCAGGACCTAGCCGGTCACTCCCAGCCACAGGCCCCCAACAAAAACCACGGCCCTTTTTTCTGGCAAAATAAAATTAGCTTCCCCGATTCTGGATGGCAGATTGCAGGAGCCACTTGGTACTATCAAACCAGCCCAACTTGGCACTGGTGCCACCTTGGGTCTGGTCACCATCCTGCGTATCGTAGGTTTTCACGACCTAGCCGGTCACTCCCAGCCATAGGCCCCCAGACACAAACCTCGGCCCGTTACCCTGGCAAACAAAAGTAAGCTGCCCCGCGTCTGGATGGCAGATTGCAGGAACCACTTGGTAGTATCAAACCAGCCTGACTTGGCACTGGTGCCACCTTGGGTCTGTGAACCATGCTGCATATCGTGGATTCTAAGGAGCCAGCCGGCCACTCCTAGCCACAGGCCCCCAAACACAAACAACGGCGCTTTTCCCTGGAAAACAAAACTCGCCTGCCAACTTTTTGATGGCAGATTGCAGGAGCCACTTGGTACTATCAAACCAGCCACACTTGGCACTGGTGCCACCATGGGTCTGGAAACCATCCTGCCTATCGTAGCTTTTCAGGAGCCAGCCGGTCACTCCCAGCCATAGGCCCCCAGAAAAAAACCTCGGCCTGTTTCCCTGGTACACAAAAGTAAGCTACCTCGCTTCTGGATGGCAGATTGCAGGAGCCACTTTGCACCATCAAACCAGCCCGACTTGGCACTGGTGCCACCTCTGGTCAGGGAACCATCCTGCGTATTGTGGATTCTAATTAGCCAGCCGGCCACTCCCAGCCACAGGCCCCCAAACACAAACAACGGCGCTTTTCCCTGGAAAACAAAACTCGCCTGCCAACTTTTTGATGGCTGATTACCCGGGCCCCTTGTTACTATCAAACCAGCCCAACTTGGCACTGGTGCCACCATGGGTCTGGTCACCATCCTGCCTATCGTAGCTTTTCAGGAGCCAGCCGGTCACTCCCAGCCATAGGCCCCCAGACACAAACCTCGGCCCGTTTCCCTGGCAAACAAAAGTAAGCTGCCCCGCTTCTGGATGGCAGATTTCAGGAGCCACTTTGCACCATCAAAACAGCCCGACTTGTCAGTGATGCCCCCTTGGGTCTGGGAACCATGCTGCGTATCGTGGATTCTAAGGAGCCAGCTGGCCACTCCCAGCCACAGGCCCCCAAACACAAACAACGGCGCTTTTCCCTGAAAACAAAACTCGCCTGCCAACTTTTTGATGGCAGATTGCAGGAGCCACTTGGTACTATCAAAGCAGCCCAACTTGGCACTGGTGCCACCATGGGTCTGGTCACCATCCTGCCTATCGTAGCTTTTCAGGAGCCAGCCGGTCACTCCCTGCCATAGGCCCCCAGACACAAACCTCGGCCCGTTTCCCTGGCAAACAAAAGTAAGCTGCCCCGCTTCTGGATGGCAGATTGCAGGAGCCACTTGGTACTATCAAACCAGCCCGACTTGGCACTGGTCCCACCTCTGGCCTGGAAACAATCCTGCGTAACGATGATTCTAAGACGCAAGGGGGCCACTCCCAGCCCCAGGTCCCCAAACACAAACAACGGCGCTTTTCCCCGGAAAACAAAACTCGCCTGCCAACTTTTTGATGGCAGATTGCAGGAGCCACTTGGTACTATCAAACCAGCCCAACTTGGCACTGGTGCCACCATGGGTCTGGCCACCATCCTGCCTATCGTAGCTTTTCACGACCTAGCCGGTCACTCCCAGCCATAGGCCCCCAGACACAAACCTCGGCCCGTTACCCTGGCAAACAAAAGTAAGCTGCCCCGCTTCTGGATGGCAGATTGCAGGAACCACTTGGTAGTATCAAAGCAGCCCAACTTGGCAGTGGTGCCACCTTTGGTCTGGGAAACATCCTGCGTATCGTGGATTCCAAGGAGCCAGCCGGCCACTCCCAGCCACAGGCCCCCAAACACAAACAACGGCGCTTTTCCCTGGAAAACAAAACTCGCCTGCCAACTTTCGATGGCAGATTGCAGGAGCCACTTGGTACTATCAAATCAGCCCAACTTGGCACTGGTGCCACCATGGGTCTGGTCACCATCCTGCCTATCGTAGCTTTTCAGGAGCCAGCCGGTCACTCCCAGCCATAGGCCCCCAGACACAAACCTCGGCCCGTTTCCCTGGCAAACAAAAGTAAGCTGCCCCGCTTCTGGATGGCAGATTGCAGGAGCCACTTTGCACCATCAAACTAGCTCGACTTGGCACTGGTGCCACCTTGGGCCTGGGAACCATGCTGCGTATCGTGGATTCAAAGGAGACAGCCGGCCACTCCCAGCAACAGGTCCCCATACACAAACAACGGCGCTTTTCCCTGGAAAACAAAACTCGCCTGCAAACTTTTTGATGGCAGATTGCAGTAGCCACTTGGTACTATCAAAGCAGCCCAACTTGGCACTGGTGCCACCATGGGTCTGGTCACCATCCTGCCTATCGTAGCTTTTCAGGAGCCAGCCGGTCACTTCCAGCCATGGGCCTCGAGACACAAACCTCCGCCCGTTTCCCTGGCAAACACAAGTAAGCTACCCCGCTTCTGGATGGCAGATTGCGGGAACCACTTTGCACCATCAAACCAGCCCGACTTGGCACTGGTGCCACCTTGGGTCTGGGAACCATGCTGCGTATCGTGGATTCTAAGGAGCCAGCCGGCCACTCCCAGCCACATGCCGCCAAACACAAACAACGGCGCTTTTCCCTGGAAAACTAAACTCGCCTGCCAAATTTTGATGGCAGATTGCAGGAGCCACTTGGTACTATCAAACCAGCCCAACTTGGCACTGGTGCCACCATGGGTCTGGTCACCATCCTGCCTATCGTAGCTTTTCAGGAGCCAGACGACCACTCCCAGCCACAGGCCCCCAGACAAAAACCTCGGCCCGTTTCCCTGGGAAACAAAAGTAAGATGCCCCGCTTCTGGATGGCAGATTGCAGGAGCCACTTTGCACCATCAAAACAGCCCGACTTGTCAGTGATGCCCCCTTGGGTCTGGGAACCATGCTGCGTATCGTGGATTCTAAGGAGCCAGCTGGCCACTCCCAGCCACATACCGCCAAACACAAACAACGGCGCTTTTCCCTGGAAAACAAAACTCGCCTGCAAAATTTTGATGGCAGATTGCAGGAGCCACTTGGTACTATCAAACCAGCCCAACTTGGCACTGGTGCCACCATGGGTCTGGTCACCATCCTGCCTATCGTAGCTTTTCAGGAGCCAGCCGGTCACTTCCAGCCATAGGCCTCGAGACACAAACCTCGGCCCGTTTCCCTGGCAAACACAAGTAAGCTACCCCGCTTCTGGATGGCAGATTGCGGGAACCACTTTGCACCATCAAACCTGCCCGACTTGGCACTGGTGCCACCTTGGGTCTAGGAACCATGCTGCGTATCGTGGATTCTAAGGAGACAGCTGGCCACTCCCAGCCACAGGCCCCCAGACAAAAACCTCGGCCCGTTTCCCTGGGAAACAAAAGTAAGATGCCCCGCTTCTGGATGGCAGATTGCAGGAACCACTTGGTAGTATTAAACCAGCCCAACTTGGCAGTGGTGCCACCTTGGCTCTGGGAACCATGCTGCATATCGTGGATTCTAAGGAGCCAGCCGGCCTCTCCCAGCCACAGGCCCCCAAACGCAAAAAACCGCGCTTTTCCCTGGAATACAAAACTCGCCTGCCAACTTTTTGATGGCAGATTGCAGGAGCCACTTGGTACTATCAAAGCAGCCCAACTTGGCACTGGTGCCACCATGGGTCTGGTCACCATCCTGCCTATCGTAGCTTTTCAGGAGCCAGCCGGTCACTCCCAGCCATAGGCCCCCAGACACAAACCTCGGCCCGTTTCCCTGGCAAACAAAAGTAAGCTGCCCCGCTTCTGGATGGCAGATTTCAGGAGCCACTTTGCAGCATCAAACCAGCCCGACTTGTCACTGGTGCCACCTTGGGTCTGGGAACCATGCTGCGTATCGTGGATTCTAAGGAGCCAGCTGGCCACTCCCAGCCACAGGCCCCCAAACACAAACAACGGCGCTTTTCCCTGGAAAACAAAACTCGCCTGCCAACTTTTTGATGGCAGATTGCAGGAGCCACTTGGTACTATCAAAGCAGCCCAACTTGGCACTGGTGCCACCATGGGTCTGGTCACCATCCTGCCTATCGTAGCTTTTCAGGAGCCAGCCGGTCACTCCCTGCCATAGGCCCCCAGACACAAACCTCGGCCCGTTTCCCTGGCAAACAAAAGTAAGCTGCCCCGCTTCTGGATGGCAGATTGCAGGAGCCACTTGGTACTATCAAACCAGCCCGACTTGGCACTGGTCCCACCTCTGGCCTGGAAATAATCCTGCGTAACGATGATTCTAAGACGCAAGGGGGCCACTCCCAGCCCCAGGTCCCCAAACACAAACAACGGCGCTTTTCCCCGGAAAACAAAACTCGCCTGCCAACTATTTGATGGCAGATTGCAGGAGCCACTTGGTACTATCAAACCAGCCCAACTTGGCACTGGTGCCACCATGGGTCTGGCCACCATCCTGCCTATCGTAGCTTTTCACGACCTAGCCGGTCACTCCCAGCCATAGGCCCCCAGACACAAACCTCGGCCCGTTACCCTGGCAAACAAAAGTAAGCTGCCCCGCTTCTGGATGGCAGATTGCAGGAACCACTTGGTAGTAGCAAAGCAGCCCAACTTGGCAGTGGTGCCACCTTGGCTCTGGGAACCATGCTGCGTATCGTGGATTCCAAGGAGCTAGCCGGCCACTCCCAGCCACAGGCCCCCAAACACAAACAACGGCGCTTTTCCCTGGAAAACAAAACTCGCCTGCCAACTTTTTGATGGCAGATTGCAGGAGCCACTTGGTACTATCAAATCAGCCCAACTTGGCACTGGTGCCACCATGGGTCTGGTCACCATCCTGCCTATCGTAGCTTTTCAGGAGCCAGCCGGTCACTCCCAGCCATAGGCCCCCAGACACAAACCTCGGCCCGTTTCCCTGGCAAACAAAAGTAAGCTGCCCCGCTTCTGGATGGCAGATTGCAGGAGCCACTTTGCACCATCAAACTAGCTCGACTTGGCACTGGTGCCACCTTGGGCCTGGGAACCATGCTGCGTATCGTGGATTCAAAGGAGACAGCCGGCCACTCCCAGCAACAGGTCCCCATACACAAACAACGGCGCTTTTCCCTGGAAAACAAAACTCGCCTGCAAACTTTTTGATGGCAGATTGCAGTAGCCACTTGGTACTATCAAACCAGCCCAACTTGGCACTGGTGCCACCATGGGTCTGGTCACCATCCTGCCTATCGTAGCTTTTCAGGAGCCAGCCGGTCACTTCCAGCCATGGGCCTCGAGACACAAACCTCGGCCCGTTTCCCTGGCAAACACAAGTAAGCTACCCCGCTTCTGGATGGCAGATTGCAGGAGCCACTTTGCACCATCAAACTAGCCCGACTTGGCACTGGTGCCACCTCTGGTCTGGGAACCATCCTGCGTATTGTGGATTCTAATTAGCCAGCCGGCCACTCCCAGCCACAGGCCCCCAAACACAAACAACGTCGCTTTTCCCTGGAAAACAACACTCGCCTGCCAACTTTTTGATGGCAGATTGCAGGAGCCACTTTACACCATCAAAACAGCCCGACTTGTCAGTGATGCCCCCTTGGGTCTGGGAACCATGCTGCGTATCGTGGATTCTAAGGAGCCAGCTGGCCACTCCCAGCCACATACCGCCAAACACAAACAACGGCGCTTTTCCCTGGAAAACAAAACTCGCCTGCAAACTTTTTGATGGCAGATTGCAGGAGCCACTTGGTACTATCAAACCAGCCCAACTTGGCACTGGTGCCACCATGGGTCTGGTCACCATCCTGCCTATCGTAGCTTTTCAGGAGCCAGCCGGTCACTTCCAGCCATAGGCCTCGAGACACAAACCTCGGCCCGTTTCCCTGGCAAACACAAGTAAGCTACCCCGCTTCTGGATGGCAGATTGCGGGAACCACTTTGCACCATCAAACCTGCCCGACTTGGCACTGGTGCCACCTTGGGTCTAGGAACCATGCTGCGTATCGTGGATTCTAAGGAGACAGCTGGCCACTCCCAGCCACAGGCCCCCAGACAAAAACCTCGGCCCGTTTCCCTGGGAAACAAAAGTAAGATGCCCCGCTTCTGGATGGCAGATTGCAGGAACCACTTTGTAGTATCAAACCAGCCCAACTTGGCAGTGGTGCCACCTTGGCTCTGGGAACCATGCTGCATATCGTGGATTCTAAGGAGCCAGCCGGCCTCTCCCAGCCACAGGCCCCCAAACGCAAAAAACCGCGCTTTTCCCTGGAATACAAAACTCGCCTGCCAACTTTTTGATGGCAGATTGCAGGAGCCACTTGGTACTATCAAACCAGCCCAACTTGGCACTGGTGCCACCATGGGTCTGGTCACCATCCTGCCTATCGTAGCTTTTCAGGAGCCAGCCGGTCACTCCCAGCCATAGGCCCCCAGACACAAACCTCGGCCCGTTTCCCTGGCAAACAAAATTAAGCTGCCCCGCTTCTGGATGGCAGATTGCAAGAAAAACTTGGTAGTATCACACCAGCCCGACTTGGCACTGGTGCCACCTTGGGTCTGGGAACCATGCTGCGTATCGTGGATTCTAAGGAGCCAGCCGGCCACTCCCAGCCACAGGCCACCAAACACAAACAACGGCGCTTTTCCCTGGAAAACAAAACTCGCCTGCCAACTTTTTGATGGCAGATTGCAGGAGCCACTTGGTACTATCAAACCAGCCCAACTTGGCACTGGTGCCACCATGGGTCTGGAAACCATCCTGCCTATCGTAGCTTTTCAGGAGCCAGCCGGTCACTCCCAGCCATAGGCCCCCAGACAAAAACCTCGGCCTGTTTCCCTGGTACACAAAAGTAAGCTACCCCGCTTCTGGATGGCAGATTGCAGGAGCCACTTTGCACCATCAAACTAGCCCGACTTCGCACTGGTGCCACCTCTGGTCTGGGAACCATCCTGCGTATTGTGGATTCTAATTAGGCAGCCGGCCACTCCCAGCCACAGGCCCCCAAACAAAAACAACGTCGCTTTTCCCTGGAAAACAACACTCGCCTGCCAACTTTTTAATGCAGATTGCAGGAGCCACTTGGTACTATCAAACCAGCCCAACTTGGCACTGGTGCCACCATGGGTCTGGTCACCATCCTGCCTATCGTAGCTTTTCAGGAGCCAGCCGGTCACTCCCAGCCATAGGCCCCCAGACACAAACTTCGGCCCGTTTCACTGGCACACAAAAGTAAGCTACCCCGCTTCTGGTTGGCAGTTTGCAGGAGCCACTTTGCACCATCACCCAGCCCGACTTGGCACTGGTGCCACCTCTGGTCTGGGAACCGTCCTGCGTATCGTGGATTCTAAGGAGCCAGCCGGCCACTCCCAGCCACAGGCCCCCAAACACAAACAACGGCGCTTTTCTCTGGAAAACAAAACTCGCCTGCCAACTTTTTGATGGCAGATTGCAGGAGCCACTTGGTACTATCAAACCAGCCCAACTTGGCACTGGTGCCACCATGGGTCTGGTCACCATCCTGCCTATCGTAGCTTTTCAGGAGCCAGCCGGTCACTCCCAGCCATAGGCCCCGAGACACAAACCTCGGCCCATTTCCCTGGCAAACAAAAGTAAGCTGCCCCGCTTCTGGATGGCAGATTGCAGGAACCACTTGGTAGTATCAAACCAGCCCAACTTGGCACTGGTGCCACCTTGGGTCTGGGAACCATGCTGCGTATCGTGGATTCTAAGGAGCCAGCCGGCCACTCCCAGCCACAGGCCCCCAAACACAAAAAACGGCGCTTTTCCCTGGAAAACAAAACTCGCCTGCCAACAGTTTGATGGCAGATTGCAGGAGCCACTTGGTACTATCAAACCAGCCGACCTTGGCACTGGTGCCACCATGGGTCTGGTCACCATCCTGCCTATCGTAGCTTTTCAGGAGCCAGCCAGTCACTCACAGCCATATGCCCCGAGACACAAACCTCGGCCCGTTTCCCCGGCAAAGAAAAGTTAGCTGCCCCGCTACTGGATGGCAGATTGCAGGAGCCCGTTTGCACCATCAAACCAGCCCGACTTGGCACTGGTGCCACCTTGGGTCTGGGAACCATGCTGCGTATCGTGGATTCTAAGGAGCCAGCTGGCCACACCCAGCAACATTCCGCCAAACACAAACAACGGCGCTTTTCCCTGGAAAACAAAACTCGCCTGCCAACTTTTTGATGGCAGATTGCAGGAGACACTTGGTACTATCAAACCAGCCCGACTTGGCACTGGTGCCACCTCTGGTCTGGGAACCGTCCTGCGTATCGTGGATTCTAATTAGGCAGCCGGCCACTCCCAGCCACAGGCCCCCAAACACAAACAACGGCGCTTTTCCCTGGAAAACAAAACTCGCCTGCCAACTTTTTGATGGCAGATTGCAGGAGACACTTGGTACTATCAAACCAGCCCAACTTGGCACTGGTGCCACCATGGGTCTGGTCACCATCCTGCCTATCGTAGCTTTTCAGGAGCCAGCCAGTCACTCACAGCCATATGCCCCGAGACACAAACCTCGGCCCGTTTCCCTGGCAAACAAAATTAAGCTGCCCCGCTACTGGATGGCAGATTGCTGGAACCACTTGGTACTATCAAACCAGCCCGACTTGGCACTGGTGCCACCTTGGGTCTGGGAACCATGCTGCGTATCGTGCATTCTAAGGAGCCAGCCGGCCACTCCCAGCCACAAACCACCAAACACAAACAACGGCGCTTTTCCCTGGAAAACAAAACTCGCCTGCCAACATTTTGATGGCAGATTGTAGGAGCCGCTTGGTACTGTCAAATCAGCCCAACTTGGCACTGGTGCCAGCATGGGTCTGGAAACCATCCTGCCTATCGTAGGTTTTCAGGAGCCAGCCGGTCACTCCCAGCCATAGGCCCCCAGAAAAAAACCTCGGCCCGTTTCCCTGGCACACAAAAGTAAGCTACCCCGCTTCTGATTGGCAAGTTGCAGGAGCCACTTTGCACCATCAAACTAGCCCGACTTGGCACTGGTGCCACCTCTGGTCTGGGAACCGTCCTGCGTATCGTAGATTCTAAGGAGCCAGCCGGCCACTCCCAGCCACAGTCCCCCAAACACAAACAACGGCACTTTCCCCTGGAAAACAAAACTCGCCTGCCAACTTTTTGATGGCAGATTGCAGGAGCCACTTGGTACTATCAAACCAGCCCAACTTGGCACTGGTGCCACCATGGGTCTGGTCACCATCCTGCCTAATGTAGCTTTTCAGGAGCCAGCCGGTCACTCACAGCCATAGGCCCCGAGACACAAACCTCGGCCCGTTTCCCTGGCAAAGAAAGTAAGCTGCCCCGCTACTGGATGGCAGATTGCAGGAGCCACTTTGCACAATCAAACCAGCCCGACTTGGCACTGGTGCCACCTTGGGTCTGGGAACCATGCTGCGTATCGTGGATTCTAAGGAGCCAGCTGGCCACACCCAGCCACATTCCGCCAAACACAAACAACGGTGCTTTTCCCTGGAAAACAAAACTCGCCTGCCAACTTTTTGATGGCAGATTGCAGGAGACACTTGGTACTATCAAACCAGCCCAACTTGGCACTGGTGCCACCTTGGCTCTAGGAACCATGCTGCGTAACGTAGATTCTATGACGCCAGGGGGCCACTCCCAGCCACAGGCCCCCAAACACAAACAACGGCGCTTTTCCCTGGAAAACAAAACTCGCCTGCCAACTTTCTGATGGCAGATTGCAGGAGACACTTGGTACTATCAAATCAGCCCAACTTGGCACTGGTGCCACCATGGGTCTCGTCACCATCCTGCCTATCGTAGCTTTTCAGGAGCCAGCCGGTCACTCCCAGCCATAGGCCCCCAGACACAAACCTCGGCTCGTTACCCTGGCAAACAAAAGTAAGCTGCCCCGCTTCTGGGTGGCAGACTGCAGGTATCACTTAGCAGTATCAAACCAGCCCGACTTGTCACTGGTGCCACCTTGGGTCTGGGAACCATGCTGCGTATCGTGGATTCTAAGGAGCCAGCCGGCCACTCCCAGCCACAGGCCCCCAAACACAAACAACGGCGCTTTTCCCTGGAAAACAAAACTCGCCTGCCAACTTTTTGATGGCAGATTGCAGGAGCCACTTGGTACTATCAAATCAGCCCAACTTGGCACTGGTGCCACCATGGGTCTGGTCACCATCCTGGCTATCGTAGCTTTTCAGGAGGAAGCCGGTCACTCCCAGGCATAGGCCCCCAGACAAAAACCTCGGCCTGTTTACCTGGCAAACAAAAGTAAGCTACCCCGCTTCTGGATGGCAGATTGCAGGAGCCACTTTGCACCATCAAACCAGCCCGACTTGGCACTGGTGCCACCTCTGGTCTGGGAACCGTCCTGCGTATCGTGGATTCTAATTAGGCAGCCGGCCACTCCCAGCCACAGGCCCCCAAACACAAACAACGGCGCTTTTCCCTGGAAAACAAAACTCGCCTGCCAACTTTTTGATGTCAGATTGCAGGAGCCACTTGGTACTATCAAACCAGCCCAACTTGGCACTGATGCCACCATGGGTCTGGTCACCATCCTGCCTATCGTAGCTTTTCAGGAGCCAGCCGGTCACTCCCAGCCATAGGCCCCCAGACACAAACCTCGGCCTTATTCCTTGGCAAACAAAATTATGCTGCCCCGCTTCTGGATGGCAGATTGCTGGAACCACTTGGTACCATCAAACTAGCCCAACTTGGCACTGGTGCCACCTTGGGTCTGGGAACCATGCTGCGTATCGTGGATTCTAAGGAGCCAGCCGGCCACTCCCAGCCACAGGCCACCAAACACAAACAACGGCGCTTTTCCCTGGAAAACAAAACTCGCCTGCCAACATTTTGATGGCAGATTGTAGGAGCCACTTGGTACTATCAAATCAGCCCAACTTGGCACTGGTGCCAGCATGCGTCTGGAAACCATCCTGCACATCGTAGCTTTTCAGGAGCCAGCCGGTCACTCCCAGCCATAGGCCCCCAGACAAAAACCTCGGCCCGTTTCCCTGGCAAACAAAAGTAAGCTACCCCGCTTCTGGTTGGCAGATTGCAGGAGCCATTTTGCACCATCAAACTGGCCCGACTTGGCACTGGTGCCACCTCTCGTCTGGGAACCATCCTGCGTATCGTGGATTCTAAGGAGCCAGCCGGCCACTCCCAGCCACAGGCCCCCAAACACAAACAACGGCGCTTTTCCCTGGAAAACAAAACTCGCCTGCCAACTTTTTGATGGCAGATTGCAGGAGCCACTTGGTACTATCAAACCAGCCCAACTTGGCACTGCTGCCACCATGGGTCTGGTCACCATCCTGCCTATCGTAGCTTTTCAGGAGCCAGCCGGTCACTCCCAGCCATAGGCCCACAGACACAAACCTCGGCCCATTTCCCTGGCTAACAAAAGTAAGCTGCCCCGCTTCTGGTTGGCAGATTGCAGGAACCACTTGGTAGTATCAAACCAGCCCGACTTGGCACTGGTGCCACCTCTGGTCTGGGAACCATCCTGCGTATCGTGGATTCTAAGGAGCCAGCCGGCCACTCCCAGCCACAGGCCCCCAAACACAAACAACGGCGCTTTTCCCTGGAAAACAAAACTCGCCTGCCAACTTTTTGATGGCAGATTACCGGAGCCCCTTGGTACTATCAAACCAGCCCAACTTGGCACTGGTGCCACCTTGGCTCTGGGAACTATGCTGCGTAACGTAGATTCTAAGACGCCATGGGGCCACTCCCAGCCACAGGCCCCCAAACACAAACAACGGCGCTTTTCCCTGGAAAAAAAAACTCGCCTGCCAATATTTGATGGCAGATTGCAGGAGACACTTGGTACTATCAAATCAGCCCAACTTGGCACTGGTGCCACCATGGGTCTGGTAACCATCCTGCATATCGTAGCTTTTCAGGAGCCAGCCGGTCACTCCCAGCCATAGGCCCCCAGACACAAACCTCGGCTCGTTGCCCTGGCAAACAAAAGTAAGCTGCCCCGCTTCTGGATGGCAGATTGCAGGTACCACTTAGCAGTATCAAACCATCCCAACTTGGCACTGGTGCCACCTTGGGTCTGGGAACCATGCTGCGTATCGTGGATTCTAAGGAGCCATCCGGCCACTCCCAGCCACAGGCCCCCAAACACAAACAACTGCGCTTTTTCCTGGAAAACAAAACTCGCCTGCCAACTTTTTGATGGCAGATTGCAGGAGCCACTTGGTACTATCATATAAGCCCAACTTGGCACTGGTGCCACCATGGGTCTGGTAACCATCCTGCCTATCGTAGCTTTTCAGGAGCCAGCCGGTCACTCCCAGCCATAGGCCCCCAGACAAAAACCTCGGCCCTTTTCCCTGGCAAACAAAAGTAAGCTACCCCGCTTCTGGATGGCAGATTGCAGGAGCCACTTTGCACCATCAAACCAGCCCGACTTGGCACTGGTGCCACCTCTGGTCTGGGAACCATCCTGCGTATCGTGGATTCTAATTAGGCAGCCGGCCACTCCCAGCCACAGGCCCCCAAACACAAACAACGGCGCTTTTCCCTGGAAAACAAAACTCGCCTGCCAAGTTTTTGATGGCAGATTGCAGGAGCCACTTGGTACTATCAAACCAGCCCAACTTGGCACTGGTGCCACCTCTGGTCTGGGAACCATCCTGCCTATCGTAGCTTTTCAGGAGCCAGCCGGTCACTCCCAGCCATAGGCCCCCAGACACAAACCTCGGCCCGTTTCCCTGGCAAACAAAAGTAAGCTGCCCCGCTTCTGGATGGCAGATTGCTGGAACCACATGGTACTATCAAACCAGTCCGACTTGGCACTGGTGCCACCTTGGCTCTGGGAACCATGTTGCGTATCGTGGATTCTAAGGAGCCAGCCGGCCACTCCCAGCCATAGGCCCCCAAACACAAACAACGGCGCTTTACCCTGGAAAACAAAACTCGCCTGCCAACTTTTTGATGGCAGATTGTAGGAGCCACTTGCTACTATCAAATCAGCCCAACTTGGCGCTGGTGCCACCATGGGTCTGGAAACCATCCTGCCTATCGTAGCTTTTCAGGAGCCAGCCCGTCACTCCCAGCCATAGGTCCCCAGACAAAAACCTCGGCCCGTTTCCCTGGCACACAAAAGTAAGCTACCCCGCTTCTGGTTGGCAGATTGCAGGAGCCAATTGGTAGTATCAAATCAGCCCAACTTGGCACTGGTGCCACCTTGGATCTGGGAACCATGCTGCGTATCGTGGATTCTAAGGAGCCAGCCGGACACACCCAGCCACATTCCGCCAAACACAAACAACGGCGCTTTTCCCTGGAAAACAAAACTCGCCTGCCAATTTTTTGATGGCAGATTGCAGGAGACACTTGGTACTATCAAACCAGCCCAACTTGGCACTGGTGCCACCATGGGTCTGGTCACCATCCTGCCTATCGTAGCTTTTCAGGAGCCAGCCGGTCACTCCCAGCCATAGGCCCCCAGACACAAACCTCGGCCCGTTTCCCTGGCAAACAAAAGTAAGCTGCCCCGCTTCTGGATGGCAGATTGCAGGTACCACTTAGCAGTATCAAACCAGCCCGACTTGGCACTGGTGCCACCTTGGGTCTGGGAACCATGCTGCGTATCGTGGATTCTAAGGAGCCAGCCGGCCACTCCCAGCCACAGGCCCCCAAACACAAACAACGGCGCTTTTCCCTGGAAAACAAAACTCGCCTGCCAACTTTTTGATGGCAGATTGCAGGAGCCACTTGGTACTATCAAATCAGCCCAACTTGGCACTGGTGCCACCATGGGTCTGGTAACCATCCTGCCTATCGTAGCTTTTCAGGAGCCAGCCGGTCACTCCCAGCCATAGGCCCCCAGACACAAACCTCGGCCCGTTTCCCTGGCAAACAAAAGTAAGCTGCCCCGCTTCTGGATGGCAGATTGCAGGTACCACTTAGCAGTATCAAACCAGCCCGACTTGGCACTGGTGCCACCTTGGGTCTGGGAACCATGCTGCGTATCGTGGATTCTAAGGAGCCAGCCGGCCACTCCCAGCCACAGGCCCCCAAACACAAACAACGGCGCTTTTCCCTGGAAAACAAAACACTCCTGCCAACTGTTTGATGGCAGATTACCGGAGCCCCTTGGTACTATCAAACCAGCCCAACTTGGCACTGGTGCCACCATGGGTCTGGTCACCATCCTGCCTATCGTAGCTTTTCAGGAGCCAGCCAGTCACTCCCAGCCATATGCCCCGAGACACAAACCTCGGCCCGTTTCCCTGGCAAAGAAAAGTAAGCTGCCCCGCTACTGGATGGCAGATTGCAGGAGCCACTTTGCACCATCAAACCAGCCCGACTTGGCACTTGTGCCACCTTGGGTCTGGGAACCATGCTGCGTATCGTGGATTCTAAGGAGCCAGCTGGCCACACCTAGCCACATACCGCCAAACACAAACAACGGCGCTTTTCCCTGGAAAACAAAACTCGCCTGCCAACTTTTTGATGGCAGATTGCAGGAGACACTTGGTACTATCAAACCAGCCCAACTTGGCACTGGTGCCACCATGGGTCTGGTCACCATCCTGCCTATCGTAGCTTTTCAGGAGCCAGCCGGTCACTCCCAGCCATAGGCCCCCAGACACAAACCTCGGCCCGTTTCCCTGGCAAACAAAAGTAAGCTGCCCCGCTTCTGGATGGCAGATTGCAGGTACCACTTAGCAGTATCAAACCAGCCCAACTTGGCACTGCTGCCACCTTGGGTCTGGGAACCATGCTGCGTATCGTGGATTCTAAGGAGCCAGCCGGCCACTCCCAGCCACAGGCCCCCAAACACAAACAACGGCGCTTTTCCCTGGAAAACAAAACTCGCCTGCCAACTTTTTGATGGCAGATTGCAGGAGCCACTTGGTACTGTCAAATCAGCCCAACTTGGCACTGGTGCCTCCATGGGTCTGGAAACCATCCTGCCTATCGTAGCTTTTCAGGAGGAAGCCGGTCACTCCCAGGCATAGGCCCCCAGACAAAAACCTCGGCCTGTTTACCAGGCAAACAAAAGTAATCTACCCCGCTTCTGGATGGCAGATTGCAGCAGCCACTTTGCACCATCAAACCAGCCGGACTTGGCACTGGTGCCACCTCTGGTCTGGGAACCATCCTGCGTATCGTGGATTCTAATTAGGCACCCGGCCACTCCCAGCCACAGGCCCCCAAACACAAACAGCGGCGCTTTTCCCTGGAAAACAAAACTCGCCTGCCAACTTTTTGATGGCAGATTGCATGAGCCACTTGGTACTATCAAATCAGCCCAACTTGGCACTGGTGCCACCATGGGTCTGGTAACCATCCTGCCTATCGTAGCTTTTCAGGAGCCAGCCGGTCACTCCCAGCCATAGGCCCCCAGACACAAACCTCGGCCCGTTTCCCTGGCAAACAAAATTAAGCTGCCCCGCTACTGGATGGCAGATTGCTGGAACCACTTGGTACTATCAAACCAGCCCGACTTGGCACTGGTGCCACCTTGGGTCTGGGAACCATGCTGCGTATCGTGGATTCTAAGGAGCCATCCGCCCACTTCCAGCCACAAACCACCAAACACAAACAACGGCGCTTTTCCCTGGAAAACAAAACTCGCCTGCCAACATTTTGATGGCAGATTGTAGGAGCCGCTTGGTACTGTCAAATCAGCCCAACTTGGCACTGGTGCCAGCATGGGTCTGGAAACCATCCTGCCTATCGTAGGTTTTCAGGAGCCAGCCGGTCACTCCCAGCCATAGGCCCCCAGAAAAAAACCTCGGCCCGTTTCCCTGGCACACAAAAGTAAGCTACCCCGCTTCTGATTGGCAGATTGCAGGAGCCACTTTGCACCATCAAACTAGCCCGACTTGGCACTGGTGCCACCTCTGGTCTGGGAACCGTTCTGCGTATCGTGGATTCTAAGGAGCCAGCCGGCCACTCCCAGCCACAGGCCCCCAAACACAAACAACGGCACTTTTCCCTGGAAAACAAAACTCGCCTGCCAACTTTTTGATGGCAGATTGCAGGAGCCACTTGGTACTATCAAACCAGCCCAACTTGGCACTGGTGCCACCATGGGTCTGGTCACCATCCTGCCTAACGTAGCTTTTCAGGAGCCAGCCGGTCACTCACAGCCATAGGCCCCGAGACACAAACCTCGGCCCGTTTCCCTGGCAAAGAAAGTAAGCTGCCCTGCTACTGGATGGCAGATTGCAGGAGCCACTTTGCACCATCAAACCAGCCCGACTTGGCACTGGTGCCACCTCAGGTCTGGGAACCATGCTGCGTATCGTGGAATCTAAGGAGCCAGCTGGCCACACCCAGCCACATTCCGCCAAACACAAACAACGGTGCTTTTCCCTGGAAAACAAAACTCGCCTGCCAACTATTTGATGGCAGATTGCAGGAGCCACTTGGTACTATCAAACCAGCCCAACTTGGCACTGGTGCCACCTTGGCTCTAGGAACCATGCTGCGTAACGTAGATTCTAAGACGCCAGAGGGCCACTCCCAGCCACAGGCCCCCAAACACAAACAACGGCGCTTTTCCCTGGAAAACAAAACTCCCCTGCCAAATTTTGATGGCGGATTGCAGGAGACACTTGGTACTATCAAATCAGCCCAACTTGGCACTGGTGCCACCATGGGTCTGGTCACCATCCTGCCTATCGTAGCTTTTCAGGAGCCAGCCGGTCACTCCCAGCCATAGGCCCCCAGACACAAACCTCGGCTCGTTACCCTGGCAAACAAAAGTAAGCTGCCCCGCTTCTGGATGGCATATTGCAGGTATCACTTAGCAGTATCAAACCAGCCCGACTTGGCACTGGTGCCACCTTGGGTCTGGGAACCATGCTGCGTATCGTGGATTCTAAGGAGCCAGCCGGCCACTCCCAGCCACAGGCCCCCAAACACAAACAACGGCGCTTTTCCCTGGAAAACAAAACTCGCCTGCCAACTTTTTGATGGCAGATTGCAGGAGCCACTTGGTACTATCAAATCAGCCCAACTTGGCACTGGTGCCACCATGGGTCTGGTAACCATCCTGCCTATCGTAGCTTTTCAGGAGCCAGCCGGTCACTCCCAGCCATAGGCCCCCAGACAAAAACCTCGGCCTGTTTACCTGGCAAACAAAAGTAAGCTACCCCGCTTCTGGATGGCAGATTGCAGGAGCCACTTTGCACCATCAAACCAGCCCGACTTGGCACTGGTGCCACCTCTGGTCTGGGAACCGTCCTGCGTATCGTGGATTCTAATTAGGCAGCCGGCCACTCCCAGCCACAGGCCCCCAAACACAAACAACGGCGCTTTTCCCTGGAAAACAAAACTCGCCTGCCAACTTTTTGATGGCAGATTGCAGGAGCCACTTGGTACTATCAAATCAGCCCAACTTGGCACTGATGCCACCATGGGTCTGGTCACCATCCTGCCTATCGTAGCTTTTCAGGAGCCAGCCGGTCACTCCCAGCCATAGGCCCCCAGACACAAACCTCGGCCTGTTTCCTTGGCAAAAAAAATTAAGCTGCCCCGCTTCTGGATGGCAGATTGCTGGAACCACTTGGTACTATCAAATCAGCCCAACTTGGCACTGGTGCCACCTTGGGTCTGGGAACCATGCTGCGTATCGTGGATTCTAAGGAGCCAGCCGGCCACTCCCAGCCACAGGCCACCAAACACAAACAACGGCGCTTTTCCCTGGAAAACAAAACTCGCCTGCCAACATTTTGATGGCAGATTGTAGGAGCCACTTGGTACTATCAAATCAGCCCAACTTGGCACTGGTGCCAGCATGCGTCTGGAAACCATCCTGCCTATCGTAGCTTTTCAGGAGCCAGCCGGTCACTCCCAGCCATAGGCACCCAGACAAAAACCTCGGCCCGTTTCCCTGGCAAACAAAAGTAAGCTACCCCGCTTCTGGTTGGCAGATTGCAGGAGCCATTTTGCACCATCAAACTGGCCCGACTTGGCACTGGTGCCACCTCTGGTCTGGGAACCATCCTGCGTATCGTGGATTCTAAGGAGCCAGCCGGCCACTCCCAGCCACAGGCCCCCAAACAAAAACAACGGCGCTTTTCCCTGGAAAACAAAACTCGCCTGCCAACTTTTTGATGGCAGATTGCAGGAGCCACTTGGTACTATCAAACCAGCCCAACTTGGCACTGCTGCCACCATGGGTCTGGTCACCATCCTGCCTATCGTAGCTTTTCAGGAGCCAGCCGGTCACTCCCAGCCATAGGCCCACAGACACAAACCTCGGCCCATTTCCCTGGCAAACAAAAGTAAGCTGCCCCGCCTCTGGATGGCAGATTGCAGGAATCATTTGGTAGTGTCAAACCAGCCCGACTTGGCACTGGTGCCACCTCTGGTCTGGGAACCATCCTGCGTATCGTGGATTCTAAGGAGCCAGCCGGCCACTCCCAGCCACAGGCCCCCAAACACAAACAACGGCGCTTTTCCCTGGAAAACAAAACTCGCCTGCCAATATTTGATGGCAGATTGCAGGAGACACTTGGTACTATCAAACCAGCCCAACTTGGCACTGGTGCCACCATGGGTCTGGTAACCATCCTGCATATCGTAGCTTTTCAGGAGCCAGCCGGTCACTCCCAGCCATAGGCCCCCAGACACAAACCTCGGCTCGTTACCCTGGCAAAGAAAAGTAAGCTGCCCCGCTTCTGGATGGCAGATTGCAGGTACCACTTAGCAGTATCAAACCAGCCCGACTTGGCACTGGTGCCACCTTGGGTCTGGGAACCATGCTGCGTATCGTGGATTCTAAGGAGCCAGCCGGCCACTCCCAGCCACAGTCCCCCAAACACAAACAACGGCGCTTTTTCCTGGAAAACAAAACTCGCCTGCCAACTTTTTGATGGCAGATTGCAGGAGCCACTTGGTACTATCAAATCAGCCCAACTTGGCACTGGTGCCACCATGGGTCTGGTAACCATCCTGCCTATCGTAGCTTTTCAGGAGCCAGCCGGTCACTCCCAGCCATAGGCCCCCAGACAAAAACCTCGGCCCTTTTCCCTGGCAAACAAAAGTAAGCTACCCCGCTTCTGGATGGCAGATTGCAGGAGCCACTTTGCACCATCAAACCAGCCCGACTTGGCACTGGTGCCACCTCTGGTCTGGGAAACATCCTGCGTATCGTGGATTCTAATTAGGCAGCCGGCCACTCCCAGCCACAGGCCCCCAAACACAAACAACGGCGCTTTTCCCTGGAAAACAAAACTCGCCTGCCAACTTTTTGATGGCAGATTGCAGGAGCCACTTGGTAATATCAAATCAGCCCAACTTGGCACTGGTGCCACCATGGGTCCGGTAACCATCCTGCCTATCGTAGCTTTTCAGGAGCCAGCCGGTCACTCCCAGCCATAGGCCCCCAGACACAATGCTCGGCCCGTTTCCCTGGCAAACAAAAGTAAGCTGCCCCGCTTCTGGATGGCAGATTGCAGGAGCCACTTTGCACCATTAAACTAGCCCGACTTGGCACTGGTGCCACGTCTGGTCCTGGGACCATGCTGCGTATCGTGGATTCTAAGGAGCCAGCCGGCCACTCCCAGCCACAGTCCCCCAAACACAAACAACGGCGCTTTTCCCTGGAGAACAAAACTCGCCTGCCAACTTTTTGATGGCAGATTGCAGGAGCCACTTGGTACTATCAAACCAGCCCAACTTGGCACTGGTGCCACCATGGGTCTGGTCACCATCCTGCCTATCGTAGCTTTTCAGGAGCCAGCCGGTCACTCCCAGCCATAGGCCCCCAGACACAAACCTCGGCCCGTTTCCCTGGCAATCAAAAGTAAGCTGCCCCGCTTCTGGATGGCAGATTGCTGGAACCACTTGGTAGTACCAAACCAGCCCAACTTGGCACTGGTGCCACCTTGGGTCTGGGAACCATGCTGCGTATCGTGGATTCTAAGGAGCCACCTGGCCACTCCCAGCCACAGGCCCCCAAACACAAACAACGGCGCTTTTCCCTGGAAAACAAAACTCGCCTGCCAACTGTGTGATTGCAGATTGCCGGAGCCCCTTGGTACTATCAAACCAGCCCAACTTGGCACTGGTGCCACCATGGGTCTGGTCACCATCCTGCCTATCGCAGCTTTTCAGGAGCCAGCCAGTCACTCACAGCCATATGCCCCGAGACACAAACCTCGGCCCGTTTCCCTGGCAAAGAAAAGTAAGCTGCCCCGCTACTGGATGGCAGATTGCAGGAGCCACTTTGCACCATCAAACCAGCCCGACTTGGCACTTGTGCCACCTTGGGTCTGGGAAACATCCTGCGTATCGTGGATTCTAAGGAGCCAGCTGGCCACACCCAGCCACATTCCGCCAAACACAAACAACGGCGCTTTTCCCTGGAAAACAAAACTCGCCTGCCTACTTTTTGATGGCAGATTGCAGGAGACACGTGGTACTATCAAACCAGCCCAACTTGGCACTGGTGCCACCATGGGTCTGGTCACCATCCTGCCTATCGTAGCTTTTCAGGAGCCAGCCGGTCACTCCCAGCCATAGGCCCCCAGACACAAACCTCGGCTCGTTACCCTGGAAAACAAAAGTAAGCTACCCCGCTTCTGGATGGCAGATTTTAGGTACCACTTAGCAGTATCAAACCAGCCCAACTTGGCACTGGTGCCACCTTGGGTCTGGGAACCATGCTGCGTATCGTGGATTCTAAGGAGCCAGCCGGCCACTCCCAGCCACAGGCCCCCAAACACAAACAACGGCGCTTTTCCCTGGAAAACAAAACTCGCCTGCCAACTTTTTGATGGCAGATTGCAGGAGCCACTTGGTACTATCAAATCAGCCCAACTTGGCACTGGTGCCTCCATGGGTCTGGAAACCATCCTGCCTATCGTAGCTTTTCAGGAGGAAGCCGGTCACTCCCAGGCATAGGCCCCCAGACAAAAACCTCGGCCTGTTTACCTGGCAAACAAAAGTAAGCTACCCCGCTTCTGGATGGCAGATTGCAGGAGCCACTTTGCACCATCAAACCAGCCGGACTTGGCACTGGTGCCACCTCTGGTCTGGGAACCATCCTGCGTATCGTGGATTCTAATTAGGCACCCGGCCACTCCCAGCCACAGGCCCCAAAACACAAACAGCGGCGCTTTTCCCTGGAAAACAAAACTCGCCTGCCAACTTTTTGATGGCAGATTGCAGGAGCCACTTGGTACTATCAAATCAGCCCAACTTGGCACTGGTGCCACCATGGGTCTGGTAACCATCCTGCCTATCGTAGCTTTTCGGGAGCCAGCCGGTCACTCCCAGCCATAGGCCCCCAGACACAAACCTCGGCCCGTTTCCCTGGCAAACAAAAGTAAGCTGCCCCGCTTCTGGATGGCAGATTGCAGGAACCACTTGGTAGTATCAAACCAGCCCGACTTGGCACTGGTGCCACCTCTGGACTGGGAACCATCCTGCGTATCGTGGATTCTAAGGAGCCAGCCGACCACTCCCAGCCACAGGCCCCCAAACACAAACAACGGCGCTTTTCCCTGGAAAACAAAACTCGCCTGCCAAATTTTTGATGGCAGATTACCGGAGCCCCTTGGTACTATCAAACCAGCCCAACTTGGCACTGGTGCCACCTTGGCTCTGGGAACTATGCTGCGTAACGTAGATTCTAAGACGCCATGGGGCCACTCCCAGCCACAGGCCCCCAAACACAAACAACGGCGCTTTTCCCTGGAAAACAAAACTCGCCTGCCAACTTTTTGATGGCAGATTGCAGGAGCCACTTGGTAATATCAAATCAGCCCAACTTGGCACTGGTGCCACCATGGGTCCGGTAACCATCCTGCCTATCGTAGCTTTTCAGGAGCCAGCCGGTCACTCCCAGCCATAGGCCCCCAGACACAAACCTCGGCCCGTTTCCCTTGCAAACAAAAGTAAGCTGCCCCGCTTCTGGATGGCAGATTGCAGGAGCCACTTTACACCATTAAACTAGTCCGACTTGGCACTGGTGCCACGTCTGGTCCTGGGACCATGCTGCGTATCGTGGATTCTAAGGAGCCAGCCGGCCATTCCCAGCCACAGGCCCCCAAACACAAACAACGGCGCTTTTCCCTGGAAAACAAAACTCGCCTGCCAACTTTTTGATGGCAGATTGCAGGAGCCACTTGGTACTATCAAACCAGCCCAACTTGGCACTGGTGCCAACATGGGTCTGGTCACCATCCTACCTATCGTAGCTTTTCAGGAGCCAGCCGGTCACTCCCAGCCATAGGCCCCCAGACACAAACCTCGGCCCGTTTCCCTGGCAAACAAAAGTAACCTGCCCCGCTTCTGGATTGCAGATTGCTGGAACCACTTGGTACTATCAAACCAGCCCGACTTGGCACTGGTGCCACCTTGGCTCTGGTAACCATGTTGCGTATCGTGGATTCTAAGGAGCCAGCCGGCCACTGCCAGCCACATTCCGCCAAACACAAACAACGGTGCTTTTCCCTGGAAAACAAAACTCGCCTGCCAACTTTTTGATGGCAGATTGTAGGAGCCACTTGCTACTATCAAATCAGCCCAACTTGGCGCTGGTGCCAGCATGGGTCTGGAAACCATCCTGCCTATCGTAGCTTTTCAGGAGCCAGCCGGTCACTCCCAGCCATAGGCCCCCAGACAAAAACCTCGGCCCGTTTCCCTGGCACACAAAAGTAAGCTACCCCGCTTCTGGTTGGCAGATTGCAGGAGCCAATTGGTAGTATCAAACCAGCCCAACTTGGCACTGGTGCCACCTTGGCTCTGGGAACTATGCTGCGAAACGTAGATTCTAAGACGCCATGGGGCCACTCCCAGCCACAGGCCCCCAAACACAAACAACGGCGCTTTTCCCTGGTAAACAAAACTCGCCTGCCAATATTTGATGGCAGATTGCAGGAGACACTTGGTACTATCAAACCAGCCCAACTTGGCACTGGTGCCACCATGGGTCTGGTAACCATCCTGCATATCGTAGCTTTTCAGGAGCCAGCCGGTCACTCCCAGCCATAGGCCCCCAGACACAAACCTCAGCTCGTTACCCTGGCAAAGAAAAGTAAGCTGCCCCGCTTCTGGATGGCAGATTGCAGGTACCACTTAGCAGTATCAAACCAGCCCAACTTGCCACTGGTGCCACCTTGGGTCTGGGAACCATGCTGCGTATCGTGGATTCTAAGGAGCCAGCCGGCCACTCCCAGCCACAGGCCCCCAAACACAAACAACGGCGCTTTTCCCTGGAAAACAAAACTCGCCTGCCATCTTTTTGATGGCAGATTGCAGGAGCCACTTGGTACTATCAAATCAGCCCAACTTGGCACTGGTGCCACCATGGGTCTGGTAACCATCCTGCCTATCGTAGCTTTTCAGGAGCCAGCCGGTCACTCCCAGCCATAGGCCCCCAGACAAAAACCTCGGCCCTTTTCCCTGGCAAACATAAGTAAGCTACCCCGCTTCTGGATGGCAGATTGCAGGAGCCACTTTGCACCATCAAACCAGCCCGACTTGGCACTGGTGCCACCTCTGGTCTGGGAACCATCCTGCGTATCGTGGATTCTAAGGAGCCAGCCGGCCACTCCCAGCCACAGGCCCCCAAACACAAACAACGGCGCTTTTCCCTGGAAAACAAAACTCGCCTGCCAACTTTTTGATGGCAGATTGCAGGAGCCACTTGGTAATATCAAATCAGCCCAACTTGGCACTGGTGCCACCATGGGTCCGGTAACCATCCTGCCTATCGTAGCTTTTCAGGAGCCAGCCGGTCACTCCCAGCCATAGGCCCCCAGACACACACCTCGGCCCGTTTCCCTGGCAAACAAAAGTAAGCTGCCCCGCTTCTGGATGGCAGATTGCAGGAGCCACTTTGCACCATTAAACTAGCCCGACTTGGCACTGGTGCCACGTCTGGTCCTGGGACCATGCTGCGTATCGTGGATTCTAAGGAGCCAGCTGGCCACTCCCAGCCACAGTCCCCCAAACACAAACAACGGCGCTTTTCCCTGGAGAACAAAACTCGCCTGCCAACTTTTGATGGCAGATTGCAGGAGCCACTTGGTACTATCAAACCAGCCCAACTTGGCACTGGTGCCACCATGGGTCTGGTCACCATCCTGCCTATCGTAGCTTTTCAGGAGCCAGCCGGTCACTCCCAGCCATAGGCCCCCAGACACAAACCTCGGCCCGTTTCCCTGGCAAACAAAAGTAAGCTGCCCCGCTTCTGGATGGCAGATTGCTGGAACCACTTGGTAGTACCAAACCAGCCCAACTTGGCACTGGTGCCACCTTGGGTCTGGGAACCATGCTGCGTATCGTGGATTCTAAGGAGCCACCTGGCCACTCCCAGCCACAGGCCCCCAAACACAAACAACGGCGCTGTTTCCTGGAAAACAAAACTCGCCTGCCAACTGTTTGATTGCAGATTGCCGGAGCCCCTTGGTACTATCAAACCAGCCCAACTTGGCACTGGTGCCACCATGGGTCTGGTCACCATCCTGCCTATCGTAGCTTTTCAGGAGCCAGCCAGTCACTCACAGCCCTATGCCTCGTGACACAAACCTCGGCCCGTTTCCCTGGCAAAGAAAAGTAAGCTGCCCCGCTACTGGATGGCAGATTGCAGGAGCCACTTTGCACCATCAAACCAGCCCGACTTGGCACTTGTGCCACCTTGGGTCTGGGAACCATGCTGCGTATCGTGGATTCTAAGGAGCCAGCTGGCCACACCCAGTCACATTCCGCCAAACACAAACAACGGCGCTTTTCCCTGGAAAACAAAACTCGCCTGCCAACTTTTTGATGGCAGATTGCAGGAGACACGTGGTACTATCAAACCAGCCCAACTTGGCACTGGTGCCACCATGGGTCTGGTCACCATCCTGCCTATCGTAGCTTTTCAGGAGCCAGCCGGTCACTCCCAGCCATAGGCCCCCAGACAAAAAACCTCGGCTCGTTACCCTGGCAAACAAAAGTAAGCTACCGCGCTTCTGGATGGCAGATTTTAGGTACCACTTAGCAGTATCAAACCAGCCCAACTTGGCACTGGTGCCACCTCTGGTCTGGGAACCATGCTGCGTATCGTGGATTCTAAGGAGCCAGCCGGCCACTCCCAGCCACAGGCCCCCAAACACAAACAACGGCGCTTTTCCCTGGAAAACAAAACTCGCCTGCCAACTTTTTGATGGCAGATTGCAGGAGCCACTTGGTACTATCAAATCAGCCCAACTTGGCACTGGTGCCTCCATGGGTCTGGAAACCATCCTGCCTATCGTAGCTTTTCAGGAGGAAGCCGGTCACTCCCAGGCATAGCCCCCAGACAAAAACCTCGGCCTGTTTACCTGGCAAACAAAAGTAAGCTACCCCGCTTCTGGATGGCAGATTGCAGGAGCCACTTTGCACCATCAAACCAGCCGGACTTGGCACTGGTGCCACCTCTGGTCTGGGAACCATCCTGCGTATCGTGGATTCTAATTAGGCACCCGGCCACTCCCAGCCACAGGCCCCCAAACACAAACAGCGGCGCTTTTCCCTGGAAAACAAAACTCGCCTGCCAACTTTTTGAGGGCAGATTGCAGGAGCCACTTGGTACTATCAAATCAGCCCAACTTGGCACTGGTGCCACCATGGGTCTGGTAACCATCCTGCCTATCGTAGCTTTTCGGGAGCCAGCCGGTCACTCCCAGCCATAGGCCCCCAGACACAAACCTCGGCCCGTTTCCCTGGCAAACAAAAGTAAGCTGCCCCGCTTCTGGATGGCAGATTGCAGGAACCACTTGGTAGTATCAAACCAGCCCGACTTGGCACTGGTGCCACCTCTGGTCTGGGAACCATCCTGCGTATCGTGGATTCTAAGGAGCCAGCCGACCACTCCCAGCCACAGGCCCCCAAACAAAAACAACGGCGCTTTTCCCTGGAAAACAAAACTCGCCTGCCAACTTTTTGATGGCAGATTACCGGAGCCCCTTGGTACTATCAAACCAGCCCAACTTGGCACTGGTGCCACCTTGGCTCTGGGAACTATGCTGCGTAACGTAGATTCTAAGACGCCATGGGGCCACTCCCAGCCACAGGCCCCCAAACACAAACAACGGCGCTTTTCCCTGGAAAACAAAACTCGCCTGCCAACTTTTTGATGGCAGATTGCAGGAGCCACTTGGTAATATCAAATCAGCCCAACTTGGCACTGGTGCCAACATGGGTCCGGTAACCATCCTGCCTATCGTAGCTTTTCAGGAGCCAGCCGGTCACTCCCAGCCATAGGCCCCCAGACACAAACCTCGGCCCGTTTCCCTGGCAAACAAAAGTAAGCTGCCCCGCTTCTGGATGGCAGATTGCAGGAGCCACTTTACACCATTAAACTAGCCCGACTTGGCACTGGTGCCACGTCTGGTCCTGGGACCATGCTGCGTATCGTGGATTCTAAGGAGCCAGCCGGCCACTCCCAGCCACAGGCCCCCAAACACAAACAACGGCGCTTTTCCCTGGAAAACAAAACTCGCCTGCCAACTTTTTGATGGCAGATTGCAGGAGCCACTTGGTACTATCAAACCAGCCCAACTTGGCACTGGTGCCAGCATGGGTCTGGTCACCATCCTGCCTTTCGTAGCTTTTCAGGAGCCAGCCGGTCACTCCCAGCCATAGGCCCCCAGACACAAACCTCGGCCCGTTTCCCTGGCAAACAAAAGTAACCTTCCCCGCTTCTGGATTGCAGATTGCTGGAACCACTTGGTACTATCAAACCAGCCCGACTTGGCACTGGTGCCACCTTGGCTCTGGTAACCATGTTGCGTATCGTGGATTCTAAGGAGCCAGCCGGCCACTGCCAGCCACATTCCGCCAAACACAAACAACGGTGCTTTTCCCTGGAAAACAAAACTCGCCTGCCAACTTTTTGATGGCAGATTGTAGGAGCCACTTGCTACTATCAAATCAGCCCAACTTGGCGCTGGTGCCAGCATGGGTCTGGAAACCATCCTGCCTATCGTAGCTTTTCAGGAGCCAGCCGGTCACTCCCAGCCATAGGCCCCCAGACAAAAACCTCGGCCCGTTTCCCTGGCACACAAAAGTAAGCTACCCCGCTTCTGGTTGGCAGATTGCAGGAGCCAATTGGTAGTATCAAACCAGCCCAACTTGGCACTGGTGCCACCTTGGCTCTGTGAACCATGCTGCGTATCGTGGATTCTAAGGAGCCAGCCGGCCACTCCCAGCCACAGGCCCCCAAACACAAACAACGGCACTTTTCCCTGGAAAACAAAACTCGCCTGCCAACTTTTTGATGGCAGATTGCAGGAGCCACTTGGTACTATCAAATCAGCCCAACTTGGCACTGGTGCCACCATGGGTCTGGTCACCATCCTGCCTATCGTAGCTTTTCAGGAGCCAGCCGGTCACTCCCAGCCATAGGCCCCCAGACACAAACCTCGGCCCGTTTCCCTGGCAAACAAAATTAAGCTGCCCTGCTACTGGAGGGCAGATTGCTGGAAGCACTTGGTACTATCAAACCAGCCCGACTTGGCACTGGTGCCACCTTGGGTCTGGGAACCATGCTGCGTATCGTGGATTCTAAGGAGCCAGCCGGCCACTCCCAGCCACATTCCGCCAAACACAAACAACGGTGCTTTTCCCTGGAAAACAAAACTCGCCTGCCAACTTTTTGATGGCAGATTGTAGGAGACACTTGGTACTATCAAACCAGCCCAACTTGGCACTGGTGCCACCTTGGCTCTAGGAACCATGCTGCGTAACGTAGATTCTAAGACGCCAGGGGGCCACTCCCAGCCACAGGCCCCCAAACACAAACAACGGCACTTTTCCCTGGAAAACAAAACTCGCCTGCCAACTTTTTTATGGCAGATTGCAGGAGACACTTGGTACTATCAAATCAGCCCAACTTGGCACTGGTGCCACCATGGGTCTCGTCACCATCCTGCCTATCGTAGCTTTTCAGGAGCCAGCCGGTCACTCCCAGCCATAGGCCCCCAGACACAAACCTCGGCTCGTTACCCTGGCAAACAAAAGTAAGCTGCCCCGCTTCTGGATGGCTGATTGCAGGTATCACTTAGCAGTATCAAACCAGCCCGACTTGGCACTGGTGCCACCTTGGGTCTGGGAACCATGCTGCGTATCGTGGATTCTAAGGAGCCAGCCGGCCACTCCCAGCCACAGGCCCCCCAAACACAATCAACGGCGCTTTTTCCTGGAAAACAAAACTCGCCTGCCAACTTTTTGATGGCAGATTGCAGGAGCCACTTGGTACTATCAAATCAGCCCAACTTGGCACTGGTGCCACCATGGGTCTGGTAACCATCCTGCCTATCGTAGCTTTTCAGGAGCCAGCCGGTCACTCCCAGCCATAGGCCCCCAGACAAAAACCTCGGCCCGTTTACCTGGCAAACAAAAGTAAGCTACCCCGCTTCTGGATGGCAGATTGCAGGAGCCACTTCGCACCATCAAACCAGTCCGACTTGGCACTGGTGCCACCTCTGGTCTGGGAACCGTCCTGCGTATCGTGGATTCTAATTAGGCAGCCGGCCACTCCCAGCCACAGGCCCACAAACACAAACAACGGCGCTTTTCCCTGGAAAACAAAACTCGCCTGCCAACATTTTGATGGCAGATTGCAGGAGCCACTTGGTACTATCAAACCAGCCCAACTTGGCACTGATGCCACCATGGGTCTGGTCACCATCCTGCCTATCGTAGCTTTTCAGGAGCCAGCCGGTCACTCCCAGCCATAGGCCCCCAGACACAAACCTCAGCCTGTTTCCTTGGCAAACAAAATTAAGCTGCCCCGCTTCTGGATGGCAGATTGCTGGAACCACTTGGTACTATCAAACCAGCCCGACTTGGCACTGGTGCCACCTTGGGTCTGGGAACCATGCTGCGTATCGTGGATTCTAAGGAGCCAGCCGGCCACTCCCAGCCACAGGCCCCCAAACACAAACAACGGCGCATTTCCCTGGAAAACAAAACTCGCCTGCCAACATTTTGAAGGCAGATTGTAGGAGCCACTTGGTACTATCAAATCAGCCCAACTTGGCACTGGTGCCAGCATGCGTCTGGAAACCATCCTGCCTATCGTAGCTTTTCAGGAGCCAGGCGGTCACTCCCAGCCATAGGCCCCCAGACAAAAACCTCGGCCCGTTTCCCTGGCAAACAAAAGTAAGCTACCCCGCTTCTGGTTGGCAGATTGCAGGAGCCATTTTGCACCATCAAACTAGCCCGACTTGGCACTGGTGCCACCTCCGGTCTGGGAACCATCCTGCGTATCGTGGATTCTAAGGAGCCAGCCGGCCACTCCCAGCCACAGGCCCCCAAACACAAACAACGGCGCTTTTCCCTGGAAAACAAAACTCGCCTGCCAACTTTTTGATGGCAGATTGCAGGAGCCACTTGGTACTATCAAACCAGCCCAACTTGGCACTGCTGCCACCATGGGTCTGGTCACCATCCTGCCTATCGTAGCTTTTCAGGAGCCAGCCGGTCACTCCCAGCCATAGGCCCCCAGACACAAACCTCGGCCCATTTCCCTGGCAAACAAAAGTAAGCTGCCCCGCTTCTGGATGGCAGATTGCAGGAACCACTTGGTAGTATCAAACCAGCCCGACTTGGCACTGGTGCCACCTCTGGTCTGGGAACCATCCTGCGTATCGTGGATTCTAAGGAGCCAGCCGGCCACTCCCAGCCACAGGCCCCCAAACACAAACAACGGCGCTTTTCCCTGGAAAACAAAACTCGCCTGCCAACTTTTTGATGGCAGATTACCGGAGCCCCTTGGTACTATCAAACCAGCCCAACTTGGCACTGGTGCCACCTTGGCTCTGGGAACTATGCTGCGTAACGTAGATTCTAAGACGCCATGGGGCCACTCCCAGCCACAGGCCCCTAAACACAAACAACGGCGCTTTTCCCTGGAAAAAAAAACTCGCCTGCCAATATTTGATGGCAGATTGCAGGAGCCACTTGGTACTATCAAACCAGCCCAACTTGGCACTGGTGCCACCATGGGTCTGGTAACCATCCTGCCTATCGTAGCTTTTCAGGAGCCAGCCGGTCACTCCCAGCCATAGGCCCCCAGACACAAACCTCGGCCCGTTTCCCTGGCAAACAAAAGTAAGCTGCCCCGCTTCTGGATGGCAGATTGCAGGTACCACTTAGCAGTATCAAACCAGCCCGACTTGGCACTGGTGCCACCTTGGGTCTGGGAACCATGCTGCGTATCAGGGATTCTAAGGAGCCAGCCGGCCACTCCCAGCCACAGGCCCCCAAACACAAACAACGGCGCTGTTTCCTGGAAAACAAAACTCGCCTGCCAACTTTTTGATGGCAGATTGCAGGAGCCACTTGGTACTATCAAATCTGCCCAACTTGGCACTGGTGCCACCATGGGTCTGGTAACCATCCTGCCTATCGTAGCTTTTCAGGAGCCAGCCGGTCACTCCCAGCCATAGGCCCCCAGACAAAAACCTCGGCCCGTTTCCCAGGCAAACAAAAGTAAGCTACCCCGCTTCTGGATGGCAGATTGCAGGAGCCACTTTGCACCATCAAACCAGCCCGACTTGGCACTGGTGCCACCTCTGGTCTGGGAACCATCCTGCGTATCGTGGATTCTAATTAGGCAGCCGGCCACTCCCAGCCACAGGCCCCCAAACACAAACAACGGCGCTTTTCCCTGGAAAACAAAACTCGCCTGCCAACTTTTTGATGGCAGATTGCAGGAGCCACTTGGTAATATCAAATCAGCCCAACTTGGCACTGGTGCCACCATGGGTCCGGTAACCATCCTGCCTATCGTAGCTTTTCAGGAGCCAGCCGGTCACTCCCAGCCATAGGCCCACAGACACAAACCTCGGCCCGTTTCCCTGGCAAACAAAAGTAAGCTGCCCCGCTTCTGGATGGCAGATTGCAGGAGCCACTTTGCACCATTAAACTAGCCCGACTTGGCACTGGTGCCACGTCTGGTCCTGGGACCATGCTGCGTATCGTGGATTCTAAGGAGCCAGCCGGCCACTCCCAGCCACAGTCCCCCAAACACAAACAACGGCGCTTTTCCCTGGAAAACAAAACTCGCCTGCCAAATTTTTGATGGCAGATTGCAGGAGCCACTTGGTACTATCAAACCAGCCCAACTTGGCACTGGTGCCACCATGGGTCTGGTCACCATCCTGCCTATCGTAGCTTTTCAGGAGCCAGCCGGTCACTCCCAGCCATAGGCCCCCAGACACAAACCTCGGCCCGTTTCCCTGGCAAACAAAAGTAAGCTGCCCCGCTTCTGGATGGCAGATTGCTGGAACCACTTGTTACTATCAAACCAGCCCGACTTGGCACTGGTGCCACCTTGGGTCTGGGAACCATGTTGCGTATCGTGGATTCTAAGGAGCCAGCCAGCCACTCCCAGCCATAGGCCCCCAAACACAAACAACGGCGCTTTACCCTGGAAAACAAAACTCGCCTGCCAACTTTTTGATGGCAGATTGTAGGAGCCACTTGGTACTATCAAATCAGCCCAACTTGGCACTGGTGCCAGCATGGGTCTGGAAACCATCCTGCCTATCGTAGCTTTTCAGGAGCCAGCCGGTCACTCCCAGCCATAGGCCCCCAGACAAAAACCTCGGCCCGTTTCCCTGGCACACAAAAGTAAGCTACCCCGCTTCTGGTTGGCAGATTGCAGGAGCCAATTCGTAGTATCAAACCAGCCCAACTTGGCACTGGTGCCACCTTGGCTCTGTGAACCATGCTGCGTATCGTGGATTCTAAGGAGGCAGCCGGCCACTCCCAGCCACAGGCCCCCAAACACAAACAACGGCACTTTTCCCTGTAAAACAAAACTCGCCTGCAACTTTTTGATGGCAGATTGCAGGAGCCACTTGGTACTATCAAACCAGCCCAACTTGGTACTGCTGCCACCATGGGTCTGGTCACCATCCTGCCTATCGTAGCTTTTCAGGAGCCAGCCAGTCACTCACAGCCCTATGCCCCGTGACACAAACCTCGGCCCGTTTCCCTGGCAAAGAAAAGTAAGCTGCCCCGCTTCTGGATGGCAGATTGCAGGAGCCACTTTGCACCATCTAACCAGCCCGACTTGGCACTGGTGCCACCTTGGATCTGGGAACCATGCTGCGTATCGTGGATACTAAGGAGCCAGCCGGCCACACCAAGCCACATTCCGCCAAACAGAAACAACGGCGCTTTACCCTGGAAAACAAAACTCGCCTGCCAACTTTTTGATGGCAGACTGCAGGAGACACTCGGTACTATCAAACCAGCCCAACTTGGCACTAGTGCCACCTTGGCTCTGGGAACCATGCTGCGTAACGTAGATTCTAAGACGCCAGGGGGCCACTCCCAGCCACAGGCCCCCAAACACAAACAACGGCGCTTTTCCCTGGAAAACAAAACTCGCCTGCCAACTTTTTGATGGCAGATTGCAGGAGCCACTTGGTACTATCAAATCAGCCCAACTTGGCACTGGTGCCACCATGGGTCTGGTAACCATCCCGCCTATCGAAGCTTTTCAGGAGCCAGCCGGTCACTCCCAGCCATAGGCCCCCAGACACAAACCTCGGCCCGTTTCCCTGGCAAACAAAATTAAGCTGCCCCGCTACTGGATGGCAGATTGCTGGAACCACTTGGTACTATCAAACCAGCCCGACTTGGCACTGGTGCCACCTTGGGTCTGGGAACCATGCTGCGTATCGTGGATTCTAAGGAGCCAGCCGGCCACTCCCAGCCACATTCCGCCAAACACAAACAACGGTGCTTTTCCCTGGAAAACAAAACTCGCCTGCCAACTTTTTGATGGCAGATTGTAGGAGACACTTGGTACTATCAAACCAGCCCAACTTGGCACTGGTGCCACCTTGGCTCTAGGAACCATGCTGCGTAACGTAGATTCTAAGACGCCAGGGGGCCACTCCCAGCCACAGGCCCCCAAACACAAACAACGGCGCTTTTCCCTGGAAAACAAAACTCGCCTGCCAACTTTTTGATGGCAGATTGCAGGAGACACTTGGTACTATCAAATCAGCCCAACTTGGCGCTGGTGCCACCATGGGTCTCGTCACCATCCTGCCTATCGTAGCTTTTCAGGAGCCAGCCGGTCACTCCCAGCCATAGGCCCCCAGACACAAACCTCGGCTCGTTACCCTGGCAAACAAAACTAAGCTGCCCCGCTTCTGGATGGCAGATTGCAGGTATCACTTAGCAGTATCAAACCAGCCCGACTTGGCACTGGTGCCACCTTGGGTCTGGGAACCATGCTGCGTATCGTGGATTCTAAGGAGGCAGCCGGCCACTCCCAGCCACAGGCCCCCAAACACAAACAACGGCACTTTTCCCTGTAAAACAAAACTCGCCTGCAACTTTTTGATGGCAGATTGCAGGAGCCACTTGGTACTATCAAACCAGCCCAACTTGGTACTGCTGCCACCATGGGTCTGGTCACCATCCTGCCTATCGTAGCTTTTCAGGAGCCAGCCAGTCACTCACAGCCCTATGCCCCGTGACACAAACCTCGGCCCGTTTCCCTGGCAAAGAAAAGTAAGCTGCCCCGCTTCTGGATGGCAGATTGCAGGAGCCACTTTGCACCATCTAACCAGCCCGACTTGGCACTGGTGCCACCTTGGATCTGGGAACCATGCTGCGTATCGTGGATACTAAGGAGCCAGCCGGCCACACCAAGCCACATTCCGCCAAACAGAAACAACGGCGCTTTACCCTGGAAAACAAAACTCGCCTGCCAACTTTTTGATGGCAGACTGCAGGAGACACTCGGTACTATCAAACCAGCCCAACTTGGCACTAGTGCCACCTTGGCTCTGGGAACCATGCTGCGTAACGTAGATTCTAAGACGCCAGGGGGCCACTCCCAGCCACAGGCCCCCAAACACAAACAACGGCGCTTTTCCCTGGAAAACAAAACTCGCCTGCCAATTTTTGATGGCAGATTGCAGGAGCCACTTGGTACTATCAAATCAGCCCAACTTGGCACTGGTGCCACCATGGGTCTGGTAACCATCCCGCCTATCGAAGCTTTTCAGGAGCCAGCCGGTCACTCCCAGCCATAGGCCCCCAGACACAAACCTCGGCCCGTTTCCCTGGCAAACAAAATTAAGCTGCCCCGCTACTGGATGGCAGATTGCTGGAACCACTTGGTACTATCAAACCAGCCCGACTTGGCACTGGTGCCACCTTGGGTCTGGGAACCATGCTGCGTATCGTGGATTCTAAGGAGCCAGCCGGCCACTCCCAGCCACATTCCGCCAAACACAAACAACGGTGCTTTTCCCTGGAAAACAAAACTCGCCTGCCAACTTTTTGATGGCAGATTGTAGGAGACACTTGGTACTATCAAACCAGCCCAACTTGGCACTGGTGCCACCTTGGCTCTAGGAACCATGCTGCGTAACGTAGATTCTAAGACGCCAGGGGGCCACTCCCAGCCACAGGCCCCCAAACACAAACAACGGCGCTTTTCCCTGGAAAACAAAACTCGCCTGCCAACTTTTTGATGGCAGATTGCAGGAGACACTTGGTACTATCAAATCAGCCCAACTTGGCGCTGGTGCCACCATGGGTCTCGTCACCATCCTGCCTATCGTAGCTTTTCAGGAGCCAGCCGGTCACTCCCAGCCATAGGCCCCCAGACACAAACCTCGGCTCGTTACCCTGGCAAACAAAACTAAGCTGCCCCGCTTCTGGATGGCAGATTGCAGGTATCACTTAGCAGTATCAAACCAGCCCGACTTGGCACTGGTGCCACCTTGGGTCTGGGAACCATGCTGCGTATCGTGGATTCTAAGGAGCCAGCCGGCCACTCCCAGCCACAGGCCCCCAAACACAAACAACGGCGCTTTTTCCTGGAAAACAAAACTCGCCTGCCAACTTTTTGATGGCAGATTGCAGGAGCCACTTGGTACTATCAAATCAGCCCAACTTGGCACTGGTGCCACCATGGGTCTGGTAACCATCCTGCCTATCGTAGCTTTTCAGGAGCCAGCCGGTCACTCCCAGCCATAGGCCCCCAGACACAAACCTCAGCCTGTTTCCTTGGCAAACAAAATTAAGCTGCCCCGCTTCTGGATGGCAGATTGCTGGAACCACTTGGTACTATCAAACCAGCCCGACTTGGCACTGGTGCCACCTTGGGTCTGGGAACCATGCTGCGTATCGTGGATTCTAAGGAGCCAGCCGGCCACTCCCAGCCACATGCCGCCAAACACAAACAACGGCACATTTCCCTGGAAAACAAAACTCGCCTGCCAACATTTTGAAGGCAGATTGTAGGAGCCACTTGGTACTATCAAATCAGCCCAACTTGGCACTGGTGCCAGCATGCGTCTGGAAACCATCCTGCCTATCGTAGCTTTTCAGGAGCCAGCCGGTCACTCCCAGCCATAGGCTCCCAGACAAAAACCTCGGCCCGTTTCCCTGGCAAACAAAAGTAAGCTACCCCGCTTCTGGTTGGCAGATTGCAGGAGCCATTTTGCACCATCAAACTAGCCCGACTTGGCACTGGTGCCACCTCCGGTCTGGGAACCATCCTGCGTATCGTGGATTCAAAGGAGCCAGCCGGCCACTCCCAGCCACAGGCCCCCAAACACAAACAACGGCGCTTTACCCTGGAAAACAAAACTCGCCTGCCAACTTTTTGATGGCAGATTGTAGGAGCCACTTGGTACTATCAAATCAGCCCAACTTGGCACTGGTGCCAGCATGGGTCTGGAAACCATCCTGCCTATCGTAGCTTTTCAGGAGCCAGCCGGTCACTCCCAGCCATAGGCCCCCAGACAAAAACCTCGGCCCGTTTCCCTGGCACACAAAAGTAAGCTACCCCGCTTCTGGTTGGCAGATTGCAGGAGCCAATTGGTAGTATCAAACCAGCCCAACTTGGCACTGGTGCCACCTTAGCTCTGTGAACCATGCTGCGTATCGTGGATTCTAAGGAGGCAGCCGGCCACTCCCAGCCACAGGCCCCCAAACACAAACAACGGCACTTTTCCCTGGAAAACAAAACTCGCCTGCCAACATTTTGATGGCAGATTTCAGGAGCCACTTTGTACTATCAAACCAGCCCAACTTGGCACTGGTGCCACCATGGGTCTGGTCACCATCCTGCCTATCGTAGCTTTTCAGGAGCCAGCCAGTCACTCACAGCCCTATGCCCCGTGACACAAACCTCGGCCCGTTTCCCTGGCAAAGAAAAGTAAGCTGCCCCGCTTCTGGATGGCAGATTGCAGGAGCCACTTTGCACCATCTAACCAGCCCGACTTGGCACTGGTGCCACCTTGGATCTGGGAACCATGCTGCGTATCGTGGATTCTAAGGAGCCAGCCGGCCACACCAAGCCACATTCCGCCAAACACAAACAACGGCGCTTTACCCTGGAAAACAAAACTCGCCTGCCAACTTTTTGATGGCAGACTGCAGGAGACACTCGGTACTATCAAACCAGCCCAACTTGGCACTAGTGCCACCTTGGCTCTGGGAACCATGCTGCGTAACGTAGATACTAAGACGCCAGGGGGCCACTCCCAGCAGCAGGCCCCCAAACACAAACAACGGCGCTTTTCCCTGGAAAACAAAACTCGCCTGCCAACTTTTTGATGGCAGATTGCAGGAGCCACTTGGTACTATCAAATCAGCCCAACTTGGCACTGGTGCCACCATGGGTCTGGTAACCATCCCGCCTATCGAAGCTTTTCAGGAGCCAGCCGGTCACTCCCAGCCATAGGCCCCCAGACACAAACCTCGGCCCGTTTCCCTGGCAAACAAAATTAAGCTGCCCCGCTACTGGATGGCAGATTGCTGGAACCACTTGGTACTATCAAACCAGCCCGACTTGGCACTGGTGCCACCTCTGGTCTGGGAACCATCCTGCGTATCGTGGATTCTAAGGAGCCAGCCGGCCACTCCCAGCCACATTCCGCCAAACACAAACAACGGTGCTTTTCCCTGGAAAACAAAACTCGCCTGCCAACTTTTTGATGGCAGATTGTAGGAGACACTTGGTACTATCAAACCAGCCCAACTTGGAACTGGTGCCACCTTGGCTCTAGGAACCATGCTGCATAACGTAGATTCTAAGACGCCAGGGGGCCACTCCCAGCCACAGGCCCCCAAACACAAACAACGGCGCTTTTCCCTGGAAAACAAAACTCGCCTGCCAACTTTTTGATGGCAGATTGCAGGAGACACTTGGTACTATCAAATCAGCCCAACTTGGCGCTGGTGCCACCATGGGTCTCGTCACCATCCTGCCTATCGTAGCTTTTCAGGAGCCAGCCGGTCACTCCCAGCCATAGGCCCCCAGACACAAACCTCGGCTCGTTACCCTGGCAAACAAAACTAAGCTGCCCCGCTTCTGGATGGCAGATTGCAGGTACCACTTAGCAGTATCAAACCAGCCCGACTTGGCACTGGTGCCACCTTGGGTCTGGGAACCATGCTGCGTATCGTGGATTCTAAGGAGCCAGCCGGCCACTCCCAGCCACAGGCCCCCAAACACAAACAACGGCGCTTTTTCCTGGAAAACAAAACTCGCCTGCCAACTTTTTGATGGCAGATTGCAGGAGCCACTTGGTACTATCAAATCAGCCCAACTTGGCACTGGTGCCACCATGGGTCTCGTAACCATCCTGCCTATCGTAGCTTTTCAGGAGCCAGCCGGTCACTCCCAGCCATAGGCCCCCAGACAAAAACCTCGGCCCGTTTACCTGGCAAACAAAAGTAAGCTACCCCGCTTCTGGATGGCAGATTGCAGGAGCCACTTTGCACCATCAAACCAGTCCGACTTGGCACTGGTGCCACCTCTGGTCTGGGAACCGTCCTGCGTATCGTGGATTCTAATTAGACAGCCGGCCACTCCCAGCCACAGGCCCCCAAACACAAACAACGGCGCTTTTCCCTGGAAAACAAAACTCGCCTGCCAACTTTTTGATGGCAGATTGCAGGAGCCACTTGGTACTATCAAACCAGCCCAACTTGGCACTGATGCCACCATGGGTCTGGTCACCATCCTGCCTATCGTAGCTTTTCAGGAGCCAGCCGGTCACTCCCAGCCATAGGCCCCCAGACACAAACCTCAGCCTGTTTCCTTGGCAAACAAAATTAAGCTGCCCCGCTTCTGGATGGCAGATTGCTGGAACCACTTGGTACTATCAAACCAGCCCGACTTGGCACTGGTGCCACCTTGGGTCTGGGAACCATGCTGCGTATCGTGGATTCTAAGGAGCCAGCCGGCCACTCCCAGCCACAGGCCCCCAAACACAAACAACGGCGCATTTCCCTGGAAAACAAAACTCGCCTGCCAACATTTTGAAGGCAGATTGTAGGAGCCACTTGGTACTATCAAATCAGCCCAACTTGGCACTGGTGCCAGCATGCGTCTGGAAACCATCCTGCCTATCGTAGCTTTTCACGAGCCAGCCGGTCACTCCCAGCCATAGGCCCCCAGACAAAAACCTCGGCCCGTTTCCCTGGCAAACAAAAGTAAGCTACCCCGCTTCTGGTTGGCAGATTGCAGGAGCCATTTTGCACCATCAAACTAGCCCGACTTGGCACTGGTGCCACCTCCGGTCTGGGAACCATCCTGCGTATCGTGGATTCAAAGGAGCCAGCCGGCCACTCCCAGCCACAGGCCCCCAAACACAAACAACGGCGCTTTTCCCTGGAAAACAAAACTCGCCTGCCAACTTTTTGATGGCAGATTGCAGGAGACACTTGGTACTATCAAACCAGCCCAACTTGGCACTGGTGCCACCTTGGCTCTGGGAACTATGCCGCGTAACGTAGATTCTAAGACGCCATGGGGCCACTCCCAGCCACAGGCCCCTAAACACAAACAACGGCGCTTTTCCCTGGAAAACAAAACTCGCCTGCCAATATTTGATGGCAGATTGCAGGAGCCACTTGGTACTATCAAACCAGCCCAACTTGGCACTGGTGCCACCATGGGTCTGGTAACCATCCTGCATATCGTAGCTTTTCAGGAGCCAGCCGGTCACTCCCAGCCATAGGCCCCCAGACACAAACCTCGGCCCGTTTCCCTGGCAAACAAAAGTAAGCTGCCCCGCTTCTGGATGGCAGATTGCAGGTACCACTTAGCAGTATCAAACCAGCCCGACTTGGCACTGGTGCCACCTTGGGTCTGGGAACCATGCTGCGTATCGGGGATTCTAAGGAGCCAGCCGGCCACTCCCAGCCACAGGCCCCCAAACACAAACAACGGCACTTTTTCCTGGAAAACAAAACTCGCCTGCCAACTTTTTGATGGCAGATTGCAGGAGCCACTTGGTACTATCAAATCTGCCCAACTTGGCACTGGTGCCACCATGGGTCTGGTAACCATCCTGCCTATCGTAGCTTTTCAGGAGCCAGCCGGTCACTCCCAGCTATAGGCCCCCAGACAAAAACCTCGGCCCGTTTCCCTGGCAAACAAAAGTAAGCTACCCCGCTTCTGGATGGCAGATTGCAGGAGCCACTTTGCACCATCAAACCAGCCCGACTTGGCACTGGTGCCACCTCTGGTCTGGGAACCATCCTGCGTATCGTGGATTCTAATTAGGCAGCCGGCCACTCCCAGCCACAGGCCCCCAAACACAAACAACGGCGCTTTTCCCTGGAAACCAAACTCGCCTGCCAACTTTTTGATGGCAGATTGCAGGAGCCACTTGGTAATATCAAATCAGTCCAACTTGGCACTGGTGCCACCATGGGTCCGGTAACCATCCTGCCTATCGTAGCTTTTCAGGAGCCAGCCGGTCACTCCCAGCCATAGGCCCCCAGACACAAACCTCGGCCCGTTTCCCTGGCAAACAAAAGTAAGCTGCCCCGCTTCTGGATGGCAGATTGCAGGAGCCACTTTGCACCATTAAACTAGCCCGACTTGGCACTGGTGCCACGTCTGGTCCTGGGACCATGCTGCGTATCGTGGATTCTAAGGAGCCAGCCGGCCACTCCCAGCCACAGTCCCCCAAACACAAACAACAGCGCTTTTCCCTGGAAAACAAAACTCGCCTGCCAACTTTTTGATGGCAGATTGCAGGAGCCACTTGGTACTATCAAACCAGCCCAACTTGGCACTGGTGCCACCATGGGTCTGGTAACCATCCTGCCTATCGTAGCTTTTCAGGAGCCAGCCAGTCACTCACAGCCCTATGCCCCGTGACACAAACCTCGGCCCGTTTCCCTGGCAAAGAAAAGTAAGCTGCCCCGCTTCTGGATGGCAGATTGCAGGAGCCACTTTGCACCATCTAACCAGCCCGACTTGGCACTGGTGCCACCTTGGATCTGGGAACCATGCTGCGTATCGTGGATTCTAAGGAGCCAGCCGGCCACACCAAGCCACATTCCGACAAACACAAACAACGGCGCTTTACCCTGGAAAACAAAACTCGCCTGCCAACTTTTTGATGGCAGACTGCAGGAGACACTCGGTACTATCAAACCAGCCCAACTTGGCACTAGTGCCACCTTGGCTCTGGGAACCATGCTGCGTAACGTAGATTCTAAGACGCCAGGGGGCCACTCCCAGCCACAGGCCCCCAAACACAAACAACGGCGCTTTTCCCTGGAAAACAAAACTCGCCTGCCAATTTTTTGATGGCAGATTGCAGGAGACACTTGGTACTATCAAACCAGCCCAACTTGGCACTGATGCCACCATGGGTCTCGTCACCATCCTGCCTATCGTAGCTTTTCAGGAGCCAGCCGGTCACTCCCAGCCATAGGCCCCCAGACACAAACCTCGGCTCGTTTCCCTGGCAAACAAAAGTAAGCTGCCCCGCTTCTGGATGGCAGATTGCAGGTACCACTTAGCAGTATCAAACCAGCCCGACTTGGCACTGGTGCCACCTTGGGTCTGGGAACCATGCTGCGTATCGTGGATTCTAAGGAGCCAGCCGGCCACTCCCAGCCACAGGCCCCCAAACACAAACAACGGTGCTTTTCCCTGGAAAACAAAACTCGCCTGCCAACTTTTTGATGGCAGATTGCAGGAGCCACTTGGTACTATCAAATCAGCCCAACTTGGCACTGGTGCCACCATGGTTCTGGTCACCATCCTGCCTATCGTAGCTTTTCAGGAGCCAGCCGGTCACTCCCAGCCATAGGCCCCCAGACAAAAACCTCGGCCTGTATCCCAGGCAAAGAAAAGTAAGCTGCCCCGCTTCTGGATGGCAGATTGCAGGAGCCCCTTTGCACCATCAAACTAGCCCGACTTGGCACTGGTGCCACATCTGGTCCTGGAACCATGCTTAGTATCGTGGATTCTAAGGAGCCAGCCGGCCACTCCCAGCCACAGGCCCCCAAACACAAACAACGGCACTTTTGCCTGGAAAACAAAACTCGCCTGCCAATTTTTTGATGGCAGATTGCAGGAGACGCTTGGTACTATCAAATCAGCCAAACTTGGCACTGCTGCCACCATGGGTCTGGTCACCATCCTGCCTATCGTAGCTTTTCAGGAGCCAGCCGGTCACTCCCAGCCGTAGGCCCCCAGACAAAAACCTCGGCCCGTTTCCCTGGCACACAAAAGCAAGCTCCCCCGCTTCTGGTTGGCAGATTGCAGGAGACACTTTGCACCATCAAACTAGCCCGACTTGACACTGGTGCCACCTCTGGTCTGGGAACCGTCCTGCGTATCGTGGATTCTAATTAGGCAGCCGGCCACTCCCAGCCACAGGACCCCAAACAAAATCAACGGCGCTTTTACCGGGAAAACAAAACTCACCTGCCTATATTTGATGGCAGATTGCAGGAGCCACTTGGTACTATCAAACCAGCCCAACTTGGCACTGGTTCCACCATGGATCAGGTCACCATCCTGCCTATCGTAGCTTTTCAGGACCTAGCCTGTCACTCCCAGCCGTAGGCCCCCAGACACAAACCTCGGCCCGTTTCCCTGGCAAACAAAAGTAAGCTACCCCTCTTCTGGATGGCAGATTGCAGGAGCCACTTTGCACCATCAAACCAGCCCGACTTGGCACTGGTGCCACCTCTGGCCTGGGAACCATCCTGCGTATCGTGGATTCTAAGGAGCCAGCCGGCCACTCCCAGCCACAGGCCCCCAAACACAAACAACGGCGCTTTTCCCTGGAAAACAAAACTCGCCTGCCAACTTTTTGATGGCAGATTGCAGGAGCCACTTGGTACTATCAAATCAGCCCAACTTGGCACTGGTGCCACCATGGGTCCGGTTAGCATCCTGCCTATCGTAGCTTTTCAGGAGCCAGCCGGTCACTCCCAGCCATAGGCCTCGAGACACAAACCTCGGCTCCTTTCCTTGGCAAACAAAAGTAAGCTACCCCGCTTCTGGATGGCAGATTGCAGGAGCCACTTTGCACCATCAAACTAGCCCGACTTGACACTGGTGCCACCTCTGGTCTGGGAACCATCCTGCGTATCGTGGATTCTAAGGAGCCAGCCGGCCACTCCCAGCCACAGGCCCCCAAACACAAACAACGGCGCTTTTCCCTGGAAAACAAAACTCGACTGCCAACTTTTTGATGGCAGATTGCAGGAGACACTTGGTACTATCAAACCAGCCCAACTTGGCACTGGTGCCATCTCAGGTCTGGGAACCATGCTGCGTAACGTAGATTCTAAGACGCCATGGGGCCACTCCTAGCCACAGGCCCCCAAAAACAAACAACGGCGCTTTTCCCTGGAAAACAAAACTTGCCTGCCAACATTTTGATGGCAGATTGCAGGAGCCACTTGGTACTATCAAACCAGCCCAACTTGGCACTGGTGCCACCATGGGTCTGGTCACCATCCTGCCTATCGTAGCTTTTCAGGAGCCAGCCGGTCACTCCCAGCCATAGGCCCACAGACACAAACCTCGGCCCGTTTCCCTGGCAAACAAAAGTTAGCTACCGCGCTTCTGGATGGCAGATTGCAGGAACCACTTTGCACCATCAAACCAGCCCAACTTGGCACTGGTGCCACCTTGGCTCTGGGAACCATGCTGCGTATCGTGGATTCTAAGGAGGCAGCCGGCCACTACCAGCCACAGGCCCCCAAACACAAACAACGGCGCTTTTCCCTGGAAAAAAAAACTGGCCTGCCAACTTTTTGATGGCAGATTGCATGAGCCACTTGGTACTATCAAATCAGCCCAACTTGGCACTTGTGCCACCATGGGTCTGGTCACCATCCTGCCTATCGTAGCTTTTCAGGAGCCAGCCGGTCACTCCCAGCCATAGGCCCCCAGACACACACCTCGGCCCGTTTCCCTGGCAAACAAAGGTAAGCTACCCCGCTTCTGGATGGCAGATTGCAGGAGCCACTTTGCACCATCAAACTAGCCCGACTTGGCACTGGTGCCACCTCAGGTCTGGGAAGCATCCTGCGTATCGTGGATTCTAAGGAGCCAGCTGGCCACGCCCAGCCACAGGCCACCAAACACAAACAACGGCGCTTTTCCCTGGAAAACAAAACTCGCCTGCCAACTTTTTGATGGCAGATTGCAGGAGCCACTTGGTACTATCAAATCAGCCCAACTTGGCACTGGTGCCACCATGGGTCTGGTCACCATCCTGCCTATCGTAGCTTTTCAGGAGCCAGCCGGTCACTCCCAGCCATAGGCATCGAGACACAAACCGCGGCCCGTTTCCTTGGCAAACACAAGTAAGCATCCCCGCTTCTGGATGGCAGATTGCAGGAGCCACTTTGCACCATCAAACCAGCCCGACTTGGCACTGGTGCCACCTTGGGTCTGGGAACCATCCTGCGTATCGTGGATTCTAAGGAGCCAGCTGGCCACTCCCAGCCACATGCCGCCAAACAAAAACAACGACGCTTTTCCCTGGAAAACAAAACTCGCCTGCCAACTTTTTGATGGCAGATTGCAGGAGCCACTTGGTACTATCAAACCAGCCCAACTTGGCACTGGTGCCACCATGGGTCTGGTCACCATCCTGCCTATCGTAGCTGTTCAGGAGCCAGCCGGTCACTCCCAACCATAGACCCTCACACACAAACCTCGGCCCGTTTCCCTGGCAAACAAAAGTAAGCTGCCCCACTTCTGGATGGCAGATTGCAGGAGCCACTTGGTACTATCAAACTGGCCCGACTTGGCACTGGTGCCACCTTGGGTCTGGGAACCATCCTGCGTATCGTGGATTCTAAGGAGCCAGCCGGCCACTCCCAGCCACAGTCCCCCAAACACAAACAACGGCGCTTTTCCCTGGAAAACAAAACTCGCCTGCCAACTTTTTGATGGCAGATTGCAGGAGCCACTTGGTACTATCAAACCAGCCCAACTTGGCACTGGTGCCACCATGGGTCTGGTCACCATCCTGCCTATCGTAGCTTTTCAGGAGCCAGCCGGTCACTCCCAGCCATAGGCCCCCAGACAAAACCTCGGCCCGTTTCCCTGGCACACAAAAGTACTCTACCCCGCTTCTGGTTGGCAGAATGCAGGAGCCACTTGGTAGTATCAAACCAACCCAACGTGGCACTGGTGCCACCTTGGCTCTGTGAACCATGCTGCGTATCGTGGATTCTAAGGAGCCAGCCGGCCACTCCCAGCCACAGGCCCCCAAACACATGCAATGGCACTTTTCCCTGGAAAACAAAACTCGCCTGCCAACTTTTTGATGGCAGATTGCAGGAGCCACTTGGTACTATCAAACCAGCCCAACTTGGCACTGGTGCCACCTTGGCTCTGGGAACCATGCTGCGTAACGTAGATTCTAAGACGCCAGGGGGCCACTCCCAGCCACAGGCCCCCAAACACAAACAACGGCGCTTTTCCCTGGAAAACAAAACTCGCCTGCCAATTTTTTGATGGCAGATTGCAGGAGACACTTGGTACTATCAAACCAGCCCAACTTGGCACTGGTGCCACCATGGGTCTGGTCACCATCCTGCCTATCGTAGCTTTTCAGGAGCCAGCCGGTCACTCCCAGCCATAGGCCCCCCGACACAAACCTCGGCTCGTTACCCTGGCAAACAAAAGTAAGCTGCCCCTCTTCTGGATGGCAGATTGCAGGTACCACTTAGCAGTATCAAACCAGCCCGACTTGGCACTGGTGCCACCTTGGCTCTGGGAACCATGCTGCGTATCGTGGATTCTAAGGAGCCAGCCGGCCACTCCCAGCCACAGGCCCCCAAACACAAACAACGGCGCTTTTCCCTGGAAAACAAAACTCGCTTGCCAACTTTTTGATGGCAGATTACCGGAGCCACTTGGTACAGTCAAACCAGCCCAACTTGGCACTGCTGCCACCATGGGTCTGGTCACCATCCTGCCTATCGTAGCTTTTCAGGAGCCAGCCATTCACTCCCAGCCATATGCCCCGAGACACAAACCTCGGCCCGTTTCCCTGGCAAACAAAAGTAAGCTGCCCCGCATCTGGATGGCAGATTGCAGGAGCCACTTTGCATCATCAAACCAGCGCGACTTGGCAGTTGTGCCACCTTGGGTCTGGGAACCATCCTGCGTATCGTGGATTCTAAGGAGCCAGCCGGCCACTCCCAGCCACAGGCCCCCAAACACAAACAACGGCGCTTTTCCCTGGAAAACAAAACTCGACTGCCAACTTTTTGATGGCAGATTGCAGGAGACACTTGGTACTATCAAACCAGCCCAACTTGGCACTGGTGCCATCTCAGGTCTGGGAACCATGCTGCGTAACGTAGATTCTAAGACGCCATGGGGCCACTCCTAGCCACAGGCCCCCAAAAACAAACAACGGCGCTTTTCCCTGGAAAACAAAACTTGCCTGCCAACATTTTGATGGCAGATTGCAGGAGCCACTTGGTACTATCAAACCAGACCAACTTGGCACTGGTGCCACCATGGGTCTGGTCACCATCCTGCCTATCGTAGCTTATCAGGAGCCAGCCGGTCACTCCCAGCCATAGGCCCACAGACACAAACCTCGGCCCGTTTCCCTTGCAAACAAAAGTTAGCTACCGCTCTTCTGGATGGCAGATTGTAGGAACCACTTTACACCATCAAACCAGCCCAACTTGGCACTGGTGCCACCTTGGCTCTGGGAACCATGCTGCGTAACGTAGATTCTAAGACGCCAGGGGGCCACTCCCAGCCACAGGCCCCCAAACACAAACAACGGCGCTTTTCCCTGGAAAAAAAAACTGGCCTGCCAACTTTTTGATGGCAGATTGCATGAGCCACTTGGTACTATCAAATCAGCCCAACTTGGCACTGGTGCCACCATGGGTCTGGTCACCATCCTGCCTATCGTAGCTTTTCAGGAGCCAGCCGGTCACTCCCAGCCATAGGCCCCCAGACACACACCTCGGCCCGTTTCCCTGGCAAACAAAAGTAAGCTACCCCGCTTCTGGATGGCAGATTGCAGGAGCCACTTTGCACCATCAAACTAGCCCGACTTGGCACTGGTGCCACCTCAGGTCTGGGAAGCATCCTGCGTATCGTGGATTCTAAGGAGCCAGCTGGCCACTCCCAGCCACATGCCGCCAAACAAATCAACGACGCTTTTCCCTGGAAAACAAAACTCGCCTGCCAACTTTTTGATGGCAGATTGCAGGAGCCACTTGGTACTATCAAACCAGCCCAACTTGGCACTGGTGCCACCATGGGTCTGGTCACCATCCTGCCTATCGTAGCTGTTAAGGAGCCAGCCGGTCACTCCCAACCATAGACCCTCACACACAAACCTCGGCCCGTTTCCCTGGCAAACAAAAGTAAGCTGCCCCACTTCTGGATGGCAGATTGCAGGAGCCACTTTGCACCATCAAACCAGCCCGACTTGGCACTGGTGCCACCTTGGGTCTGGGAACCATGCTGCGTATCGTGGATTCTAAGGAGCCAGCCGGCCACACCCAGCCACATTCCGCCAAACACAAACAACGGCGCTTTTCCCTGGAAAACAAAACTCGCCTGCCAACTTTTTGATGGCAGACTGCAGGAGACACTTGGTACTATCAAACCAGCCCAACTTGGCACTGGTGCCACCTTGGCTCTGGGAACCATGCTGCGTAACGTTGATTCTAAGACGCCAGGGGGCCACTCCCAGCCACAGGCCCCCAAACACAAACAACGGCGCTTTTCCCTGGAAAACAAAACTCGCCTGCCAACATTTTGATGGCAGATTGCAGGAGACACTTGGTACTATCAAACCAGCCCAACTTGGCACTGGTGCCACCATGGGTCTCGTCACCATCCTGCCTATCGTAGCTTTTCAGGAGCCAGCCGGTCACTCCCAGCCATAGGCCCCCAGACACAAACCTCGGCTCGTTACCCTGGCAAAGAAAAGTAAGCTGCCCCTCTTCTGGATGGCAGATTGCAGGTACCACTTAGCAGTATCAAACCAGACCGACTTGGCACTGGTGCCACCTTGGGTCTGGGAACCATGCTGCGTATCGTGGATTCTAAGGAGCCAGCCGGCCACTCCCAGCCACAGGCCCCCAAACACAAACAACGGCGCTTTTCCCTGGAAAACAAAACTCGCCTGCCAACTTTTTGATGGCAGATTGCAGGAGCCACTTGGTACTATCAAATCAGCCCAACTTGGCACTGGTGCCACCATGGGTCTGGTCACCATCCTGCCTATCGTAGCTTTTCAGGAGCCAGCCGGTCACTCCCAGCCATAGGCCCCCAGAAAAAACCTCGGCCTGTTTCCCTGGCAAAGAAAAGTAAGCTACTGCGCTTCTGGATGGCAGATTGCAGGAGCCACTTTGCACCATTAAACTAGCCCGACTTGGCACTGGTGCCACGTCTGGTCCTGGAACCATGCTGCGTATCGTGGATTCTAAGGAGCCAGCCGGCCACTCCCAGCCACAGGCCCCCAAACACAAACAACGGCGCTTTTCCCTGGAAAACAAAACTCGCCTGCCAACTTTTTGATGGCAGATTGCAGGAGACACTTGGTACTATCAAATAAGCCCAACTTGGCACTGGTGCCAGCATGGGTCTGGTCACCATCCTGCCTATCGTAGCTTTTCAGGAGCCAGCCGGTCACTCCCAGCCATAGGCCCCCAGACACAAACCTCGGCCCGTTTCCCTGGCACACAAAAGCAAGCTACCCCGCTTCTGGATGGCAGATTGCAGGAGCCACTTTGCACCATCAAACTAGCCCGACTTGGCACTGGTGCCACCTCAGGTCTAGGAACCATCCTGCGTACCGTGGATTCTAATTAGGCAGCCGGCCACTCCCAGCCACAGGACCCCAAACAAAATCAAGGGCGCTTTTCCCAGGAAAACAAAACTCACCTGCCAATATTTGATGGCAGATTGCAGGAGCCACTTGGTACTATCAAACCAGCCCAACTTGGCACTGGTGCCACCATGGGTCAGGTCACCATCCTGCCTATCGTAGCTTTTCAGGACCTAGCCAGTCACTCCCAGCCGTAGGCCCCCAGACACAAACCTCGGCCCGTTTCCCTGGCAAACAAAATTAAGCTGCCCCTCTTCTGGATGGCAGATTGCAGGAACCACTTGGTACTATCAAACCAGCCCGACTTGGCACTGGTGCCACCTCTGGTCTGGGAGCCATCCTGCGTATCGTGGATTCTAAGGAGCCAGCCGGCCACTCCCAGCTACATGCCCCCAAACACAAACAACGGCGCTTTTCCCTGGAAAACAAAACTCGCCTGCCAATTTTTTGATGGCAGATTGCAGGAGACACTTGGTACTATCAAACCAGCCCAACTTGGCACTGGTGCCACCATGGGTCTCGTCACCATCCTGCCTATCGTAGCTTTTCAGGAGCCAGCCGGTCACTCCCAGCCATAGGCCCCCAGACACAAACCTCGGCTCGTTACCCTGGCAAACAAAAGTAAGCTGCCCCTCTTCTGGATGGCAGATTGCAGGTAACACTTAGCAGTATCAAACCAGCCCGACTTGGCACTGGTGCCACCTTGGGTCTGGGAACCATGCTGCGTATTGTGGATTCTAAGGAGCCAGCCAGCCACTCCCAGCCACAGGCCCCCAAACACAAACAACGGCGCTTTTCCCTGGAAAACAAAACTCGCCTGCCAACTTTTTGATGGCAGATTGCAGGAGCCACTTGGTACTATCAAACCAGCCCAACTTGGCACTGGTGCCACCATGGGTCTGGTCACCATCCTGCCTATCGTAGCTTTTAAGGAGCCAGCCGGTCACTCCCAGCCATAGGCCCCCAGACACACACCTCGGCCCGTTTCCCTGGCAAAAAAAAGTAAGCTACCCAGCTTCTTGATGGCAGATTGCAGGAGCCACTTTGCACCATCAAACCAGCGCGACTTGGCACTTGTGCCACCTTGGCTCTGGGAACCATGCTGCGTATCTTGGATTCTAAGGAGCCAGCCGGCCACTCCCAGCCACAGGCCCCCAAACACAAACAACGGCGCTTTTCCCTGGAACACAAAACTTGCCTGCCAATATTTGATGGCAGATTGCAGAAGCCACTTGGTACTATCAAACCAGCCCAACTTGGCACTGGTGCCACCATGGGTCAGGTCACCATCCTGCCTATCGTAGCTTTTCAGGACCTAGCCAGTCACTCCCAGCCGTAGGCCCCCAGACACAAACCTCGGCCCGTTTCCCTGGCAAACAAAATTAAGCTGCCCCTCTTCTGGATGGCAGATTGCAGGAACCACTTGGTACTATCAAACCAGCCCGACTTGGCACTGGTGCCACCTCTGGCTGGGAGCCATCCTGCGTATCGTGGATTCTAAGACGCCATGGGGCCACTCCCAGCCACATGCCCCCAAACACAAACAACGGCGCTTTTCCCTGGAAAACAAAACTCGCCTGCCAATTTTTTGATGGCAGATTGCAGGAGACACTTGGTACTATCAAACCAGCCCAACTTGGCACTGGTGCCACCATGGGTCTGGTCACCATCCTGCCTATCGTAGCTTTTCAGGAGCCAGCCGGTCACTCCCAGCCATAGGCCCCCAGACACAAACCTCGGCTCGTTACCCTGGCAAACAAAAGTAAGCTACCCCGCTTCTGGATGGCAGATTGCAGGAGCCACTTTGCACCATCAAACTAGCCCGACTTGGCACTGGTGCCACCTCAGGTCTGGGAAGCATCCTGCGTATCGTGGATTCTAAGGAGCCAGCTGGCCACTCCCAGCCACAGGCCCCCAAACACAAACAACGGTGCTTTTCCCTGGAAAACAAAACTCGCCTGCCAACTTTTTGATGGCAGATTGCAGGAGCCACTTGGTACTATCAAATCAGCCCAACTTGGCACTGGTGCCACCATGGGTCTGGTCACCATCCTGCCTATCGTAGGTTTTCAGAAGCCAGCCGGTCACTCCCAGCCATAGGCATCGAGACACAAAACTCGGCCCGTTTCCTTGGCAAACACAAGTAAGCTACCCCGCCTCTGGATGGCAGATTGCAGGAGCCACTTTGCACCATCAAACCAGCCCGACTTGGCACTGGTGCCACCTTGGCTCTGGGAACCATGCTGCGTAATGTAGATTCTAAGACGCCAGGGGGCCACTCCCAGCCACATGCCGCCAAACAAAAACAATGACGCTTTTCCCTGGAAAACAAAACTCGCCTGCCAACTTTTTGATGGCAGATTGCAGGAGCCACTTGGTACTATCAAACCAGCCCAACTTGGCACTGGTGCCACCATGGGTCTGGTCACCATCCTGCCTATCGTAGCTTTTCAGGAGCCAGCCGGTAACTCCCAACCATGGACCCTCACACACAAACCTCGGCCCGTTTCCCTGGCAAACAAAAGTAAGCTGCCCCGCTTCTGGATGGCAGATTGCAGGAGCAACTTGGTAGTATCAAACTGGCCCGACTTGGCACTGGTGCCACCTCAGGTCTGGGAACCATGCTGCGTATCGTGGATTCTAAGGAGCCAGCTGGCCACTCCCAGCCACAGGCCCCCAAACACAAACAACGGCACTTTTCCCTGGAAAACAAAACTCGCCTGCCAACTTTTTGATGGCAGATTGCAGGAGCCACTTGGTACTATCAAATCAGCCCAACTTGGCACTGGTGCCACCATGGGTCTGGTCACCATCCTGCCTATCGTAGCTTTTCAGGAGCCAGCCGGTCACTCCCAGCCATAGGCATCGAGACACAAAACTCGGCCCGATTCCTTGGCAAACACAAGTAAGCTACCCCGCTTCTGGATGGCAGATTGCAGGAGCCACTTTGCACCATCAAACCAGCCCGACTTGGCACTGGTGCCACCTTGGGTCTGGGAACCATGCTGAGTATCGTGGATTCTAAGGAGCCAGCTGGCCACTCCCAGCCACATGCCGCAAAAGAATAACAACGGCGCTTTTCCCTGGAAAACAAAACTCGCCTGCCAACTTTTTGATGGCAGATTGCAGGAGCCACTTGGTACTATCAAACCAGCCCAACTTGGCACTGGTGCCACCATGGGTCTGGTCACCATCCTGCCTATCGTAGCTTTTCAAGACCTAGCCGGTCACTCCCAGCCCTAGGCCCCCAGACACAAAGCTCGGCCCGTTTCCCAGGCAAAAAATAGTAAGCTGCCCCGTTTCTGGATGGCAGATTGCAGGAACCACTTGGTACTATCAAACCAGCCAAACTTGGCACTGGTGCCACCTTGGCTCTGGGAACCATGCTGCGTATCGTGGATTCTAAGGAGCCAGCCGGCCACTCCCAGCCACAGGCCCCCAAACACAAACAACGGCGCTTTTCCCTGGAAAAAAAAACTCGCCTGCCAACTTTTTGATGGCAGATTGCATGAGCCACTTGGTACTATCAAATCAGCCCAACTTGGCACTGGTGCCACCATGGGTCTGGTCACCATCCTTCCGATCATAGCTTTTCTGGAGCCAGCCGGTCACTCCCAGCCATAGGCCCCCAGACACACACCTCGGCCTGATTCCCTGGCAAATAAAAGGGGGCTATCCCTCTTCTGAATGGCACATTGCAGGAGCCACTTTGCACCATCAAACTAGCCCGACGTGGCACTGGTGCCACCTTGGGTCTGGGAAGCATCCTGCGTATCGTGGATTCTAAGGAGCCAGCTGGCCACTCCCAGCCACATGCCGCCAAAGAAAAACAATGGCGCTTTTCCCTGGAAAATAAAACTCGCCTGCCAACTTTTTGATGGCAGATTGTAGGAGCCTCTTGGTACTATCAAAGCAGCCCAACTTGGCACTGGTACTACCATGGCTCTGGTAACCATCTTGCGTATCGTTGCTTTTCAGGAGCCAGCCGGTCACTCCCTGCCATAGACCCCAAGACACATACCTCGGCCTGATTCCCTGGCTAAAAAAAGTAAGCTGCCCCTCTTCTGGATGGCAGATTGAAGGAACCACTTGGTAGTATCAAACCAGCAAACTTGGCACTGGTGCCACCTCTGGTCTGGGTACCATTCTGCGTAACGTAGATTCTAAGGTGCCAGCCGGCCACTCCCAGCCACAGGCCCCCAAACAAAATCAACGGCGCATTTACCAGGAAAACAAAACTCACCTGCCAATATTTGATGGCAGATTGCAGGAGCCACTTGGTACTATCAAACCAGCCCAACTTGACACTGGTTCCACCATGGGTCAGGTCACCATCCTGCCTATCGTAGCTTTTCAAAACCTAGCCGTTCACTCCCAGCCATAGGCCCCCAGACACAAACCTCGGCCCGTTTCCCTGGCAAACAAAATAAAGCTGCCCCTCTTCTGGATGGCAGATTGCAGGAACCACTTGGTACTATCAAACCAGCCCGACTTGGCAATGGTGCCACCTCTGGCCTAGGAACCATCATGCGTATCGTGGATTCTAAGGAGCCAGCCAGCCACTCCCAGCCACAGGCCCCCAAACAAAACAACGGCGCTTTTCCCTGGAAAACAAAACTCACCTGCCAACATTTTGATGGCAGATTGCAGGAGCCACTTGGTAGTATCAAACCAGCCCAACTTGGCACTGGTGCCACCATGGGTCTGGTCACCATCCTGCCTATCGTAGCTTTTCAGGAGCCAGCCGGTCACTCCCAGCCATAGGCCCCGAGACACAAACCTCGTCCCGTTTCCCTGGCAAACAAAAGTAAGCTACTGCGCTTCTGGATGGCAGATTGCAGGAACCACTTTGCACCATCAAACCAGCCCAACTTGGCACTGGTGCCACCTCAGGTCTGGGAAGCATCCTGCGTATCGTGGATTCTAAGGAGCCAGCTGGCCACTCCCAGCCACAGGCCCCCAAACACAAACAACGGCACTTTTCCCTGGAAAATAAAACTCGCCTGCCAACTTTTTGATGGCAGATTGCAGGAGCCACTTGGTACTATCAAACCAGCCCAACTTGGCACTGGTGCCACCATGGGTCTGGTCACCATCCTGCCTATCGTAGCTTTTCAGGAGCCAGCCGGTCACTCCCAGCCATAGGCATCGAGACACAAAACTCGGCCCGTTTCCTTGGCAAACACAAGTAAGCTACCCCGCTTCTGGATGGCAGATTGCAGGAGCCACTTTGCACCATCAAACCAGCCCGACTTGGCACTGGTGCCACCTTGGGTCTGGGAACCATGCTGAGTATCGTGGATTCTAAGGAGCCAGCTGGCCACTCCCAGCCACATGCCGCCAAAGAAAAACAACGGCGCTTTTCCCTGGAAAACAAAACTCGCCTGCCAACTTTTTGATGGCAGATTGCAGGAGCCACTTGGTACTATCAAACCAGCCCAACTTGGCACTGGTGCCACCATGGGTCTGGTCACCATCCTGCCTATCGTAGCTTTTCAAGGCCTAGCCGGTCACTCCCAGCCCTAGGCCCCCAGACACAAAGCTCGGCCCGTTTCCCAGGCAAACAATAGTAAGCTGCCCCGTTTCTGGATGGCAGATTGCAGGAACCACTTGGTACTATCAAACCAGCCAAACTTGGCACTGGTGCCACCTTGGGCCTGGGAACCATGCTGCATACCGTGGATTCTAAGGAGCCAGCCGGCCACTCCCAGCCACAGGCCCCCAAACACAAACAACGGCGCTTTTCCCTGGAAAACAAAACTCGCCTGCCAACTTTTTGATGGCAGATTGCAGGAGCCACTTGGTACTATCAAACCAGCCCGTCTTGGCACTGGTGCCACCTTGGCTCTGGGAACCATGCTGCGTAACGTAGATTCTAAGACGCCAGGTGGCCACTCCCAGCCACAGGCCCCCAAACACAAACAACGGCGGTTTTCCCTCGAAAACAAAACTCGCCTGCCAACATTTTGATGGCAGATTGCAGGAGCCTCTTGGTACTATCAAACCAGCCCAACTTGGCACTGGTGGCACCATGGGTCTGGTAACAATCCTGCCTATCGTAGTTTTTCAGGAGCCAGCCGGTCACTCCCAGCCATAGGGCCCCAGACACAATCCTCGTCTCGTTACCCTGGCAAACAAAAGTAGGCTGCCCCGGTTCTGGATGTCAGATTGCAGGAACCACTTAACAGTATCAAACCAGCCCAACTTGGCACTGCTGCCACCTTGGGTCTGGGAACCATGCTGCGTATCGTGGATTCTAAGGAGCCAGCCGGCCACTCCCAGCCACAGGCCCCCAAACACAAACAACGGCGCTTTTCCCTGGAAAACAAAACTCGCCTGCCAACTTTTTGATGGCAGATTGCAGGAGCCACTTGGTACTATCAAATCAGCCCAACTTGGCTCTGGTGCCAGCATGCATCTGGAAACCATCCTGCCTATCGTAGCTTTTCAGGAGCCAGCCGGTCACTCCCAGCCATAGGCCCCCAGACAAAAACCTCGGCCCGTTTCCCTGGCAAACAAAAGTAAGCTGCCCCGCTTCTGGATGGCAGATTGCAGTAGCCACTCTGCACCATCAAACTAGCCCGACTTGGCACTGGTGCCACCTCTGGTCCTGGAACCATGCTGCGTATCGTGGATTCTAAGGAGCCAGCCGGCCACTCCCAGCCACAGGCCCCCAAACACAAACAACGGCGCTTTTCCCTGGAAAACAAAACTCGCCTGCCAAATTTTTGATGGCAGATTTCAGGAGACACTTGGTACTATCAAACCAGCCCAACTTGGCACTGGTGCCACCATGGGTCCAGTAACCATCCTTCCTATCGTAGCTTTTCAGGAGCCAGCAGGTCACTCCCAGCCATAGGCCTCGAGACACAAACCTCGGCCTTTTTTCTTGGCAAACAAAAGTAAGCTACCCCGCTTCTTGATGGCAGATTGCAGGAGCCACATTGCACCATCAAACTAGCCCGACTTGGCACTGGTGCCACCTGAGGTCTCGGAACCATCCTGCGTATCGTGGATTCTAAGGAGCCAGCCAGCCACTCCCAGCCACAGGCCCCCAAACACAAACAACGGCGCTTTTCCCTGGAAAACAAAACTCGCCTGCCAACTTTTTGATGGCAGATTGCAGGAGCCACTTGGTACTATCAAACCAGCCCAACTTGGCACTGGTGCTACCATGGCTCTGGTAACCATCTTGCGTATCGTTGCTTTTCAGGAGCCAGCCGGTCACTCCCTGCCATAGTCCCCAAGACACATACCTCGGCCTGATTCCCTGGCTAAAGAAAGTAAGCTGCCACGCTTCTGGATGGCAGATTGCAGGAACCACTCGGTACTATCAAACCAGCCCGACTTGGCACTGGTGCCACCTCTGGCCTGGGAAGCATCCTGCGTATCGTGGATTTTAAGGAGCCAGCCGGCCACTCCCAGCCACAGGCCCCCAAACACAAACAACGGCGCTTTTCCCTGGAAAACAAAACTCGCCTGCCAACATTTTGATGGCAGATTGCAGGAGCCACTTGGTACTATCAAACCAGCCCAACTTGGCACTGGTGCCACCATGGGTCCAGTAACCATCCTTCCTATCGTAGCTTTTCAGGAGCCAGCAGGTCACTCCCAGCCATAGGCCTCGAGACACAAACCTCGGCCTTTTTTCTTGGCAAACAAAAGTAAGCTACCCCGCTTCTTGATGGCAGATTGCAGGAGCCACATTGCACCATCAAACTAGCCCGACTTGGCACTGGTGCCACCTGAGGTCTCGGAACCATCCTGCGTATCGTGGATTCTAAGGAGCCAGCCAGCCACTCCCAGCCACAGGCCCCCAAACACAAACAACGGCGCTTTACCCTGGAAAACAAAACTCGCCTGCCAACTTTTTGATGGCAGATTGCAGGAGCCACTTGGTACTATCAAACCAGCCCAACTTGGCACTGGTGCTACCATGGCTCTGGTAACCATCTTGCGTATCGTTGCTTTTCAGGAGCCAGCCGGTCACTCCCTGCCATAGTCCCCAAGACACATACCTCGGCCTGATTCCCTGGCTAAAGAAAGTAAGCTGCCACGCTTCTGGATGGCAGATTGCAGGAACCACTCGGTACTATCAAACCAGCCCGACTTGGCACTGGTGCCACCTCTGGCCTGGGAAGCATCCTGCGTATCGTGGATTTTAAGGAGCCAGCCGGCCACTCCCAGCCACAGGCCCCCAAACACAAACAACGGCGCTTTTCCCTGGAAAACAAAACTCGCCTGCCAACATTTTGATGGCAGATTGCAGGAGCCACTTGGTACTATCAAACCAGCCCAACTTGGCACTGGTGCCACCATGGGTCTGGTCACCATCCTGCCTATCGTAGCTTTTCAGGAGCCAGCCGGTCACTCCCAGCCATAGGCCCACAGACACAAACCTCGGCCCGTTTCCCTGGCAAACAAAAGTAAGCTACCGCGCTTCTGGATGGCAGATTGCAGGAACCACTTTGCACCATCAAACCAGCCCAACTTGGCACTGGTGCCACCTCAGGTCTGGGAAGCATCCTGCGTATCGTGGATTCTAAGGAGCCAGCTGGCCACTCCCAGCCACAGGCCACCAAACACAAACAACGTCGGTTTTCCCTGGAAAACAAACTCGCCTGCCAACTTTTTGATGGCAGATTGCAGGAGCCACTTGGTACTATCAAATCAGCCCAACTTGGCACTGGTGCCACCATGGGTCTGGTCACCATCCTGCCTATCGTAGGTTTTCAGGAGCCAGCCGGTCACTCCCAGCCATAGGCATCGAGACACAAAACTCGGCCCGTTTCCTTGGCAAACACAAGTAAGCTACCCCGCTTCTGGATGGCAGATTGCAGGAGCCACTTTGCACCATCAAACCAGCCCGACTTGGCACTGGTGCCACCTTTGGTCTGGGAACCATGCTGAGTATCGTGGATTCTAAGGAGCCAGCTGGCCACTCCCAGCCACATGCCACCAAACACAAACAACGGCGCTTTTCCCTGGAAAACAAAACTCGCCTGCCAACTTTTTGATGGCAGATTGCAGGAGCCACTTGGTACTATCAAATCAGCCCAACTTGGCACTGGTGCCACCATGGGTCTGGTCACCATCCTGCCTATCGTAGCTTTTCAGGAGCCAGCCGGTCACTCCCAGCCATAGGCCCACAGACACAAACCTCGGCCCGTTTCCCTGGCAAACAAAAGTTAGCTACCGCGCTTCTGGATGGCAGATTGCAGGAACCACTTTGCACCATCAAACCAGCCCAACTTGGCACTGGTGCCACCTTGGCTCTGGGAACCATGCTGCGTATCGTGGATTCTAAGGAGGCAGCCGGCCACTACCAGCCACAGGCCCCCAAACACAAACAACGGCGCTTTTCCCTGGAAAAAAAAACTGGCCTGCCAACTTTTTGATGGCAGATTGCATGAGCCACTTGGTACTATCAAATCAGCCCAACTTGGCACTTGTGCCACCATGGGTCTGGTCACCATCCTGCCTATCGTAGCTTTTCAGGAGCCAGCCGGTCACTCCCAGCCATAGGCCCCCAGACACACACCTCGGCCCGTTTCCCTGGCAAACAAAGGTAAGCTACCCCGCTTCTGGATGGCAGATTGCAGGAGCCACTTTGCACCATCAAACTAGCCCGACTTGGCACTGGTGCCACCTCAGGTCTGGGAAGCATCCTGCGTATCGTGGATTCTAAGGAGCCAGCTGGCCACGCCCAGCCACAGGCCACCAAACACAAACAACGGCGCTTTTCCCTGGAAAACAAAACTCGCCTGCCAACTTTTTGATGGCAGATTGCAGGAGCCACTTGGTACTATCAAATCAGCCCAACTTGGCACTGGTGCCACCATGGGTCTGGTCACCATCCTGCCTATCGTAGCTTTTCAGGAGCCAGCCGGTCACTCCCAGCCATAGGCATCGAGACACAAACCGCGGCCCGTTTCCTTGGCAAACACAAGTAAGCATCCCCGCTTCTGGATGGCAGATTGCAGGAGCCACTTTGCACCATCAAACCAGCCCGACTTGGCACTGGTGCCACCTTGGGTCTGGGAACCATCCTGCGTATCGTGGATTCTAAGGAGCCAGCTGGCCACTCCCAGCCACAGGCCCCCAAACACAAACAACGGCGCTTTTCCCTGGAAAACAAAACTCGCCTGCCAACATTTTGATGGCAGATTGCAGGAGCCACTTGGTACTATCAAAGCAGCCCAACTTGGCACTGGTGCCACCATGGGTCTGGTCACCATCCTGCCTATCGTAGCTTTTCAGGAGCCAGCCGGTCACTCCCCGCCATAGGCCCACAGACACAAACCTCGGCCGGTTTCCCTGGCAAATAAAAGTAAGCTGCCCCACTTCTGGATGGCAGATTGCAGGAACCACTTGGTACTATCAAAGCAGCCCAACTTGGCACTGGTGCTACCATGGTTCTGGTAACCATCTTGCGTATCGTTGATTTTCAGGAGCCAGCCGGTCACTCCCTGCCATAGACCCCAAGACACAAACCTCGGCCTGATTCCCTGGCCAAAAAAGTAAGCTGCCCCGCTTCTGGATGGCAGATTGCAGGAACCACTTGGTAGTATCAAACCAGCAAACTTGGCACTGGTGCCACCTCTGGTCTGGGTACCATTCTGCGTAACGTAGATTCTAAGGCGCCAGCCGGCCACTCCCAGCCACAGGCCCCCAAACAAAATCAACGGCGCATTTACCAGGAAAACAAAACTCACCTGCCAATATTTGATGGCAGATTGCAGGAGCCACTTGGTACTATCAAACCAGCCCAACTTGACACTGGTTCCACCATGGGTCAGGTCACCATCCTGCCTATCGTAGCTTTTCAGGACCTAGCCGGTCACTCCCAGCCATAGGCCCCCAGACACAAACCTCGGCCCGTTTCCCTGGCAAACAAAATTAAGCTGCCCCTCTTCTGGATGGCAGATTGCAGGAACCACTTGGTACTATCAAACCAGCCCGACTTGGCACTGGTGCCACCTCTGGCCTGGGAACCATCCTGCGTATCGTGGATTCTAAGGAGCCAGCTGGCCACTCCCAGCCACAGGCCCCCAAACACAAACAACGGCGCTTTTCCCTGGAAAACAAAACTCGCCTGCCAACATTTTGATGGCAGATTGCAGGAGCCACTTGGTACTATCAAACCAGCCCAACTTGGCACTGGTGCCACCATGGGTCTGGTCACCATCCTGCCTATCGTAGCTTTTCAGGAGCCAGCCGGTCACTCCCAGCCATAGGCCCCCAGACACACACCTCGGCCCGTTTCCCTGGCAAATAAAAGTAAGCTACCGCGCTTCTGGATGGCAGATTGCAGGAACCACTTTGCACCATCAAACCAGCCCAACTTGGCACTGGTGCCAACTTGGCTCTGGGAACCATGCTGCGTATCGTGGATTCTAAGGAGCCAGCCGGCCACTCCCAGCCACAGGCCCCCAAACACAAACAACGGCGCTTTTCCCTGGAAAAAAAAACTGGCCTGCCAACTCTTTGATGGCAGATTGCATGAGCCACTTGGTACTATCAAATCAGCCCAATTTGGCACTGGTGCCACCATGGGTCTGGTCACCATCCTGCCTATCGTAGCTTTTCAGGAGCCAGCCTGTCACTCCCAGCCATAGGCCCCCAGACACACACCTCGGCCCGTTTCCCTGGCAAACAAAATTAAGCTACCCCGCTTCTGGATGGCAGATTGCAGGAGCCACTTTGCACCATCAAACTAGCCCGACTTGGCACTGGTGCCACCATGGGTCTGGGAAGCATCCTGCGTATCGTGGATTCTAAGGAGCCAGCTGGCCACTCCCAGCCACAGGCCCCCAAACACAAACAACGGCGCTTTTCCCTGGAAAACAAAACTCGCCTGCCAACTTTTTGATGGCAGATTGCAGGAGCCACTTGCTACTATCAAATCAGCCCAACTTGGCACTGGTGCCACCATGGGTCTGGTCACCATCCTGCCTATCGTAGGTTTTCAGGAGCCAGCCGGTCACTCCCAGCCATAGGCATCGAGACACAAAACTCGGCCCGTTTCCTTGGCAAACACAAGTAAGCTACCCCGCTTCTGGATGGCAGATTGCAGGAGCCACTTTGCACCATCAAACCAGCCCAACTTAGCACTGGTGCTACCATGGCTCTGGTAACCATCTTGCGTATCGTTGCTTTTCAGGAGCCAGCCGGTCACTCCCTGCCATAGACCCCAAGACACATACCTCGGCCTGATTCCCTGGCTAAAAAAAGTAAGCTGCCCCGATCTGGATGCAGATTGCAGGAACCACTTGGTAGTATCAAACCAGCAAACTTGGCACTGGTGCCACCTCTGGTCTGGGAACCATTCTGCGTAACGTAGATTCTAAGGCGCCAGCCGGCCACTCCCAGCCACAGGCCCCCAAACAAAATCAACGGCGCATTTACCAGGAAAACAAAACTCACCTGCCAATATTTGATGGCAGATTGCAGGAGCCACTTGGTACTATCAAACCAGCCCAACTTGACACTGGTTCCTCCATGGGTCAGGTCACCATCCTGCCTATCGTAGCTTTTCAGGACCTAGCCGGTCACTCCCAGCCATAGGCCCCCAGACACAAACCTCGGCCCGTTTCCCTGGCAAACAAAATAAAGCTGCCCCTCTTCTGGATGGCAGATTGCAGGAACCACTTGGTACTATCAAACTAGCCCGACTTGGCACTGGTGCCACCTCTGGTCTGGGAACCATCCTGCGTATCGTGGATTCTAAGGAGCCAGCCGGCCTCTCCCAGCCACAGGCCCCCAAACACAAACAACGGCGCTTTTCCCTGGAAAACAAAACTCGCCTTCCAACATTTTGATGGCAGATTGCAGGAGCCACTTGGTACTATCAAACCAGCCCAACTTGGCACTGGTGCCACCATGGGTCTGGTCACCATCCTGCCTATCGTAGCTTTTCAGGAGCCAGCCGGTCACTCCCAGCCATAGGCATCGAGACACAAAACTCGGCCCGTTTCCTTGGCAAACACAAGTAAGCTACCCCGCTTCTGGATGGCAGATTGCAGGAGCCACTCTTCACCATCAAACCAGCCCGACTTGGCACTGGTGCCACCTTGGGTCTGGGAACCATCCTGCGTATCGTGGATTCTAAGGAGCCAGCCGGCCACTCCCAGCCACATGCCGCCAAACAAAAACAACGGCGCTTTTCCCTGGAAAACAAAACTCACCTGCCAACATTTTGATGGCAGATTGCAGGAGCCACTTGGTACTATCAAACCAGCCCAACTTGGCTCTGGTGCCACCATGGGTCTGTTCACCATCCTGCCTATCGTAGCTTTTCACGACCTAGCCGGTCACTCCCAGCCATAGGCCCCCAGACACAAACCTCGGCCCGTTTCCCAGGCAAAAAAAAGTAAGCTACCCAGCTTCTTGATGGCAGATTGCAGGAGCCACTTTGCACCATCAAACCAGCGCGACTTGGCACTTGTGCCACCTTGGCTCTGGGAACCATGCTGCGTATCTTGGATTCTAAGGAGCCAGCCGGCCACTCCCAGCCACAGGCCCCCAAACACAAACAAGGGCGCTTTAACCCTGGAAAACAAAACTCGCCTGCCAACATTTTGATGGCAGATTGCAGGAGCCACTTGGTACTATCAAATCAGCCCAACTTGGCACTGGTGCCACCATGGGTCTGGTCACCATCCTGCCTATCGTAGCTTTTCAGGAGCCAGCCGGTCACTCCCAGCCATAGGCCCCCAGACACACACCTCGGCCTGATTCCCTGGTAAACAAAAGTAAGCTATCCGGCTTCTGGATGGCACATTGCAGGAGCCACTTTGCACCATCAAACTAGCCCGACTTGGCACTGGTGCCACCTCTGGTCTGGGAACCATCCTGCGTATCGTGGATTCTAAGGAGCCAGCCGGCCACTCCCAGCCGCAGGCCCCCAAACAAAAACAACGGCGCTTTTCCCTGGAAAACAAAACTCGCCTGCCAACTTTTTGATGGCAGATTGCAGGAGCCACTTGGTACTATCAAACCAGCCCGTCTTGGCACTGGTGCCACCTTGGCTCTGGGAACCATGCTGCGTAACGTAGATTCTAAGACGCCATGGGGCCACTCCCAGCCACAGGCCACCAAACACATACAACGGCGCTTTTCCCTGGAAAACAAAACTCGCCTGCCAACATTTTGATGGCAGATTGCAGGAGCCACTTGGTACTATCAAATCAGCCCAACTTGGCACTGGTGCCACCATGGGTCTGGTAACCATCCTGCCTATCGTAGCTTTTCAGGAGCCAGCCGGTCACTCCCAGCCATAGGCCCCCAGACAAAAACCTCGGCCCGTTTCCCTGGCAAACAAAAGTAAGCTGCCCCGCTTCTGGATGGCAGATTGCAGGAGCCACTCTGCACCATCAAACTAGCCCGACTTGGCACTGGTGCCACCTCTGGTCCTGGAAGCATGCTGCGTATCGTGGATTCTAAGGAGCCAGCCGGCCACTCCCAGCCACAGGCCCCCAAACACAAACAACGGCGCTTTTCCCTGGAAAACAAAACTCGCCTGCCAACATTTTGATGGCAGATTGCAGGAGCCACTTGGTACTATCAAACCAGCCCAACTTGGCACTGGTGCCACCATGGGTCCGGTAACCATCATGCCTATCGTAGCTTTTCAGGAGCCAGCCGGTCATTCCCAGCCATAGGCCTCGACACACAAACCTCGGCCCCTTTCCTTGCCAAACAAAAGTAAGCTACCCCGCTTCTGGATGGCAGATTGCAGGAGCCACTTTGCACCATCAAACTAGCCCGACTTTGCACTGGTGCCACCTCAGGTCTGGGAACCATCCTGCGTATCGTGGATTCTAAGGAGCCAGCCAGCCACTCCCAGCTACAGGCCCCCAAACACAAACAACGGCGCTTTTCCCTGGAAAACAAAACTCGCCTGCCAACTTTTTGATGGCAGATTGCAGGAGCCACTTGGTACTATGAAACCAGCCCAACTTGGCACTGGTGCTACCATGGCTCTGGTAACCATCTTGCGTATCGTTGCTTTTCAGGAGCCAGCCGGTCACTCCCTGCCATAGACCCCAAGACACATACCTCGGCCTGATTCCCTGGCTAAAAAAAGTAAGCTGCCCCGCTTCTGGATGCAGATTGCAGGAACCACTTGGTAGTATCAAACCAGCAAACTTGGCACTGGTGCCACCTCTGGTCTGGGTACCATTCTGCGTAACGTAGATTCTAAGGTGCCAGCCGGCCACTCCCAGCCACAGGCCCCCAAACAAAATCAACGGCGCATTTACCAGGAAAACAAAACTCACCTGCCAATATTTGATGGCAGATTGCAGGAGCCACTTGGTACTATCAAACCAGCCCAACTTGACACTGGTTCCTCCATGGGTCAGGTCACCATCCTGCCTATCGTAGCTTTTCAGGACCTAGCCGGTCACTCCCAGCCATAGGCCCCCAGACACAAACCTCGGCCCGTTTCCCTGGCAAACAAAATAAAGCTGCCCCTCTTCTGGATGGCAGATTGCAGGAACCACTTGGTACTATCAAACTAGCCCGACTTGGCACTGGTGCCACCTCTGGTCTGGGAACCATCCTGCGTATCGTGGATTCTAAGGAGCCAGCCGGCCTCTCCCAGCCACAGGCCCCCAAACACAAACAACGGCGCTTTTCCCTGGAAAACAAAACTCGCCTGCCAACATTTTGATGGCAGATTGCAGGAGCCACTTGGTACTATCAAACCAGCCCAACTTGGCACTGGTGCCACCATGGGTCTGGTCACCATCCTGCCTATCGTAGCTTTTCAGGAGCCAGCCGGTCACTCCCAGCCATAGGCCCACAGACACAAACCTCGGCCCGTTTCCCTGGCAAACGAAAGTAAGCTACCGCGCTTCTGGATGGCAGATTGCAGGAACCACTTTGCACCATCAAACCAGGCCAACTTGGCACTGGTGCCAACTTGGCTCTGGGAACCATGCTGGGTATCGTGGATTCTAAGGAGCCAACCGGCCACTCCCAGCCACAGGCCCCCAAACACAAACAACGGCGCTTTTCCCTGGAAAAAAAAACTGGCCTGCCAACATTTTGATGGCAGATTGCAGGAGCCACTTGGTACTATCAAATCAGCCCAACTTGGCACTGGTGCCACCATGGGTCTGGTCACCATCCTGCCTATCGTAGCTTTTCAGGATCCAGCCTGTCACTCCCAGCCATAGGCCCCCAGACACACACCTCGGCCCGTTTCCCTGGCAAACAAAATTAAGCTACCCCGCTTCTGGATGGCAGATTGCAGGAGTCACTTTGCACCATCAAACTAGCCCGACTTGGCACTGGTGCCACCTCAGGTCTGGGAAGCATCCTGCGTATCGTGGATTCTAAGGAGCCAGCTGGCCACTCCCAGCCACAGGCCCCCAAACACAAACAACGGCGATTTTCCCTGGAAAACAAAACTCGCCTGCCAACTTTTTGATGGCAGATTGCAGGAGCCACTTGGTACTATCAAATCAGCCCAACTTGGCACTGGTGCTACCATGGCTCTGGTAACCATCTTGCGTATCGTTGCTTTTCAGGAGCCAGCCGGTCACTCCCTGCCATAGACCCCAAGACACATACCTCGGCCTGATTCCCTGGCTAAAAAAAGTAAGCTGCCCCGCTTCTGGATGCACATTGCAGGAACCACTTGTTAGTATCAAACCAGCAAACTTGGCACTGGTGCCACCTCTTGTCTGGGTACCATTCTGCGTAACGTAGATTCTAAGGTGCCAGCCGGCCACGCCCAGCCACAGGCCCCCAAACAAAATCAACGGCGCATTTACCAGGAAAACAAAACTCACCTGCCAATATTTGATGGCAGATTGCAGGAGCCACTTGGTACTATCAAACCAGCCCAACTTGACACTGGTTCCACAATGGGTCAGGTCACCATCCTGCCTATCGTAGCTTTTCCGGACCTAGCCGGTCACTCCCAGCCATAGGCCCCCAGACACAAACCTCGGCCCGTTTCCCTGGCAAACAAAATAAAGCTGCCCCTCTTCTGGATGGCAGATTGCAGGAACCACTTGGTACTATCAAACTAGCCCGACTTGGCACTGGTGCCACCTCTGGTCTGGGAACCATCCTGCGTATCGTGGATTCTAAGGAGCCAGCCGGCCACTCCCAGCCACAGGCCCCCAAACACAAACAACGGCGCTTTTCCCTGGAAAACAAAACTCGCCTGCCAACATTTTGATGGCAGATTGCAGGAGCCACTTGGTACTATAAGACCAGCCCTACTTGGCACTGGTGCCACCATGGGTCTGGTCACCATCCTGCCTATCGTAGCTTTTCAGGAGCCAGCCGGTCACTCCCAGCCATAGGCCCACAGACACAAACCTCGGCCCGTTTCCCTGGCAAACAAAAGTAAGCTACCGCGCTTCTGGATGGCAGATTGCAGGAACCACTTTGCACCATCAAACCAGCCCAACTTGGCACTGGTGCCAACTTGGCTCTGGGAACCATGCTGCGTATCGTGGATTCTAAGGAGCCAGCCGGCCACTCCCAGCCACAAGCACCCACACACAAACAACGGCGCTTTTCCCTGGAAAAAAAAACTGGCCTGCCAACATTTTGATGGCAGATTGTAGGAGCCACTTGGTACTATCAAATCAGCCCAACTTGGCACTGGTGCCACCATGGGTCTGGTCACCATCCTGCCTATCGTAGCTTTTCAGGATCCAGCCTGTCACTCCCAGCCATAGGCCCCCAGACACACACCTCGGCCCGTTTCCTTGGCAAACACAAGTAAGCTACCCCGCTTCTGGATGGCAGATTGCAGGAGCCACTTTGCACCATCAAACCAGCCCGACTTGGCACTGGTGCCACCTTGGGTCTGGGAACCATGCTGAGTATCGTGGATTCTAAGGAGCCAGCTGGCCACTCCCAGCCACATGCCGCCAAACAAAAACAACGGCGCTTTTCCCTGGAAAACAAAACTCGCCTGCCAACATTTTGATGGCAGATTGCAGGAGCCACTTGGTACTATCAAATCAGCCCAACTTGGCACTGGTGCCACCATGGGTCAGGTCACCATCCTGCCTATCGTAGCTTTTCAGGAGCCAGCCGGTCACTCCCAGCCATAGGCCCCCAGACAAAAACCTCGGCCTGATTCCCTGGCAAACAAAAGTAAGCTGCCCCGCTTCTGGATGGCAGATTGCAGGAACCACTTGGTAGTATCAAACCAGCCCGACTTGGCACTGGTGCCACCTTGGCTCTGGGAACCATCCTGCGTATTGTGGATTCTAAGGAGCCAGCCGGCCACTCCAAGCCTCAGGCCCCCAAACACAAACAACGGCGCTTTTCCCTGGAAAACAAAACTCGCCTGCCAAATTTTGATGGCAGATTACCGGAGCCACTTGGTACTATCATACCACCCCGACTTGGCACTGGTGCCACCATGGGTCTGGTCACCATCCTGCCTATCGTAGCTTTTCAGGAGCCAGCCAGTCACTCCCAGCCATATGCCCCGAGACACAAACCTCGGCCCATTTCCCTGGCAAACAAAAGTAAGCTGCCCCGCTCCTGGATGGCAGATTGCAGGAGCCACTTTGCACCATCAAACTAGCGCGACTTGGCACTTGTGCCACCTCTGGTCTGGGAACCATCCTGCGTGTGGTGGATTCTAAGGAGCCAGCCGGCCACTCCCATCCACAGGCCCCCAAACACAAACAACGGCGCTTTTCCCTGGAAAACAAAACTTGCCTGCCAACATTTTGATGGCAGATTGCAGGAGCCACTTGGTACTATCAAACCAGCCAAACTTGGCACTGCTGCCACCATGGGTCTGGTCACCATCCTGCCTATCGTAGCTTTTCAGGAGCCAGCCAGTCACTTCCAGCCATAGGCCCCCTGACTAAAACCTCGGCCCGTTTCCCTGGCAAACAAAAGTAAGCTAACCCGCTTCTGGATGGCAGATTGCAGGAGCCACTTTGCACCATCAAACTAGCCCGACTTGGCACTGGTGCCACCTCTGGACTGGGAACCATCCTGCGTATCGTGGATTCTAAGGAGCCAGCCGGCCACTCCCAGCCACAGGCCCCCAAACAAAATCAACGGCGCATTTACCAGGAAAACAAACTCACCTGCCAATATTTGATGGCAGATTGCAGGAGCCACTTGGTACTATCAAACCAGCCCAACTTGGCACTGGTTCCACCATGGGTCAGGTCACCATCCTGCCTATCGTAGCTTTTCAGGACCTAGCCGGTCACTCCCAGCCATAGGCCCCCAGACACAAACCTCGGCCCGTTTCCCAGGCAAACAAAATTAAGCTGCCCCTCTTCTGGATGGCAGATTGCAGGAACCACTTGGTACTATCAAACCAGCCCGACTTGGCACTGGTGCCACCTCTGGACTGGGAACCATCCTGCGTATCGTGGATTCTACGGAGCCAGCCGGCCACTCCCAGCCACAGGCCCCCAAACACAAACAACGGCGCTTTTCCCCGGAAAACAAAACTGGCCTGCCAACATTTTGATGGCAGATTGCAGGAGACACTTGGTACTATCAAACCAGCCCAATTTGGCACTGGTGCCACCATGGGTCTGGTCACCATCCTGCCTATCGTAGCTTTTCAGGAGGCAGCCTGTCACTCCCAGCCATAGGCTCACAGACACAAACCTCGGCCCGTTTCCCTGGCAAACAAAAGTAAGCTACCGCGCTTCTGGATGGCAGATTGCAGGAACCACTTTGCACCATCAAACCAGCCCAACTTGGCACTGGTGCCACCTTGGCTCTGGGAACCATGCTGCGTATCGTGGATTCTAAGGAGCCAGCCGGGCACTCCCAGCCACAGGCCCCCAAACACAAACAACGGCGCTTTTCCCTGGAAAAAAAAACTCGCCTGCCAACATTTTGATGGCAGATTGCATGAGCCACTTGGTACTATCAAATCAGCCCAACTTGGCACTGGTGCCACCATGGGTCTGGTCACCATCCTGCCTATCGTAGCTTTTCAGGAGCCAGCCTGTCACTCCCAGCCATAGGCCCCCAGACACACACCTCGGCCTGTTTCCCTGGCAAACAAAAGTAAGCTACCCCGCTTCTGGATGGCAGATTGCAGGAGCCACTTTGCACCATCAAACTAGCCCGACTTGGCACTGGTGCCACCTCAGGTCTGGGAAGCATCCTGCGTATCGTGGATTCTAAGGAGCCAGCTGGCCACTCCCAGCCACAGGCCCCCAAACACAAACAACGGCGGTTTTCCCTGGAAAACAAAACTCGCCTGCCAACTTTTTGATGGCAGATTGCAGGAGCCACTTGGTACTTTCAAATCAGCCCAACTTGGCACTGGTGCCACCATGGGTCTGGTAACCATCCTGCCTATCGTAGCTTTTCAGGAGCCAGCCGGTCACTCCCAACCATAGGCATCGAGACACAAAACTCGGCCCGTTTCCTTGGCAAACACAAGTATGCTACCCCGCTTCTGGATGGCAAATTGCAGGAACCACTTGGTACTATCAAACCAGCCAAACTTGGCACTGGTGCCACCTTGGGCCTGGAAACCATGCTGCATATCGTGGATTCTAAGGAGCCAGCCGGCCACTCCCAGCCACAGGCCCCCAAACACAAACAAGGGCGCTTTAACCCTGGAAAACAAAACTCGCCTGCCAACATTTTGATGGCAGATTGCAGGAGCCACTTGGTACTATCAAATCAGCCCAACTTGGCACTGGTGCCACCATGGGTCTGGTCACCATCCTGCCTATCGTAGCTTTTCAGGAGGAAGCCGGTCACTCCCAGGCATAGGCCCCCAGACAAAAACCTCGGCCTGATTCCCTGGCAAATATAAGTAAGCTATCCCGCTTCTGGATGGCACATTGCAGAAGCCACTTTGCACCATCAAACTAGCCCGACTTGGCACTGGTGCCACCTCTGGTCTGGGAACCATCCTGCGTATCGTGGATTCTAAGGAGCCAGCCGGCCACTCCCAGCCACAGGCCCCCAAACACAAACAACTGCGCTTTTCCCTGGAAAACAAACCTCGCCTGCCAACTTTTTGATGGCAGATTGCAGGAGACACTTGGTACTATCAAACCAGCCCGTCTTGGCACTGGTGCCACCTTGGCTCTGGGAACCATGCTGCGTAACGTAGATTCTAAGACGCCAGCGGGCCACTCCCAGCCACAGGCCCCCAAACACAAACAACGGCGCTTTTCCCTGGAAAACAAAACTCGCCTGCCAATATTTGATGGCAGATTGCAGGAGCCACTTGGTACTATCAAACCAGCCCAACTTGGCACTGGTTCCACCATGGGTCAGGTCACCATCCTGCCTATCGTAGCTTTTCAGGACCTAGCCGGTCACTCCCAGCCATAGGCCCCCAGACACAAACCTCGGCCCATTTCCCTGGCAAACAAAATTAAGCTGCCCCTCTTCTGGATGGCAGATTGCAGGAACCACTTGGTACTATCAAACCAGCCCGACTTGGCACTGGTGCCACCTCTGGACTGGGAACCATCCTGCGTATCGTGGATTCTAAGGAGCCAGCCGGCCACTCCCAGCCACAGGCCCCCAAACACAAACAACGGCGCTTTTCCCCGGAAAACAAAACTCGCCTGCCAACATTTTGATGGCAGATTGCAGGAGCCACTTGGTACTATCAAACCAGCCCAACTTGGCACTGGTGCCACCATGGGTCTGGTCACCATCCTGCCTATCGTAGCTTTTCAGGAGCCAGCCGGTCACTCCCAGCCATAGGCCCCCAACACAAACCTCGCCCAGTTTCCCTGGCAAACAAAAGTAAGCTACCCCGCTTCTGGATGGCAGATTGCAGGAGCCACTTTGCACCATCAAACCAGCCCGACTTGGCACTGGTGCCACCTTGGGTCTGGGAACCATGCTGAGTATCGTGGATTCTAAGGAGCCAGCTGGCCACTCCCAGCCACATGCCGCCAAACAAAAACAACGGCGCTTTTCCCTGGAAAACAAAACTCGCCTGCCAACTTTTTGATGGCAGATTACCGGAGCCACTTGGTACTATCAAACCAGCCCAACTTGGCACTGGTGCCACCATGGGTCTGGTCACCATCCTGCCTATCGTAGCTTTTCAGGAGCCAGCCGGTCACTCCCAACCATAGACCCTCACACACAAACTTCGGCCCGTTTCCCTGGCAAACAAAAGTAAGCTGCCCCGCTTCTGGATGGCAGATTGCAGGAGCCACTTGGTACTATCAAACTGGCCCGACTTGGCACTGGTGCCACCTTGGGTCTGGGAATCATACTGCGTAACGATGATTCCAAGACTCAAGGGGGCCACTCCCATCCACAGGTCCCCAAACAAAATCAACGGCGCTTTTCCCCGGAAAACAAAACTCGCCTGCAAACTTTTTGATGGCAGATTGCAGGAGCCACTTGGTACTATCAAACCAGCCCAACTTGGCACTGGTGCCACCATGGGTCTGGTCACCATCCTGCCTATCGTAGCTTTTCACGACCTAGCCGGTCACTCCCAGCCATAGGCCCCCAGACACAAAGCTCGGCCCGTTTCCCAGGCAAAAAAAAGTAAGCTGCCCCTCTTCTGGATGGCAGATTGCAGGAACCACTTGGTACTATCAAACGAGCCAAACATTGCACTGGTGCCACCTTGGGTCTGGGAACCATGCTGCATATCGTGGATTCTAAGGAGCCAGCCGGCCACTCCCAGCCACAGGCCCCCAAACACAAACAAGGGTGCTTTAACCCTGGAAAACAAAACTCGCCTGCCAACATTTTGATGGCAGATTGCAGAAGCCACTTGGTACTATCAAATCAGCCCAACTTGGCACTGGTGCCACCATGGGTCTGGTCACCATCCTGCCTATCGTAGCTTTTCAGGAGCCAGCCGGTCACTCCCAGCCTTAGGCCCCCAGACAAAAACCTCGGCCTGATTCCCTGGCAAACCAAAGTAAGCTATCCCGCTTCTGGATGGCACATTGCAGGAGCCACTTTGCACCATCAAATTAGCCCGACTTGGCACTGGTGCCACCTCAGGTCTGGGAAGCATCCTGCGTATCGTGGATTCTAAGGAGCCAGTTGGCCACTCCCAGCCACAGGCCCCCAAACACAAACAACGGCGGTTTTCCCTGGAAAACAAAACTCGCCTGCCAACTTTTTGATGGCAGATTGCAGGAGCCACTTGGTACTTTCAAATCAGCCCAACTTGGCACTGGTGCCACCATGGGTCTGGTCACCATCCTGCCTATCGTAGGTTTTCAGGAGCCAGCTGGTCACTCCCAGCCATAGGCATCGAGACACAAAACTCGGCCCGTTTCCTTGGCAAACACAAGTATGCTACCCCGCTTCTGGATGGCAGATTGCAGGAGCCACTTTGCACCATCAAACCAGCCCGACTTGGCACTGGTGCCACCTTGGGTCTGAGAACCATGCTGAGTATCGTGGATTCTAAGGAGCCAGCTGGCCACTCCCAGCCACATGCCGCCAAACAAAAACAACGGCGCTTTTCCCTGGAAAACAAAACTCGCCTGCCAACTTTTTGATGGCAGATTGCAGGAGCCACTTGGTACTATCAAACCAGCCCAACTTGGCATTGGTGCCACCATGGGTCTGGTCACCATCCTGCCTATCGTAGCTTTTCACGACCTAGCCGGTCAATCCCAGCCATAGGCCCTCAGACACAAAGCTCAGCCCGTTTCCCAGGCAAAAAAAAGTAAGCTGCCCCGCTTCTGGATGGCAGATTGCAGGAACCACTTGGTACTATCAAACGAGCCAAACATTGCACTGGTGCCACCTTGGGTCTGGGAACCATGCTGCATATCGTGGATTCTAAGGAGCCAGCCGGCCACTCCCAGCCACCGGCCCCCAAACACAAACAAGGGTGCTTTAACCCTGGAAAACAAAACTCGCCTGCCAACATTTTGATGGCAGATTGCAGGAGCCACTTGGTACTATCAAATCAGCCCAACTTGGCACTGGTGCCACCATGGGTCTGGTCACCATCCTGCCTATCGTAGCTTTTCAGGAGCCAGCCGGTCACTCCCAGCCTTAGGCCCCCAGACAAAAACCTCGGCCTGATTCCCTGGCAAACATAAGTAAGCTATCCCGCTTCTGGATGGCACATTGCAGGAGCCACTTTGCACCATCAAACTAGCCCGACTTGGCACTGGTGCCACCTCAGGTCTGGGAAGCATCCTGCGTATCGTGGATTCTAAGGAGCCAGTTGGCCACTCCCAGCCACAGGCCCCCAAACACAAACAACGGCGGTTTTCCCTGGAAAACAAAACTCGCCTGCCAACTTTTTGATGGCAGATTGCAGGAGCCACTTGGTACTATCAAACCAGCCCAACTTGGCACTGGTGCCACCATGGGTCTGGTCACCATCCTGCCTATCGTAGGTTTTCAGGAGCCAGCTGGTCACTCCCAGCCATAGGCATCGAGACACAAAACTCGGCCCGTTTCCTTGGCAAACACAAGTATGCTACCCCGCTTCTGGATGGCAGATTGCAGGAGCCACTTTGCACCATCAAACCAGCCCGACTTGGCACTGGTGCCACCTTGGGTCTGAGAACCATGCTGAGTATCGTGGATTCTAAGGAGCCAGCTGGCCACTCCCAGCCACATGCCGCCAAACAAAAACAACGGCGCTTTTCCCTGGAAAACAAAACTCGCCTGCCAACTTTTTGATGGCAGATTGCAGGAGCCACTTGGTACTATCAAACCAGCCCAACTTGGCACTGGTGCCACCATGGGTCTGGTCACCATCCTGCCTATCGTAGCTTTTCACGACCTAGCCGGTCACTCCCAGCCATAGGCCCCCAGACACAAAGCTCGGCCCGTTTCCCAGGCAAAAAAAAGTAAGCTGCCCCGCTTCTGGATGGCAGATTGCAGGAACCACTTGGTACTATCAAACCAGCCAAACTTGGCACTGGTGCCACCTTCGGCCTGGGAACCATGCTGCATATCGTGGATTCTAAGGAGCCAGCCGGCCACTCCCAGCCACAGGCCCCCAAACACAAACAAGGGCGCTTTAACCCTGGAAAACAAAACTCGCCTGCCAACATTTTGATGGCAGATTGCAGGAGCCACTTGGTACTATCAAATCAGCCCAACTTGGCACTGGTGCCTCCATGCGTCTGGAAACCATCCTGCCTATCGTAGCTTTTCAGGAGGAAGCGGGTCACTCCCAGGCATAGGCCCCCAGACAAAAACCTCGGCCTGATTGCCTGGCAAACAAAAGTAAGCTATCCCGCTTCTGGATGGCACATTGCAGGAGCCACTTTGCACCATCAAACTAGCCCGACTTGGCACTGGTGCCACCTCTGCTCTGGGAACCATCCTGCGTATCGTGCATTCTAAGGAGCCAGCCGGCCACTCCAAGCCATAGGCCCCCAGACAAAAACCTCAGCCCGTTTCCCATGCAAACAAAAGTAAGCTGCCCCCCTTCTGGATGGCAGATTGCAGGAACCACTTGGTAGTATCAAACCAGCCCAACTTGGCACTGGTGCCACCTTGGCTCTGGGAACCATCCTGCGTATCGTGGATTCTAAGGAGCCAGCCGGCCACTCCCAGCCACAGGCCCCCAAACACAAACAACGGCGCTTTTCCCTGGAAAACAAAACTCGCCTGCCAACTATTTGATGGCAGATTACCGAAGCCACTTGGTACTATCAAACCAGCCCAACTTGGCACTGGTGCCACCATGGGTCTGGTCACCATCCTGCCTATCGTAGCTTTTCAGGAGCCAGCCAGTCACTCCCAGCCATATGCCCCGAGACACAAACCTCGGCCCGTTTCCCTGGCAAACAAAAGTAAGCTGCCCCGCTTCTGGATGGCAGATTGCAGGAGCCACTTTGCACCATCAAACCAGCGCGACTTGGCACTTGTGCCACCTTGGGTCTGGGAACCATCCTGCGTGTCGTGGATTCTAATTAGCCAGCCGGCCACTCCCAGCCACAGGCCCCCAAACACAAACAACGGCGCTTTTCCCTGGAAAACAAAACTCGACTGCCAACATTTTGATGGCAGATTGCAGGAGCCACTTGGTACTATCAAACCAGCCCAACTTGGCACTGGTGCCATCTCAGGTCTGGGAACCATGCTGCGTAACGTAGATTCTAAGACGCCATGGGGCCACTTCCAGCCACAGCCCCCAAACACAAACAACGGCGCTTTTCCCTGGAAAACAAAACTTGCCTGCCAACATTTTGATGGCAGATTGCAGGAGCCACTTGGTACTATCAAACCAGCCGAACTTGGCACTGCTGCCACCATGGGTCTGGTCACCATCCTGCCTATCGTAGCTTTTCAGGAGCCAGCCGGTCACTCCCAGCCATAGGCCCCCTGACAAAAACCTCGGCCCGTTTCCCTGGCAAACAAAAGTAAGCTACCGCGCTTCTGGATGGCAGATTGCAGGAGCCACTTTGCACCATCAAACTAGCCTGACTTGGCACTGGTGCCACCTCTGGTCTGGGAACCATCCTGCGTATCGTGGATTCTAATTACCCAGCCGGCCACTCCCAGCCACAGGCCCCCAAACAAAATCAACGGCGCATCTACCAGGAAAACAAAATTCACTTGCCAATATTAGATGGCAGATTGCAGGAGCCACTTGGTACTATCAAACCAGCCCAACTTGGCACTGGTTCCACCATGGGTCAGGTCACCATCCTGCCTATCGTAGCTTTTCAGGACCTAGCCGGTCACTCCCAGCCATAGGCCCCCAGACACAAACCTCGGCCCGTTTCCCTGGCAAACAAAATTAAGCTGCCCCTCTTCTGGATGGCAGATTGCAGGAACCACTTGGTACTATCAAACCAGCCCGACTTGGCACTGGTGCCACCTCTGGACTGGGAACCATCCTGCGTATCGTGGATTCTAAGGAGCCAGCCGGCCACTCCCAGCCACAGGCCCCCAAACACAAACAACCGCGCTTTTCCCCGGAAAACAAAACTCGCCTGCCAACATTTTGATGGCAGATTGCAGGAGCCACTTGGTACTATCAAACCAGCCCAACTTGGCACTGGTGCCACCATGGGTCTGGTCACCATCCTGCCTATCGTAGCTTTTCAGGAGCCAGCCGGTCACTCCCAGCCATAGGCCCACAGACACAAACCTCGCCCCGTTTCCCTGGCAAACAAAAGTAAGCTACCGCGCTTCTGGATGGCAGATTGCAGGAACCACTTTGCACCATCAAACCAGCCCAACTTGGCACTGGTGCCACCTTGGCTCTGGGAACCATGCTGCGTATCGTGGATTCTAAGGAGCCAGCCGGCCACTCCCAGCCACAGGCCCCCAAACACAAACAACGGCGCTTTTCCCCGGAAAACAAAACTCGCCTGCCAACATTTTGATGGCAGATTGCAGGAGCCACTTGGTACTATCAAATCAGCCCAACTTGGCACTGGTGCCACCATGGGTCTGGTCACCATCCTGCCTATCGTAGCTTTTCAGGAGCCAGCCGGTCACTCCCAGCCTTAGGCCCCCAGACAAAAACCTCGGCCTGATTCCCTGGCAAACATAAGTAAGCTATCCCGCTTCTGGATGGCACATTGCAGGAGCCACTTTGCACCATCAAACTAGCCCGACTTGGCACTGGTGCCACCTCAGGTCTGGGAAGCATCCTGCGTATCGTGGATTCTAAGGAGCCAGTTGGCCACTCCCAGCCACAGGCCCCCAAACACAAACAACGGCGGTTTTCCCTGGAAAACAAAACTCGCCTGCCAACTTTTTGATGGCAGATTGCAGGAGCCACTTGGTACTATCAAACCAGCCCAACTTGGCACTGGTGCCACCATGGGTCTGGTCACCATCCTGCCTATCGTAGGTTTTCAGGAGCCAGCTGGTCACTCCCAGCCATAGGCATCGAGACACAAAACTCGGCCCGTTTCCTTGGCAAACACAAGTATGCTACCCCGCTTCTGGATGGCAGATTGCAGGAGCCACTTTGCACCATCAAACCAGCCCGACTTGGCACTGGTGCCACCTTGGGTCTGAGAACCATGCTGAGTATCGTGGATTCTAAGGAGCCAGCTGGCCACTCCCAGCCACATGCCGCCAAACAAAAACAACGGCGCTTTTCCCTGGAAAACAAAACTCGCCTGCCAACTTTTTGATGGCAGATTGCAGGAGCCACTTGGTACTATCAAACCAGCCCAACTTGGCACTGGTGCCACCATGGGTCTGGTCACCATCCTGCCTATCGTAGCTTTTCACGACCTAGCCGGTCACTCCCAGCCATAGGCCCCCAGACACAAAGCTCGGCCCGTTTCCCAGGCAAAAAAAAGTAAGCTGCCCCGCTTCTGGATGGCAGATTGCAGGAACCACTTGGTACTATCAAACCAGCCAAACTTGGCACTGGTGCCACCTTCGGCCTGGGAACCATGCTGCATATCGTGGATTCTAAGGAGCCAGCCGGCCACTCCCAGCCACAGGCCCCCAAACACAAACAAGGGCGCTTTAACCCTGGAAAACAAAACTCGCCTGCCAACATTTTGATGGCAGATTGCAGGAGCCACTTGGTACTATCAAATCAGCCCAACTTGGCACTGGTGCCTCCATGCGTCTGGAAACCATCCTGCCTATCGTAGCTTTTCAGGAGGAAGCGGGTCACTCCCAGGCATAGGCCCCCAGACAAAAACCTCGGCCTGATTGCCTGGCAAACAAAAGTAAGCTATCCCGCTTCTGGATGGCACATTGCAGGAGCCACTTTGCACCATCAAACTAGCCCGACTTGGCACTGGTGCCACCTCTGCTCTGGGAACCATCCTGCGTATCGTGCATTCTAAGGAGCCAGCCGGCCACTCCAAGCCATAGGCCCCCAGACAAAAACCTCAGCCCGTTTCCCATGCAAACAAAAGTAAGCTGCCCCCCTTCTGGATGGCAGATTGCAGGAACCACTTGGTAGTATCAAACCAGCCCAACTTGGCACTGGTGCCACCTTGGCTCTGGGAACCATCCTGCGTATCGTGGATTCTAAGGAGCCAGCCGGCCACTCCCAGCCACAGGCCCCCAAACACAAACAACGGCGCTTTTCCCTGGAAAACAAAACTCGCCTGCCAACTATTTGATGGCAGATTACCGAAGCCACTTGGTACTATCAAACCAGCCCAACTTGGCACTGGTGCCACCATGGGTCTGGTCACCATCCTGCCTATCGTAGCTTTTCAGGAGCCAGCCAGTCACTCCCAGCCATATGCCCCGAGACACAAACCTCGGCCCGTTTCCCTGGCAAACAAAAGTAAGCTGCCCCGCTTCTGGATGGCAGATTGCAGGAGCCACATTGCACCATCAAACCAGCGCGACTTGGCACTTGTGCCACCTTGGGTCTGGGAACCATCCTGCGTGTCGTGGATTCTAATTAGCCAGCCGGCCACTCCCAGCCACAGGCCCCCAAACACAAACAACGGCGCTTTTCCCTGGAAAACAAAACTCGACTGCCAACATTTTGATGGCAGATTGCAGGAGCCACTTGGTACTATCAAACCAGCCCAACTTGGCACTGGTGCCATCTCAGGTCTGGGAACCATGCTGCGTAACGTAGATTCTAAGACGCCATGGGGCCACTTCCAGCCACAGCCCCCAAACACAAACAACGGCGCTTTTCCCTGGAAAACAAAACTTGCCTGCCAACATTTTGATGGCAGATTGCAGGAGCCACTTGGTACTATCAAACCAGCCGAACTTGGCACTGCTGCCACCATGGGTCTGGTCACCATCCTGCCTATCGTAGCTTTTCAGGAGCCAGCCGGTCACTCCCAGCCATAGGCCCCCTGACAAAAACCTCGGCCCGTTTCCCTGGCAAACAAAAGTAAGCTACCGCGCTTCTGGATGGCAGATTGCAGGAGCCACTTTGCACCATCAAACTAGCCTGACTTGGCACTGGTGCCACCTCTGGTCTGGGAACCATCCTGCGTATCGTGGATTCTAATTACCCAGCCGGCCACTCCCAGCCACAGGCCCCCAAACAAAATCAACGGCGCATCTACCAGGAAAACAAAATTCACTTGCCAATATTAGATGGCAGATTGCAGGAGCCACTTGGTACTATCAAACCAGCCCAACTTGGCACTGGTTCCACCATGGGTCAGGTCACCATCCTGCCTATCGTAGCTTTTCAGGACCTAGCCGGTCACTCCCAGCCATAGGCCCCCAGACACAAACCTCGGCCCGTTTCCCTGGCAAACAAAATTAAGCTGCCCCTCTTCTGGATGGCAGATTGCAGGAACCACTTGGTACTATCAAACCAGCCCGACTTGGCACTGGTGCCACCTCTGGACTGGGAACCATCCTGCGTATCGTGGATTCTAAGGAGCCAGCCGGCCACTCCCAGCCACAGGCCCCCAAACACAAACAACCGCGCTTTTCCCCGGAAAACAAAACTCGCCTGCCAACATTTTGATGGCAGATTGCAGGAGCCACTTGGTACTATCAAACCAGCCCAACTTGGCACTGGTGCCACCATGGGTCTGGTCACCATCCTGCCTATCGTAGCTTTTCAGGAGCCAGCCGGTCACTCCCAGCCATAGGCCCACAGACACAAACCTCGCCCCGTTTCCCTGGCAAACAAAAGTAAGCTACCGCGCTTCTGGATGGCAGATTGCAGGAACCACTTTGCACCATCAAACCAGCCCAACTTGGCACTGGTGCCACCTTGGCTCTGGGAACCATGCTGCGTATCGTGGATTCTAAGGAGCCAGCCGGCCACTCCCAGCCACAGGCCCCCAAACACAAACAACGGCGCTTTTCCCCGGAAAACAAAACTCGCCTGCCAACATTTTGATGGCAGATTGCAGGAGCCACTTGGTACTATCAAACCAGCCCAACTTGGCACTGGTGCCACCATGGGTCTGGTCACCATCCTGCCTATCGTAGCTTTTCACGACCTAGCCGGTCACTCCCAGCCATAGGCCCCCAGACACAAAGCTCGGCCCGTTTCCCAGGCAAAAAAAAGTAAGCTGCCCCGCTTCTGGATGGCAGATTGCAGGAACCACTTGGTACTATCAAACCAGCCAAACTTGGCACTGGTGCCACCTTCGGCCTGGGAACCATGCTGCATATCGTGGATTCTAAGGAGCCAGCCGGCCACTCCCAGCCACAGGCCCCCAAACACAAACAAGGGCGCTTTAACCCTGGAAAACAAAACTCGCCTGCCAACATTTTGATGGCAGATTGCAGGAGCCACTTGGTACTATCAAATCAGCCCAACTTGGCACTGGTGCCTCCATGGGTCTGGAAACCATCCTGCCTATCGTAGCTTTTCAGGAGGAAGCCGGTCACTCCCAGGCATAGGCCCCCAGACAAAAACCTCGGCCTGATTGCCTGGCAAACAAAAGTAAGCTATCCCGCTTCTGGATGGCACATTGCAGGAGCCACTTTGCACCATCAAACTAGCCCGACTTGGCACTGGTGCCACCTCTGCTCTGGGAACCATCCTGCGTATCGTGCATTCTAAGGAGCCAGCCGGCCACTCCCAGCCATAGGCCCCCAGACAAAAACCTCAGCCCGTTTCCCATGCAAACAAAAGTAAGCTGCCCCCCTTCTGGATGGCAGATTGCAGGAACCACTTGGTAGTATCAAACCAGCCCAACTTGGCACTGGTGCCACCTTGGGTCTGGGAACCATGCTGAGTATCGTGGATTCTAAGGAGCCAGCTGGCCACTCCCAGCCACATGCCGACAAACAAAAACAACGGCGCTTTCCCCCGGAAAACAAAACTCGCCTGCCAACATTTTGATGGCAGATTGCATGAGCCACTTGGTACTATCAAATCAGCCCAACTTGGCACTGGTGCCACCATGGGTCTGGTCACCATCCTGCCTATCGTAGCTTTTCAGGAGCCAGCCTGTCACTCCCAGCCATAGGCCCCCAGACACACACCTCGGCCCATTTCCCTGGCAAACAAAAGTAAGCTAACCCGCTTCTGGATGGCAGATTGCAGGAGCCACTTTGCACCATCAAACCAGCCCGACTTGGCACTGGTGCCACCTTGGGTCTGGGAGCCATGCTGAGTATCGTGGATTCTAAGGAGCCAGCTGGCCACTCCCAGCCACATGCCGCCAAACAAAAACAACGGCGCTTTTCCCTGGAAAACAAAACTCGCCTGCCAACTTTTTGATGGCAGATTGCAGGAGCCACTTGGTACTATCAAACCAGCCCAACTTGGCACTGGTGCCACCATGGGTCTGGTCACCATCCTGCCTATCGTAGCTTTTCACGACCTAGCCGGTCACTCCCAGCCATAGGCCCCCAGACACAAAGCTCGGCCCGTTTCCCAGGCAAAAAAAAGTAAGCTACCCCGCTTCTGGATGGCAGATTGCAGGAACCACTTGGTACTATCAAACCAGCCAAACTTGGCACTGGTGCCACCTTGGCTCTGGGAACCATCCTGCGTATCGTGGATTCTAAGGAGCCAGCCGGCCACTCCCAGCCACAGGCCCCCAAACACAAACAAGGGCGCTTTAACCCTGGAAAACAAAACTCGCCTGCCAACATTTTGATGGCAGATTGCAGGAGCCACTTGGTACTATCAAATCAGCCCAACTTGGCACTGGTGCCACCATGGGTCTGGTAACCATCCTGCCTATCGTAGCTTTTCAGGAGCCAGCCGGTCACTCCCAGCCCTAGGCCCCCCGACAAAAACCTCGGCCTGATTCCCTGGCAAACAAAAGTAAGCTATCCCGCTTCTGGATGGCACATTGCAGGAGCCACTTTGCACCATCAAACTAGCCCGACTTGGCACTGGTGCCACCTTGGATCTGGGAACCATGCTGCGTATCGTGGATTCTAAGGAGCCAGCCGGCCACTCCCAGCCACAGGCCCCCAAACACAAACAACTGCGCTTTTCCCTGGAAAACAAAACTCGCCTGCCAACTTTTTGATGGCAGATTGCAGGAGCCACTTGGTACTATCAAACCAGCCCGTCTTGGCACTGGTGCCACCTTGGCTCTGGGAACCATGCTGCGTAATGTAGATTCTAAGACGCCATGGGGCCACTTCCAGCCACAGCCCCCAAACACAAACAACGGCGCTTTTCCCTGGAAAACAAAACTTGCCTGCCAACATTTTGATGGCAGATTGCAGGAGCCACTTGGTACTATCAAACCAGCCCAACTTGGCACTGGTGCCACCATGGGTCTGGTCACCATCCTGCCTATCGTAGCTTTTCAGGAGCCAGCCGGTCACTCCCAGCCATAGGCCCCCTGACAAAAACCTCGGCCCGTTTCCCTGGCAAACAAAAGTAAGCTGCCCCGCTTCTGGATGCCATATTGCAGGACGCACTTTGTATAATCAAACCAGCCCGACATGGCACTGGTGCCACCTCTGGTCTGGGAACCATCCTGCGTATCGTGGATTCTAATTACCCAGCCGGCCACTCCCAGCCACAGGCCCCCAAACAAAATCAACGGCGCATCTACCAGGAAAACAAAATTCACCTGCCAATATTTGATGGCAGATTGCAGGAGCCACTTGGTACTATCAAACCAGCCCAACTTGGCACTGGTTCCACCATGGGTCAGGTCACCATCCTGCCTATCGTAGCTTTTCAGGACCTAGCCGGTCACTCCCAGCCATAGGCCCCCAGACACAAACCTCGGCCCGTTTCCCTGGCAAACAAAATTAAGCTGCCCCTCTTCTGGATGGCAGATTGCAGGAACCACTTGGTACTATCAAACCAGCCCGACTTGGCACTGGTGCCACCTCTGGACTGGGAACCATCCTGCGTATCGTGGATTCTAAGGAGCCAGCAGGCCACTCCCAGCCACAGGCCCCCAAACACAAACAACCGCGCTTTTCCCCGGAAAACAAAACTCGCCTGCCAACATTTTGATGGCAGATTGCAGGAGCCACTTGGTACTATCAAACCAGCCCAACTTGGCACTGGTGCCACCATGGGTCTGGTCACCATCCTGCCTATCGTAGCTTTTCAGGAGCCAGCCGGTCACTCCCAGCCATAGGCCCACAGACACAAACCTCGCCCCGTTTCCCTGGCAAACAAAAGTAAGCTACCCCGCTTCTGGATGGCAGATTGCAGGAGCCACTTTGCACCATCAAACCAGCCCGACTTGGCACTGGTGCCACCTTGGGTCTGGGAACCATGCTGAGTATCGTGGATTCTAAGGAGCCAGCTGGCCACTCCCAGCCACATGCCGCCAAACAAAAACAACGGCGCTTTTCCCTGGAAAACAAAACTCGCCTGCCAACTTTTTGATGGCAGATTGCAGGAGCCACTTGGTACTATCAAACCAGCCCAACTTGGCACTGGTGCCACCATGGGTCTGGTCACCATCCTGCCTATCGTAGCTTTTCACGACCTAGCCGGTCACTCCCAGCCATAGGCCCCCAGACACAAAGCTCGGCCCGTTTCCCAGGCAAAAAAAAGTAAGCTGCCCCGCTTCTGGATGGCAGATTGCAGGAACCACTTGGTACTATCAAACGAGCCAAACATTGCACTGGTGCCACCTTGGGTCTGGGAACCATGCTGCATATCGTGGATTCTAAGGAGCCAGCCGGCCACTCCCAGCCACCGGCCCCCAAACACAAACAAGGGTGCTTTAACCCTGGAAAACAAAACCCGCCTGCCAACATTTTGATGGCAGATTGCAGGAGCCACTTGGTACTATCAAATCAGCCCAACTTGGCACTGGTGCCACCATGGATCTGGTCACCATCCTGCCTATCGTAGCTTTTCAGGAGCCAGCCGGTCACTCCCAGCCTTAGGCCCCCAGACAAAAACCTCGGCCTGATTCCCTGGCAAACAAAAGTAAGCTATCCCGCTTCTGGATGGCACATTGCAGGAGCCACTTTGCACCATCAAACTAGCCCGACTTGGCACTGGTGCCACCTCTGGTCTGGGAAGCATCCTGCGTATCGTGGATTCTAAGGAGCCAGTTGGCCACTCCCAGCCACAGGCCCCCAAACACAAACAACGGCGGTTTTCCCTGGAAAACAAAACTCGCCTGCCAACATTTTGATGGCAGATTGCAGGAGCCACTCGGTACTTTCAAATCAGCCCAACTTGGCACTGGTGCCACCATGGGTCTGGTCACCATCCTGCCTATCGTAGGTTTTCAGGAGCCAGCTGGTCACTCCCAGCCATAGGCATCGAGACACAAAACTCGGCCCGTTTCCTTGGCAAACACAAGCATGCTAACCCGCTTCTGGATGGCAGATTGCAGGAGCCACTTTGCACCATCAAACCAGCCCGACTTGGCACTGGTGCCACCTTGGGTCTGAGAACCATGCTGAGTATCGTGGATTCTAAGGAGCCAGCTGGCCACTCCCAGCCACATGCCGCCAAACAAAAACAACGGCGCTTTTCCCTGGAAAACAAAACTCGCCTGCCAACTTTTTGATGGCAGATTGCAGGAGCCACTTGGTACTATCAAACCAGCCCAACTTGGCACTGGTGCCACCATGGGTCTGGTCACCATCCTGCCTATCGTAGCTTTTCACGACCTAGCCGGTCACTCCCAGCCATAGGCCCCCAGACACAAAGCTCGGCCCGTTTCCCAGGCAAAAAAAAGTAAGCTGCCCCGCTTCTGGATGGCAGATTGCAGGAACCACTTGGTACTATCAAACCAGCCAAACTTGGCACTGGTGCCACCTTGGGCCTGGGAACCATGCTGCATATCGTGGATTCTAAGGAGCCAGCCGGCCATTCCCAGCCACAGGCCCCCAAACACAAACAAGGGCGCTTTAACCCTGGAAAACAAAACTCGCCTGCCAACATTTTGATGGCAGATTGCAGGAGCCACTTGGTACTATCAAATCAGCCCAACTTGGCACTGGTGCCACCATGGGTCTGGTCACCATCCTGCCTATCGTAGCTTTTCAGGAGCCAGCCGGTCACTCCCAGCCCTAGGCCCCCAGACAAAAACCTCGGCCTGATTCCCTGGCAAACAAAAGTAAGCTATCCCGCTTCTGGATGGCACATTGCAGGAGCCACTTTGCACCATCAAACTAGCCCGACTTGGCACTGGTGCCACCTCTGGTCTGGGAACCATCCTGCGTATCGTGCATTCTAAGCAGCCAGCCGGCCACTCCCAGCCACAGGCCCCCAAACAAAAACAACGGCGCTTTTCCCTGGAAAACAAAACTCGCCTGCCAACTTTTTGATGGCAGATTGCAGGAGCCACTTGGTACTATCAAACCAGCCCGTCTTGGCACTGGTGCCACCTTGGGTCTGGGAACCATGCTGCGTAACGTAGATTCTAAGACGCCAGGGGGCCACTCCCAGCCACAGGCCCCCAAACACAAACAACGGCGCTTTTCCCTGGAAAACAAAACTCGCCTGCCAACTTTTTGATGGCAGATTGCAGGAGCCACTTGGTACTATCAAATCAGCCCAACTTGGCACTGGTGCCACCATGGGTCTGGTAAGCATCCTGCCTATCGTAGCTTTTCAGGAGCCAGCCGGTCACTCCCAGCCATAGGCCCCCAGACAAAAACCTCAGCCCGTTTCCCATGCAAACAAAAGTAAGCTGCCCCCCTTCTGGATGGCAGATTGCAGGAATCACTTGGTAGTATCAAACCAGCCCAACTTGGCACTGGTGCCACCTTGGCTCTGGGAACCATCCTGCGTATCGTGGATTCTAAGGAGCCAGCCGGCCACTCCCAGCCACAGGCCCCCAAACACAAACAACGGCGCTTTTCCCTGGAAAACAAAACTTGCCTGCCAACATTTTGATGGCAGATTGCAGGAGCCACTTGGTACTATCAAACCAGCCGAACTTGGCACTGCTGCCACCATGGGTCTGGTCACCATCCTGCCTATCGTAGCTTTTCAGGAGCCAGCCGGTCACTCCCAGCCATAGGCCCCCTGACAAAAACCTCGGCCCGTTTCCCTGGCAAACAAAAGTAAGCTACCGCGCTTCTGGATGGCAGATTGCAGGAGCCACTTTGCACCATCAAACTAGTCCGACTTGGCACTGGTGCCACCTCTGGTCTGGGAACCATCCTGCGTATCGTGGATTCTAATTACCCAGCCGGCCACTCCCAGCCACAGGCCCCCAAACAAAATCAACGGCGCATCTACATGGAAAACAAAATTCACTTGCCAATATTTGATGGCAGATTGCAGGAGCCACTTGGTACTATCAAACCAGCCCAACTTGGCACTGGTTCCACCATGGGTCAGGTCACCATCCTGCCTATCGTAGCTTTTCAGGACCTAGCCGGTCACTCCCAGCCATAGGCCCCCAGACACAAACCTCGGCCCGTTTCCCTGGCAAACAAAATTAAGCTGCCCCTCTTCTGGATGGCAGATTGCAGGAACCACTTGGTACTATCAAACCAGCCCGACTTGGCACTGGTGCCACCTCTGGACTGGGAACCATCCTGCGTATCGTGGATTCTAAGGAGCCAGCCGGCCACTCCCAGCCACAGGCCCCCAAACACAAACAACGGCGCTTTTCCCCGGAAAACAAAACTCGCCTGCCAACATTTTGATGACAGATTGCAGGAGCCACTTGGTACTATCAAACCAGCCCAACTTGGCACTGGTGCCACCATGGGTCTGGTCACCATCCTGCCTATCGTAGCTTTTCAGGAGCCAGCCGGTCACTCCCAGCCATAGGCCCCCAGACAAAAACCTCAGCCCGTTTCCCATGCAAACAAAAGTAAGCTGCCCCCCTTCTGGATGGCAGATTGCAGGAACCACTTGGTAGTATCAAACCAGCCCAACTTGGCACTGGTGCCACCTTGGCTCTGGGAACCATCCTGCGTATCGTGGATTCTAAGGAGCCAGCCGGCCACTCCCAGCCACAGGCCCCCAAACACAAACAACGGCGCTTTTCCCTGGAAAACAAAACTTGCCTGCCAACATTTTGATGGCAGATTGCAGGAGCCACTTGGTACTATCAAACCAGCCGAACTTGGCACTGCTGCCACCATGGGTCTGGTCACCATCCTGCCTATCGTTGCTTTTCAGGAGCCAGCCGGTCACTCCCAGCCATAGGCCCCCTGACAAAAACCTCGGCCCGTTTCCCTGGCAAACAAAAGTAAGCTACCGCGCTTCTGGATGGCAGATTGCAGGAGCCACTTTGCACCATCAAACTAGTCCGACTTGGCACTGGTGCCACCTCTGGTCTGGGAACCATCCTGCGTATCGTGGATTCTAATTACCCAGCCGGCCACTCCCAGCCACAGGCCCCCAAACAAAATCAACGGCGCATCTACATGGAAAACAAAATTCACTTGCCAATATTTGATGGCAGATTGCAGGAGCCACTTGGTACTATCAAACCAGCCCAACTTGGCACTGGTTCCACCATGGGTCAGGTCACCATCCTGCCTATCGTAGCTTTTCAGGACCTAGCCGGTCACTCCCAGCCATAGGCCCCCAGACACAAACCTCGGCCCGTTTCCATGGCAAACAAAATTAAGCTGCCCCTCTTCTGGATGGCAGATTGCAGGAACCACTTGGTACTATCAAACCAGCCCGACTTGGCACTGGTGCCACCTCTGGACTGGGAACCATCCTGCGTATCGTGGATTCTAAGGAGCCAGCCGGCCACTCCCAGCCACAGGCCCCCAAACACAAACAACGGCGCTTTTCCCCGGAAAACAAAACTCGCCTGCCAACATTTTGATGACAGATTGCAGGAGCCACTTGGTACTATCAAACCAGCCCAACTTGGCACTGGTGCCACCATGGGTCTGGTCACCATCCTGCCTATCGTAGCTTTTCAGGAGCCAGCCTGTCACTCCCAGCCATAGGCCTCCAGAAACACACCTCGGCCCATTTCCCTGGCAAACAAAAGTAAGCTACCCCGCTTCTGGATGGCAGATTGCAGGAGCCACTTTGCACCATCAAACCAGCCCGACTTGGCACTGGTGCCACCTTGGGTCTGGGAACCATGCTGAGTATCGTGGATTCTAAGGAGCCAGCTGGCCACTCCCAGCCACATGCCGCCAAACCAAAACCACGGCGCTTTTCCCTGGAAAACAAAACTCGCCTGCCAACTTTTTGATGGCAGATTGCAGGAGACACTTGGTACTATCAAACCAGCCCAACTTGGCACTGGTGCCACCATGGGTCTGGTCACCATCCTGCCTATCGTAGCTTTTCACGACCTAGCCGGTCACTCCCAGCCATAGGCCCCCAGACACAAATCTCGGCCCGTTTCCCAGGCAAAAAAAAGTAAGCTACCCCGCTTCTGGATGGCAGATTGCAGGAACCACTTGGTACTATCAAACCAGCCAAACTTGGCACGGGTGCCACCTTGGCTCTGGGAACCATCCTGCGTATCGTGGATTCTAATTAGCCAGCCGGCCACTCCCAGCCACAGGCCCCCAAACACAAACAAGGGCGCTTTAACCCTGGAAAACAAAACTCGCCTGCCAATATTTTGATGGCAGATTGCAGGAGCCACTTGGTACTATCAAACCAGCCCAACTTGGCACTGGTGCCACAATGGGTCTGGTAACCATCCTGCCTATCGTAGCTTTTCAGGAGCCAGCCGGTCACTCCCAGCCCTAGGCCCCCAGACAAAAACCTCGGCCTGATTCCCTGGCAAACAAAAGTAAGCTATCCCGCTTCTGGATGGCACATTGCAGGAGCCACTTTGCACCATCAAACTAGCCCGACTTGGCACTGGTGCCACCTTGGATCTGGGAACCATGCTGCGTATCGTGGATTCTAAGGAGCCAGCCGGCCACTCCCAGCCACAGGCCCCCAAACACAAACAACTGCGCTTTTCCCTGGAAAACAAAACTCGCCTGCCAACTTTTTGATGGCAGATTGCAGGAGCCACTTGGTACTATCAAACCAGCCCGTCTTGGCACTGGTGCCACCTTGGCTCTGGGAACCATGCTGCGTAATGCAAATTCTAAGACGCCATGGGGCCACTTCCAGCCACAGCCCCCAAACACAAACAACGGCGCTTTTCCCTGGAAAACAAAACTTGCCTGCCAACATTTTGATGGCAGATTGCAGGAGCCACTTGGTACTATCAAACCAGCCCAACTTGGCACTGGTGCCACCATGGGTCTGGTCACCATCCTGCCTATCGTAGCTTTTCAGGAGCCAGCCGGTCACTCCCAGCCATAGGCCCCCTGACAAAAACCTCGGCCCGTTTCCCTGGCAAACAAAAGTAAGCTGCCCCGCATCTGGATGGCAGATTGCAGGAGCCACTTTGCACCATCAAACTAGTCCGACTTGGCACTGGTGCCACCTCTGGTCTGGGAACCATCCTGCGTATCGTGGATTCTAATTACCCAGCCGGCCACTCCCAGCCACAGGCCCCCAAACAAAATCAACGGAGCATCTACCAGGAAAACAAAATTCACCTGCCAATATTTGATGGCAGATTGCAGGAGCCACTTGGTACTATCAAACCAGCCCAACTTGGCACTGGTTCCACCATGGGTCAGGTCACCATCCTGCCTATCGTAGCTTTTCAGGACCTAGCCGGTCACTCCCAGCCATAGGCCCCCAGACACAAACCTCGGCCCGTTTCCCTGGCAAACAATATTAAGCTGCCCCTCTTCTGGATGGCAGATTGCAGGAACCACTTGGTACTATCAAACCAGCCCGACTTGGCACTGGTGCCACCTCTGGACTGGGAACCATCCTGCGTATCGTGGATTCTAAGGAGCCAGCCGGCCACTCCCAGCCACAGGCCCCCAAACACAAACAACGGCGCTTTTCCCCGGAAAACAAAACTCGCCTGCCAACATTTTGATGGCAGATTGCAGGAGCCACTTGGTACTATCAAACCAGCCCAACTTGGCACTGCTGCCACCATGGGTCTGGTCACCATCCTGCCTATCGTAGCTTTTCAGGAGCCAGCCGGTCACTCCCAGCCATAGGCCCACAGACACAAACCTCGCCCCGTTTCCCTGGCAAACAAAAGTAAGCTACCCCGCTTCTGGATGGCAGATTGCAGGAGACACTTTGCACCATCAAACCAGCCCGACTTGGCACTGGTGCCACCTTGGGTCTGGGAACCATGCTGAGTATCGTGGATTCTAAGGAGCCAGCTGGCCACTCCCAGCCACATGCCGCCAAACAAAAACATCGGCGCTTTTCCCTGGAAAACAAAACTCGCCTGCCAACTTTTTGATGGCAGATTACCGGAGCCACTTGGTACTATCAAACCAGCCCAGCTTGGCACTGGTGCCACCATGGGTCTGGTCACCATCCTGCCTATCGTAGCTGTTCAGGAGCCAGCCGGTCACTCCCAACCATAGACCCTCACACACAAACTTCGGCCCGTTTCCCTGGCAAACAAAAGTAAGCTGCCCCGCTTCTGGATGGCAGATTGCAGGAGCCACTTGGTACTATCAAACTGGCACGACTTGGCACTGGTGCCACCTTGGGTCTGGGAACCATCCTGCGTAACGATGATTCCAAGACTCAAGGGGGCCACTCCCAGCCACAGGCCCCCAAACACAAACAAGGGTGCTTTAACCCTGGAAAACAAAACTCGCCTGCCAACATTTTGATGGCAGATTGCAGGAGCCACTTGGTACTATCAAATCAGCCCAACTTGGCACTGGTGCCACCATGGGTCTGGTCACCATCCTGCCTATCGTAGCTTTTCAGGAGCCAGCCGGTCACTCCCAGCCTTAGGCCCCCAGACAAAAACCTCGGCCTGATTCCCTGGCAAACAAAAGTAAGCTATCCCGCTTCTGGATGGCACATTGCAGGAGCCACTTTGCACCATCAAACTAGCCCGACTTGGCACTGGTGCCACCTCAGGTCTGGGAAGCATCCTGCGTATCGTGGATTCTAAGGAGCCAGTTGGCCACTCCCAGCCACAGGCCCCCAAACACAAACAACGGCGGTTTTCCCTGGAAAACAAAACTCGCCTGCCAACTTTTTGATGGCAGATTGCAGGAGACACTTGGTACTATCAAACCAGCCGAACTTGGCACTGCTGCCACCATGGGTGTGGTCACCATCCTGCCTATCGTAGGTTTTCAGGAGCCAGCTGGTCACTCCCAGCCATAGGCATCGAGACACAAAACTCGGCCCGTTTCCTTGGCAAACAAAAGTATGCTACCCCGCTTCTGGATGGCAGATTGCAGGAGCCACTTTTCACCATCAAACCAGCGCGACTTGGCACTTGTGCCACCTTGGGTCTGGGAACCATCCTGCGTGTCGTGGATTCTAAGGAGCCAGCCGGCCACTCCCAGCCACAGGCCCCCAAACACAAACAACGGCGCTTTTCCCTGGAAAACAAAACTCGACTGCCAACATTTTGATGGCAGTTTGCAGGAGACACTTGGTACTATCAAACCAGCCCAACTTGGCACTGGTGCCATCTCAGGTCTGGGAACCATGCTGCGTAACGTAGATTCTAAGACGCCATGGGGCCACTTCCAGCCACAGCCCCCAAACACAAACAACGGCGCTTTTCCCTGGAAAACAAAACTTGCCTGCCAACATTTTGATGGCAGATTGCAGGAGCCACTTGGTACTATCAAACCAGCCCAACTTGGCACTGCTGCCACCATGGGTCCGGTAACCATCCTGCCTATCGTAGCTTTTCAGGAGCCAGCCAGTCACTCCCAGCCATAGGCCTCGAGACACAAACCTCGGCCCCTTTCCTTGGAAAACACAAGTAAGCTACCACGCTTCTGGATGGCACATTGCAGGAGCCACTTTGCACCATCAAACTAGCCCGACTTGGAACTAGTGCCACCTCAGGTCTGGGAACCATCCTGCGTATCGTGGATTCTAAGGAGCCAGCCAGCCACTCCCAGCCACAGGCCCCCAAACACAAACAACGGCGCTTTTCCCTGGAAAACAAAACTGGCCTGCCAACTTTTTGATGGCAGATTGCAGGAGCCACTTGGTACTATCAAATCAGCCCAACTTGGTACTGGTGCCACCATGGGTCTGGTCACCATCCTGCCTATCGTAGCTTTTCAGGAGCCAGCCGGTCACTCCCAGCCATAGGCCCCGAGACACAAACCTCGGCCCATTTCCCTGGCAAACAAAAGTAACCTGCCCCGCTTCTGGATGGCAGATTTCAGGAACCACTTGGTAGTATCCAACCAGCCCAACTTGGCACTGGTGCCACCTTGGCTCTGGGAACCATCCTGCGTAACGTGGATTCTAAGGAGCCAGCCGGCCACTCCCAGCCACAGGCCCCCAAACACAAACAACGGCGCTTTTCCCTGGAAAACAAAACTCGCCTGCCAAATTTTGATGGCAGATTACCGGAGCCACTTGGTACTATCATTCCAGCCCGTCTTGGCACTGGTGCCACCATGGGTCTGGTCACCATCCTGCCTATCGTAGCTTTACAGGAGCCAGCCAGTCACTCCCAGCCATATGCCCCGAGACACAAACCTCGGCCCGTTTCCCTGGCAAACAAAAGTAAGCTGCCCCTCTTCTGGATGGCAGATTGCAGGAACCACTTTGCACCATCAAACCAGCGCGACTTGGCACTTGTGCCACCTTGGGTCTGGGAACCATCCTGCGTGTCGTGGATTCTAAGGAGCCAGCCGGTCACTCCCAGCCATAGGCCTCCTGACAAAAACCTCGGCCCTTTTCCCTGGCAAACAAAAGTAAGCTACCCCGCTTCTGGATGGCAGATTGCAGGAGCCACTTTGCACCATCAAACCAGCCCGACTTGGCACTGGTGCCACCTTGGGTCTGAGAACCATGCTGAGTATCGTGGATTCTAAGGAGCCAGCTGGCCACTCCCAGCCACATGCCGCCAAACAAAAACAACGGCGCTTTTCCCTGGAAAACAAAACTCGCCTGCCAACTTTTTGATGGCAGATTGCAGGAGCCACTTGGTACTATCAAACCAGCCCAACTTGGCACTGGTGCCACCATGGGTCTGGTCACCATCCTGCCTATCGTAGCTTTTCACGACCTAGCCGGTCACTCCCAGCCATAGGCCCCCAGACACAAAGCTCGGCCCGTTTCCCAGGCAAAAAAAAGTAAGCTGCCCCGCTTCTGGATGGCAGATTGCAGGAACCACTTGGTACTATCAAACCAGCCAAACTTGGCACTGGTGCCACCTTGGGCCTGGGAACCATGCTGCATATCGTGGATTCTAAGGAGCCAGCCGGCCATTCCCAGCCACAGGCCCCCAAACACATACAAGGGCGCTTTAACCCTGGAAAACAAAACTCGCCTGCCAACATTTTGATGGCAGATTGCAGGAGCCACTTGGTACTATCAAATCAGCCCAACTTGGCACTGGTGCCACCATGGGTCTGGTCACCATCCTGCCTATCGTAGCTTTTCAGGAGCCAGCCGGTCACTCCCAGCCCTAGGCCCCCAGACAAAAACCTCGGCCTGATTCCCTGGCAAACAAAAGTAAGCTATCCCGCTTCTGGATGGCACATTGCAGGAGCCACTTTGCACCATCAAACTAGCCCGACTTGGCACTGGTGCCACCTCTGGTCTGGGAACCATCCTGCGTATCGTGCATTCTAAGCAGCCAGCCGGCCACTCCCAGCCACAGGCCCCCAAACAAAAACAACGGCGCTTTTCCCTGGAAAACAAAACTCGCCTGCCAACTTTTTGATGGCAGATTGCAGGAGCCACTTGGTACTATCAAACCAGCCCGTCTTGGCACTGGTGCCACCTTGGGTCTGGGAACCATGCTGCGTAACGTAGATTCTAAGACGCCAGGGGGCCACTCCCAGCCACAGGCCCCCAAACACAAACAACGGCGCTTTTCCCTGGAAAACAAAACTCGCCTGCCAACTTTTTGATGGCAGATTGCAGGAGCCACTTGGTACTATCAAATCAGCCCAACTTGGCACTGGTGCCACCATGGGTCTGGTAAGCATCCTGCCTATCGTAGCTTTTCAGGAGCCAGCCGGTCACTCCCAGCCATAGGCCCCCAGACAAAAACCTCAGCCCGTTTCCCATGCAAACAAAAGTAAGCTGCCCCCCTTCTGGATGGCAGATTGCAGGAACCACTTGGTAGTATCAAACCAGCCCAACTTGGCACTGGTGCCACCTTGGCTCTGGGAACCATCCTGCGTATCGTGGATTCTAAGGAGCCAGCCGGCCACTCCCAGCCACAGGCCCCCAAACACAAACAACGGCGCTTTTCCCTGGAAAACAAAACTTGCCTGCCAACATTTTGATGGCAGATTGCAGGAGCCACTTGGTACTATCAAACCAGCCGAACTTGGCACTGCTGCCACCATGGGTCTGGTCACCATCCTGCCTATCGTTGCTTTTCAGGAGCCAGCCGGTCACTCCCAGCCATAGGCCCCCTGACAAAAACCTCGGCCCGTTTCCCTGGCAAACAAAAGTAAGCTACCGCGCTTCTGGATGGCAGATTGCAGGAGCCACTATGCACCATCAAACTAGTCCGACTTGGCACTGGTGCCACCTCTGGTCTGGGAACCATCCTGCGTATCGTGGATTCTAATTACCCAGCCGGCCACTCCCAGCCACAGGCCCCCAAACAAAATCAACGGCGCATCTACATGGAAAACAAAATTCACTTGCCAATATTTGATGGCAGATTGCAGGAGCCACTTGGTACTATCAAACCAGCCCAACTTGGCACTGGTTCCACCATGGGTCAGGTCACCATCCTGCCTATCGTAGCTTTTCAGGACCTAGCCGGTCACTCCCAGCCATAGGCCCCCAGACACAAACCTCGGCCCGTTTCCCTGGCAAACAAAATTAAGCTGCCCCTCTTCTGGATGGCAGATTGCAGGAACCACTTGGTACTATCAAACCAGCCCGACTTGGCACTGGTGCCACCTCTGGACTGGGAACCATCCTGCGTATCGTGGATTCTAAGGAGCCAGCCGGCCACTCCCAGCCACAGGCCCCCAAACACAAACAACGGCGCTTTTCCCCGGAAAACAAAACTCGCCTGCCAACATTTTGATGACAGATTGCAGGAGCCACTTGGTACTATCAAACCAGCCCAACTTGGCACTGGTGCCACCATGGGTCTGGTCACCATCCTGCCTATCGTAGCTTTTCAGGAGCCAGCCTGTCACTCCCAGCCATAGGCCCACAGACACAAACCTCGCCCCGTTTCCCTGGCAAACAAAAGTAAGCTACCGCGCTTCTGGATGGCAGATTGCAGGAACCACTTTGCACCATCAAACCAGCCCAACTTGGCACTGGTGCCACCTTGGCTCTGGGAACCATGCTGCATATCGTGGATTCTAAGGAGCCAGCCGGCCACTCCCAGCCACAGGCCCCCAAACACAAACAACGGCGCTTTTCCCTGGAAAAAAAAACTCGCCTGCCAACTTTTTGATGGCAGATTGCAGGAGCCACTTGGTACTATCAAATCAGCCCAACTTGGCACTGGTGCCACCATGGGTCTGGTCACCATCCTGCCTATCGTAGCTTTTCAGGAGCCAGCCTGTCACTCCCAGCCATAGGCCTCCAGAAACACACCTCGGCCCATTTCCCTGGCAAACAAAAGTAAGCTACCCCGCTTCTGGATGGCAGATTGCAGGAGCCACTTTGCACCATCAAACCAGCCCGACTTGGCACTGGTGCCACCTTGGGTCTGGGAACCATGCTGAGTATCGTGGATTCTAAGGAGCCAGCTGGCCACTCCCAGCCACATGCCGCCAAACCAAAACCACGGCGCTTTTCCCTGGAAAACAAAACTCGCCTGCCAACTTTTTGATGGCAGATTGCAGGAGACACTTGGTACTATCAAACCAGCCCAACTTGGCACTGGTGCCACCATGGGTCTGGTCACCATCCTGCCTATCGTAGCTTTTCACGACCTAGCCGGTCACTCCCAGCCATAGGCCCCCAGACACAAATCTCGGCCCGTTTCCCAGGCAAAAAAAAGTAAGCTACCCCGCTTCTGGATGGCAGATTGCAGGAACCACTTGGTACTATCAAACCAGCCAAACTTGGCACGGGTGCCACCTTGGCTCTGGGAACCATCCTGCGTATCGTGGATTCTAATTAGCCAGCCGGCCACTCCCAGCCACAGGCCCCCAAACACAAACAAGGGCGCTTTTCCCTGGAAAACAAAACTCGCCTGCCAATATTTTGATGGCAGATTGCAGGAGCCACTTGGTACTATCAAACCAGCCCAACTTGGCACTGGTGCCACAATGGGTCTGGTAACCATCCTGCCTATCGTAGCTTTTCAGGAGCCAGCCGGTCACTCCCAGCCCTAGGCCCCCAGACAAAAACCTCGGCCTGATTCCCTGGCAAACAAAAGTAAGCTATCCCGCTTCTGGATGGCACATTGCAGGAGCCACTTTGCACCATCAAACTAGCCCGACTTGGCACTGGTGCCACCTTGGATCTGGGAACCTTGCTGCGTATCGTGGATTCTAAGGAGCCAGCCGGCCACTGCCAGCCACAGGCCCCCAAACACAAACAACTGCGCTTTTCCCTGGAAAACAAAACTCGCCTGCCAACTTTTTGATGGCAGATTGCAGGAGCCACTTGGTACTATCAAACCAGCCCGTCTTGGCACTGGTGCCACCTTGGCTCTGGGAACCATGCTGCGTAATGTAAATTCTAAGACGCCATGGGGCCACTTCCAGCCACAGCCCCCAAACACAAACAACGGCGCTTTTCCCTGGAAAACAAAACTTGCCTGCCAACATTTTGATGGCAGATTGCAGGAGCCACTTGGTACTATCAAACCAGCCCAACTTGGCACTGGTGCCACCATGGGTCTGGTCACCATCCTGCCTATCGTAGCTTTTCAGGAGCCAGCCGGTCACTCCCAGCCATAGGCCCCCTGACAAAAACCTCGGCCCGTTTCCCTGGCAAACAAAAGTAAGCTGCCCCGCATCTGGATGGCAGATTGCAGGAGCCACTTTGCACCATCAAACTAGTCCGACTTGGCACTGGTGCCACCTCTGGTCTGGGAACCATCCTGCGTATGGTGGATTCTAATTACCCAGACGGCCACTCCCAGCCACAGGCCCCCAAACAAAATCAACGGCGCATCTACCAGGAAAACAAAATTCACCTGCCAATATTTGATGGCAGATTGCAGGAGCCACTTGGTACTATCAAACCAGCCCAACTTGGCACTGGTTCCACCATGGGTCAGGTCACCATCCTGCCTATCGTAGCTTTTCAGGACCTAGCCGGTCACTCCCAGCCATAGGCCCCCAGACACAAACCTCGGCCCGTTTCCCTGGCAAACAATATTAAGCTGCCCCTCTTCTGGATGGCAGATTGCAGGAACCACTTGGTACTATCAAACCAGCCCGACTTGGCACTGGTGCCACCTCTGGACTGGGAACCATCCTGCGTATCGTGGATTCTAAGGAGCCAGCCGGCCACTCCCAGCCACAGGCCCCCAAACACAAACAACGGCGCTTTTCCCCGGAAAACAAAACTGGCCTGCCAACATTTTGATGGCATATTGCAGGAGCCACTTGGTACTATCAAACCAGCCCAACTTGGCACTGGTGCCACCATGGGCCTGGTCACCATCCTGCCTAACGTAGCTTTTCAGGAGCCAGCCGCTCAATCCCAGCCATAGGCCCCGAGACACAAACCTCGGCCCGTTTCCCTGGCAAACAAAAGTAAGCTACCCCACTTCTGGATGGCAGAATGCAGGAGCCACTTTGCACCATCAAACTAGCCCGACTTGGCACTGGTGCCACCTCTGGTCTGGGAACCATGCTGCGTATCGTGGATTCTAAGGAGCCAGCCGGCCACTCCCAGCCACAGGCCCCCAAACACAAACAACAGCGCTTTTGCCTGGAAAACAAAACTCGCCTGCCAACTTTTTGATGGCAGATTGCAGGAGCCACTTGGTACTATCAAACCAGCCCAACTTGGCACTGCGGCCACCATGGGTCTGGTCACCATCCTGCCTATCGTAGCTTTTCAGGAGCCAGCCGCTCAATCCCAGCCATAGGCCCCGAGACACAAACCTCGGCCCGTTTCCCTGGCAAACAAAAGTAAGCTGCCCCGCTTCTGCATGGATGATTGCAGGAGCCACTTGGTACTATCAAACCATCCCGACATGGCACTGGTTCCACCTCTGGTCTGGGAACCATCCTGCGTATCGTAGGTTCAAAGGAGCCAGCCGGCCACTCCCAGCCACAGGCCCCCAAACACAAACAAGGGCGCTTTTCCCTGGAAAACAAAACTCGTCTGCCAACTTTTTGATGGCAGATTGCAGGAGCCACTTGGTACTATCAAACCAGCCCAACTTGGCACTGGTGCCACCATGGGTCTGGTCACCATCCTGCCTATCGTAGCTTTTCAGGAGCCAGCCGGTCACTCCCAGCCATAGGCCCCGAGACACAAAACTCGGCCCGTTTCCCTGGCAAACAAAAGTAAGCATCCCCGTTTCTGGATGGCAGATTGCAGGACGCACTCGGTACTATCAAACCAGCCCAACTTGGCACTGGTGCCACCTCTGGTCTGGGAACCATCCTGCGTATCGTGGATTCCAAGGAGCCAGCCGGCCACTCCCAGCCACAGGCCCCCAAACACAAACAACGGCGCTTTTCCCTGGAAAACAAAACTCGCCTGCCAACTTTTTGATGGCAGATTGCAGGAGCCACTTGGTACTATCAAACCAGCCCAACTTGGCACTGGTGCCACCATGGGTCTGGTCACCATCCTGCCTATCGTAGCTTTTCAGGAGCCAGCCAGTCACTCCCAGCCATAGGCCCCGAGACACAAACCTCGGCCCGTTTCCCTGGCAAAAAAAAGTATGCTGCCCCGCTTCTGGATGGCAGATTGCAGGAGCCACTTGGTACTATCAAACCAGCCCGACATGGCACTGGTGCCACCTCTGGTCTGGGACCATGCTGCGTATCGTGGATTCTAATTAGCCAGCCGGCCACTCCCAGCCACAGGCCCCCAAACACAAACAATGGCGCTTTTCCCTGGAAAACAAAACTCGCCTGCCAACTTTTTGATGGCAGATTGCAGGAGCCACTTGGTACTATCAAACCAGCCCAACTTGGCACTGGTGCCACCATGGGTCTGGTCACCATCCTGCCTATCGTAGCTTTTCAGGAGCCAGCCGGTCACTCCCAGCCATAGGCCCCGAGACACAAACCTCGGCCCGTTTCCCTGGCAAACAAAAGTAAGCTGCCCCACTTCTGGATGGCAGATTGCAGGAGCCACTTTGCACCATCAAACTAGCCCGACTTTCCACTGCTGCCACCTCTGGCCTGGGAACCATCCTGCGTATCGTGGATTTTCAGAAGCCAGCCGGCCACTGCCAGCCACAGGCCCCCAAACACAAACAACGGCGCTTTTCCCTGGAAAACAAAACTCGCCTGCCAACTTTTTGATGGCAGATTGCAGGAGCCACTTGGTACTATCAAACCAGCCCAACTTGGCACTGCTGCCACCATGGGCCTGGTCACCATCCTGCCTAACGTAGCTTTTCAGGAGCCAGCCGCTCAATCCCAGCCATAGGCCCCGGGACACAAACCTCGGCCCGTTTCCCTGGCAAACAAAAGTAAGCTGCCCCGTTCCTGGGTGGTAGATTGCAGGAGACACATGGTACTATCAAACCAGCCCGACATGGCACTGGTGCCACCTCTGGTCTGGGAACCATCCTGCGTATCTTAGGTTCAAAGGAGCCAGCCGGCCACTCCCAGCCACAGGCCCCCAAACAAAAACAGCGGCGCTTTTCCCTGGAAAACAAAACTCGCCAGCCAACTTTTTGATGGCAGATTGCAGGAGCCACTTGGTACTATCAAACCAGCCCAACTTGGTACTGCTGCCACCATGGGTCTGGTCACCATCCTGCCTATGGTAGATTTTCAGGAGCCAGACGGTCACTCCCAGCCATAGGCCCCCAGACAAAATCCTAGGATTGTTTCCCTGGCAAACAAAAGTAAGCTGCCCCACTTCTGGATGGCAGATTGCAGGACGCACTTGGTACTATCAAACCAGCCCAACTTGGCACTGGTGCCACCTTGGGTCTGGGAACCATCCTGCCTCTCGTAGCTTTTCAGGAGTCAGCCAGTCACTCCCAGCCATAGGCCCCGAGACTCAAACCTCGGCCCGTTTCCCTGGCAATAAAAAGTAAGCTGCCCCGCTTCTGGATGGCAGATTGCAGGAGTCACTTGGTACTATCAAACCAGCCCGACATGGCACTTGTGCCACCTCTGGTCTGGGAACCATCCTGCGTATCGTGGATTCTAATCAGCCAGCCGGCCACTCCCAGCCACAGGCCCCCAAACACAAACAACGGCGCTTTTCCCTGGAAAACAAAACTCGCCTGCCAACTTTTTGATGGCAGATTGCAGGAGCCACTTGGTACTATCAAACCAGCCCAACTTGGCACTGCTGCCACCATGGGCCTGGTCACCATCCTGCCTAACGTAGCTTTTCAGGTGCCAGCCGCTCAATCCCAGCCATAGGCCCCGGGACACAAACCTCGGCCCGTTTCCCTGGCAAACAAAAGTAAGCTGCCCCGTTTCTGGATGGTAGATTGCAGGAGCCACATGGTACTATCAAACCAGCCCGACATGGCACTGGTGCCACCTCTGGTCTGGGAACCATCCTGCGTATCTTAGGTTCAAAGGAGCCAGCCGGCCACTCCCAGCCACAGGCCCCCAAACACAAACAACAGCGCTTTTCCCTGGAAAACAAAACTCGCCTGCCAACTTTTTGATGGCAGATTGCAGGAGCCACTTGGTACTATCAAACCAGCCCAACTTGGTACTGCTGCCACCATGGGTCTGGTCACCACCCTGCCTATGGTAGCTTTTCAGGAGCCAGACGGTCACTCCCAGCCATAGGCCCCCAGACAAAATCCTAGGACTGTTTCCCTGGCAAACAAAAGTAAGCTGCCCCGCTTCTGGATGGCAGATTGCAGGACGCACTTGGTACTATCAAACCAGCCCAACTTGGCACTGGTGCCACCTCTGGTCTGGGAACCATCCTGCGTATCGTGGATTCTAATTAGCCAGCCGGCCACTCCCAGCCACAGGCCCCGAAACACAAACAACAGCGCTTTTCCCTGGAAAACAAAACTCGCCTGCCAACTTTTTGATGGCAGATTGCAGGAGCCGCTTGGTACTATCAAACCAGCCCAACTTGGCACTGGTGCCACCATGGGTCTGGTCACCATCCTGCCTATCCTAGCTTTTCAGGAGCCAGCCAGTCACTCCCAGCCATAGGCCCCGAGACACAAACCTCGGCCCGTTTCCCTGGCAATAAAAAGTAAGCTGCCCCGCTTCTGGATGCCATATTGCAGGACGCACTTTGTATAATCAAACCAGCCCGACATGGCACTGGTGCCACCTCTGGTCTGGGAACCATCCTGCGTATCGTGGGTTCTAAGGAGCCAGCCGGCCACTCCCAGCCACAGGCCCCCAAACACAAACAATGGCGCTTTTCCCTGGAAAACAAAACTCGCCTGCCAACATTTTGATGGCAGATTGCAGGAGACACTTGGTATTATCAAACCAGCCCAACTTGGCACTGGTGCCACCATGGGCCTGGTCACCATCCTGCCTAACGTAGCATTTCAGGAGCCAGCCGCTCAATCCCAGCCATAGGCCCCGAGACACAAACCTCGGCCCGTTTCCCTGGCAAACAAAAGTAAGCTGCCCCGCTTCTGGATGGCAGATTGCAGGAGCCACTTCGCACCATCAAAGCAGCCCAACTTGGCACTGGTGCCACCTCTGGTCTGGGAACCATCCTGCGTATCGTGGATTCCAAGGAGCCAGCCGGCCACTCCCAGCCACAGGCCCCCAAACACAAACAACAGCGCTTTTCCTTGGAAAACAAAACTCGCCTGCCAACTTTTTGATGGCAGATTGCAGGAGCCACTTGGTACTATCAAACCAGCCCAACTTGGCACTGGTGCCACCATGGGTCTGGTCACCATCCTGCCTATCGTAGCTTTTCAGGAGCCAGCCGGTCACTCCCAGCCATAGGCCCCCTGACAAAAACCTCGGCCCGTTTCCCTGGCAAACAAAAGTAAGCTGCCCCGCATCTGGATGGCAGATTGCAGGAGCCACTTTGCACCATCAAACTAGTCCGACTTGGCACTGGTGCCACCTCTGGTCTGGGAACCATCCTGCGTATGGTGGATTCTAATTACCCAGCCGGCCACTCCCAGCCACAGGCCCCCAAACATAATCAACGGCGCATCTACCAGGAAAACAAAATTCACCTGCCAATATTTGATGGCAGATTGCAGGAGCCACTTGGTACTATCAAACCAGCCCAACTTGGCACTGGTTCCACCATGGGTCAGGTCACCATCCTGCCTATCGTAGCTTTTCAGGACCTAGCCGGTCACTCCCAGCCATAGGCCCCCAGACACAAACCTCGGCCCGTTTCCCTGGCAAACAATATTAAGCTGCCCCTCTTCTGGATGGCAGATTGCAGGAACCACTTGGTACTATCAAACCAGCCCGACTTGGCACTGGTGCCACCTCTGGACTGGGAACCATCCTGCGTATCGTGGATTCTAAGGAGCCAGCCGGCCACTCCCAGCCACAGGCCCCCAAACACAAACAACGGCGCTTTTCCCCGGAAAACAAAACTGGCCTGCCAACATTTTGATGGCATATTGCAGGAGCCACTTGGTACTATCAAACCAGCCCAACTTGGCACTGGTGCCACCATGGGCCTGGTCACCATCCTGCCTAACGTAGCTTTTCAGGAGCCAGCCGCTCAATCCCAGCCATAGGCCCCGAGACACAAACCTCGGCCCGTTTCCCTGGCAAACAAAAGTAAGCTACCCCACTTCTGGATGGCAGAATGCAGGAGCCACTTTGCACCATCAAACTAGCCCGACTTGGCACTGGTGCCACCTCTGGTCTGGGAACCATGCTGCGTATCGTGGATTCTAAGGAGCCAGCCGGCCACTCCCAGCCACAGGCCCCCAAACACAAACAACAGCGCTTTTGCCTGGAAAACAAAACTCGCCTGCCAACTTTTTGATGGCAGATTGCAGGAGCCACTTGGTACTATCAAACCAGCCCAACTTGGCACTGCGGCCACCATGGGTCTGGTCACCATCCTGCCTATCGTAGCTTTTCAGGAGCCAGCCGCTCAATCCCAGCCATAGGCCCCGAGACACAAACCTCGGCCCGTTTCCCTGGCAAACAAAAGTAAGCTGCCCCGCTTCTGCATGGATGATTGCAGGAGCCACTTGGTACTATCAAACCATCCCGACATGGCACTGGTTCCACCTCTGGTCTGGGAACCATCCTGCGTATCGTAGGTTCAAAGGAGCCAGCCGGCCACTCCCAGCCACAGGCCCCCAAACACAAACAAGGGCGCTTTTCCCTGGAAAACAAAACTCGCCTGCCAACTTTTTGATGGCAGATTGCAGGAGCCACTTGGTACTATCAAACCAGCCCAACTTGGCACTGGTGCCACCATGGGTCTGGTCACCATCCTGCCTATCGTAGCTTTTCAGGAGCCAGCCGGTCACTCCCAGCCATAGGCCCCGAGACAAAAAACTCGGCCCGTTTCCCTGGCAAACAAAAGTAAGCATCCCCGTTTCTGGATGGCAGATTGCAGGACGCACTCGGTACTATCAAACCAGCCCAACTTGGCACTGGTGCCACCTCTGGTCTGGGAACCATCCTGCGTATCGTGGATTCCAAGGAGCCAGCCGGCCACTCCCAGCCACAGGCCCCCAAACACAAACAACGGCGCTTTTCCCTGGAAAACAAAACTCGCCTGCCAACTTTTTGATGGCAGATTGCAGGAGGCACTTGGTACTATCAAACCAGCCCAACTTGGCACTGGTGCCACCATGGGTCTGGTCACCATCCTGCCTATCGTAGCTTTTCAGGAGCCAGCCAGTCACTCCCAGCCATAGGCCCCGAGACACAAACCTCGGCCCGTTTCCCTGGCAAAAAAAAGTATGCTGCCCCGCTTCTGGATGGCAGATTGCAGGAGCCACTTGGTACTATCAAACCAGCCCGACATGGCACTGGTGCCACCTCTGGTCTGGGACCATGCTGCGTATCGTGGATTCTAATTAGCCAGCCGGCCACTCCCAGCCACAGGCCCCCAAACACAAACAATGGCGCTTTTCCCTGGAAAACAAAACTCGCCTGCCAACTTTTTGATGGCAGATTGCAGGAGCCACTTGGTACTATCAAACCAGCCCAACTTGGCACTGGTGCCACCATGGGTCTGGTCACCATCCTGCCTATCGTAGCTTTTCAGGAGCCAGCCGGTCACTCCCAGCCATAGGCCCCGAGACACAAACCTCGGCCCGTTTCCCTGGCAAACAAAAGTAAGCTGCCCCACTTCTGGATGGCAGATTGCAGGAGCCACTTTGCACCATCAAACTAGCCCGACTTTCCACTGCTGCCACCTCTGGCCTGGGAACCATCCTGCGTATCGTGGATTTTCAGAAGCCAGCCGGCCACTGCCAGCCACAGGCCCCCAAACACAAACAACGGCGCTTTTCCCTGGAAAACAAAACTCGCCTGCCAACTTTTTGATGGCAGATTGCAGGAGCCACTTGGTACTATCAAACCAGCCCAACTTGGCACTGCTGCCACCATGGGCCTGGTCACCATCCTGCCTAACGTAGCTTTTCAGGAGCCAGCCGCTCAATCCCAGCCATAGGCCCCGGGACACAAACCTCGGCCCGTTTCCCTGGCAAACAAAAGTAAGCTGCCCCGTTCCTGGGTGGTAGATTGCAGGAGACACATGGTACTATCAAACCAGCCCGACATGGCACTGGTGCCACCTCTGGTCTGGGAACCATCCTGCGTATCTTAGGTTCAAAGGAGCCAGCCGGCCACTCCCAGCCACAGGCCCCCAAACAAAAACAGCGGCGCTTTTCCCTGGAAAACAAAACTCGCCAGCCAACTTTTTGATGGCAGATTGCAGGAGCCACTTGGTACTATCAAACCAGCCCAACTTGGTACTGCTGCCACCATGGGTCTGGTCACCATCCTGCCTATGGTAGATTTTCAGGAGCCAGACGGTCACTCCCAGCCATAGGCCCCCAGACAAAATCCTAGGATTGTTTCCCTGGCAAACAAAAGTAAGCTGCCCCACTTCTGGATGGCAGATTGCAGGACGCACTTGGTACTATCAAACCAGCCCAACTTGGCACTGGTGCCACCTTGGGTCTGGGAACCATCCTGCCTCTCGTAGCTTTTCAGGAGTCAGCCAGTCACTCCCAGCCATAGGCCCCGAGACTCAAACCTCGGCCCGTTTCCCTGGCAATAAAAAGTAAGCTGCCCCGCTTCTGGATGGCAGATTGCAGGAGTCACTTGGTACTATCAAACCAGCCCGACATGGCACTTGTGCCACCTCTGGTCTGGGAACCATCCTGCGTATCGTGGATTCTAATCAGCCAGCCGGCCACTCCCAGCCACAGGCCCCCAAACACAAACAACGGCGCTTTTCCCTGGAAAACAAAACTCGCCTGCCAACTTTTTGATGGCAGATTGCAGGAGCCACTTGGTACTATCAAACCAGCCCAACTTGGCACTGCTGCCACCATGGGCCTGGTCACCATCCTGCCTAACGTAGCTTTTCAGGTGCCAGCCGCTCAATCCCAGCCATAGGCCCCGGGACACAAACCTCGGCCCGTTTCCCTGGCAAACAAAAGTAAGCTGCCCCGTTTCTGGATGGTAGATTGCAGGAGCCACATGGTACTATCAAACCAGCCCGACATGGCACTGGTGCCACCTCTGGTCTGGGAACCATCCTGCGTATCTTAGGTTCAAAGGAGCCAGCCGGCCACTCCCAGCCACAGGCCCCCAAACACAAACAACAGCGCTTTTCCCTGGAAAACAAAACTCGCCTGCCAACTTTTTGATGGCAGATTGCAGGAGCCACTTGGTACTATCAAACCAGCCCAACTTGGTACTGCTGCCACCATGGGTCTGGTCACCACCCTGCCTATGGTAGCTTTTCAGGAGCCAGACGGTCACTCCCAGCCATAGGCCCCCAGACAAAATCCTAGGACTGTTTCCCTGGCAAACAAAAGTAAGCTGCCCCGCTTCTGGATGGCAGATTGCAGGACGCACTTGGTACTATCAAACCAGCCCAACTTGGCACTGGTGCCACCTCTGGTCTGGGAACCATCCTGCGTATCGTGGATTCTAATTAGCCAGCCGGCCACTCCCAGCCACAGGCCCCGAAACACAAACAACAGCGCTTTTCCCTGGAAAACAAAACTCGCCTGCCAACTTTTTGATGGCAGATTGCAGGAGCCGCTTGGTACTATCAAACCAGCCCAACTTGGCACTGGTGCCACCATGGGTCTGGTCACCATCCTGCCTATCCTAGCTTTTCAGGAGCCAGCCAGTCACTCCCAGCCATAGGCCCCGAGACACAAACCTCGGCCCGTTTCCCTGGCAATAAAAAGTAAGCTGCCCCGCTTCTGGATGCCATATTGCAGGACGCACTTTGTATAATCAAACCAGCCCGACATGGCACTGGTGCCACCTCTGGTCTGGGAACCATCCTGCGTATCGTGGGTTCTAAGGAGCCAGCCGGCCACTCCCAGCCACAGGCCCCCAAACACAAACAATGGCGCTTTTCCCTGGAAAACAAAACTCGCCTGCCAACATTTTGATGGCAGATTGCAGGAGACACTTGGTATTATCAAACCAGCCCAACTTGGCACTGGTGCCACCATGGGCCTGGTCACCATCCTGCCTAACGTAGCATTTCAGGAGCCAGCCGCTCAATCCCAGCCATAGGCCCCGAGACACAAACCTCGGCCCGTTTCCCTGGCAAACAAAAGTAAGCTGCCCCGCTTCTGGATGGCAGATTGCAGGAGCCACTTCGCACCATCAAAGCAGCCCAACTTGGCACTGGTGCCACCTCTGGTCTGGGAACCATCCTGCGTATCGTGGATTCCAAGGAGCCAGCCGGCCACTCCCAGCCACAGGCCCCCAAACACAAACAACAGCGCTTTTCCTTGGAAAACAAAACTCGCCTGCCAACTTTTTGATGGCAGATTGCAGGAGCCACTTGGTACTATCAAACCAGCCCAACTTGGCACGGCAGCCACCATGGGTTTGGTCACCATCCTGCCTATCGTAGCTTTTCAGGACCTAGCCGGTCACTCCCAGCCATAGGCCCCGAGACACAAACCTCGGCCCGTTTCCCTGGCAAACAAAATTAAGCTGCCCCTCTTCTGGATGGCAGATTGCAGGAACCACTTGGTACTATCAAACCAGCCCGACTTGGCACTGGTGCCACCTCTGGACTGGGAACCATCCTGCGTGTCGTGGATTCTAAGGAGCCAGCCGGCCACTCCCAGCCACAGGCCCCCAGACAGAAACAACGGCGCTTTTCCCCGGAAAACAAAACTGGCCTGCCAACATTTTGATGGCAGATTGCAGGAGCCACTTGGTACTATCAAACCAGCCCAACTTGGCACTGCTGCCACCATGGGTCTGGTCACCATCCTGCCTATCGTAGCTTTTCAGGAGCCAGCCAGTCACTCCCAGCCCAAGGCCCCCAGACACAAACCTCGGCCCGTTTCCCTGGCAAACAAAAGTAAGCATCCCCGCTTCTGGATGGGAGATTGCAGGACGCACTTGGTACTATCAAACCAGCCCAACTTGGCACTGGTGCCACCTTGGGTCTGGGAACCATGCTGCGTATCGTGGATTCTAATTAGCCAGCCGGCCACTCCCAGCCACAGGCCCCCAAACACAAACAACGGCGCTTTTCCCCGGAAAACAAAACTCGCCTGCCAAATTATGATGGCAGATTGCAGGAGCCACTTGGTACTATCAAACCAGCCCAACTTGGCACTGGTGCCACCATGGGTCTGGTCACCATCCTGCCTATCGTAGCTTTTCAGGAGCCAGCCAGTCACTCCCAGCCATAGGCCCCGAGACACAAACCTCGGCCCGTTTCCCTGGCAAAAAAAAGTAAGCTGCCCCGCTTCTGGATGGCAGATTGCAGGAGCCACTTGGTACTATCAAACCAGCCCGACATGGCACTGGTGCCACCTCTGGTCTGGGACCATGCTGCGTATCGTGGATTCTAATTAGCCAGCCGGCCACTCCCAGCCACAGGCCCCCAAACACAAACAATGGCGCTTTTCCCTGGAAAACAAAACTCGCCTGCCAACTTTTTGATGGCAGATTGCAGGAGCCACTTGGTACTATCAAACCAGCCCAACTTGGCACTGGTGCCACCATGGGTCTGGTCACCATCCTGCCTATCGTAGCTTTTCAGGAGCCAGCCAGTCACTCCCAGCCATAGGCCCCGAGACACAAACCTCGGCCCGTTTCCCTGGCAAACAAAAGTAAGCTGCCCCACTTCTGGATGGCAGATTGCAGGAGCCACTTTGCACCATCAAACTAGCCCGACTTTCCACTGCTGCCACCTCTGGCCTGGGAACCATCCTGCGTATCGTGGATTTTCAGAAGCCAGCCGGCCACTGCCAGCCACAGGCCCCCAAACACAAACAACGGCGCTTTTCCCTGGAAAACAAAACTCGCCTGCCAACTTTTTGATGGCAGATTGCAGGAGCCACTTGGTACTATCAAACCAGCCCAACTTGGCACTGCTGCCACCATGGGCCTGGTCACCATCCTGCCTATCGTAGCTTTTCAGGAGCCAGCCGCTCAATCCCAGCCATAGGCCCCGGGACACAAACCTCGGCCCGTTTCCCTGGCAAACAAAAGTAAGCTGCCCCGTTCCTGGGTGGTAGATTGCAGGAGACACATGGTACTATCAAACCAGCCCGACATGGCACTGGTGCCACCTCTGGTCTGGGAACCATCCTGCGTATCTTAGGTTCAAAGGAGCCAGCCGGCCACTCCCAGCCACAGGCCCCCAAACAAAAACAGCGGCGCTTTTCCCTGGAAAACAAAACTCGCCAGCCAACTTTTTGATGGCAGATTGCAGGAGCCACTTGGTACTATCAAACCAGCCCAACTTGGTACTGCTGCCACCATGGGTCTGGTCACCATCCTGCCTATGGTAGATTTTCAGGAGCCAGACGGTCACTCCCAGCCATAGGCCCCCAGACAAAATCCTAGGATTGTTTCCCTGGCAAACAAAAGTAAGCTGCCCCGCTTCTGGATGGCAGATTGCAGGACGCACTTGGTACTATCAAAGCAGCCCAACTTGGCACTGGTGCCACCTCTGGTCTGGGAACCATCCTGCGTATCGTGGATTCTAATTAGCCAGCCGGCCACTCCCAGCCACAGGCCCCCAAACACAAACAACAGCGCTTTTCCCTGGAAAACAAAACTCGCCTGCCAACTTTTTGATGGCAGATTGCAGGAGCCACTTGGTACTATCAAACCAGCCCAACTTGGCACTGGTGCCACCATGGGTCTGGTCACCATCCTGCCTATCCTAGCTTTACAGGAGCCAGCCAGTCACTCCCAGCCATAGGCCCCGAGACACAAACCTCGGCCCGTTTCCCTGGCAATAAAAAGTAAGCTGCCCCGCTTCTGGATGCCATATTGCAGGACGCACTTTGTATAATCAAACCAGCCCGACATGGCACTGGTGCCACCTCTGGTCTGGGAACCATCCTGCGTATCGTGGGTTCTAAGGAGCCAGCCGGCCACTCCCAGCCACAGGCCCCCAAACACAAACAATGGCGCTTTTCCCTGGAAAACAAAACTCGCCTGCCAACATTTTGATGGCAGATTGCAGGAGACACTTGGTACTATCAAACCAGCCCAACTTGGCACTGGTGCCACCATGGGCCTGGTCACCATCCTGCCTAACGTAGCATTTCAGGAGCCAGCCGCTCAATCCCAGCCATAGGCCCCGAGACACAAACCTCGGCCCGTTTCCCTGGCAAACAAAAGTAAGCTGCCCCGCTTCTGGATGGCAGATTGCAGGAGCCACTTCGCACCATCAAAGCAGCCCAACTTGGCACTGGTGCCACCTCTGGTCTGGGAACCATCCTGCGTATCGTGGATTCTAAGGAGCCAGCCGGCCACTCCCAGCCACAGGCCCCCAAACACAAACAACAGCGCTTTTCCTTGGAAAACAAAACTCGCCTGCCAACTTTTTGATGGCAGATTGCAGGAGCCACTTGGTACTATCAAACCAGCCCAACTTGGCACGGCAGCCACCATGGGTTTGGTCACCATCCTGCCTATCGTAGCTTTTCAGGACCTAGCCGGTCACTCCCAGCCATAGGCCCCCAGACACAAACCTCGGCCCGTTTCCCTGGCAAACAAAAGTAAGCATCCCCGCTTCTGGATGGGAGATTGCAGGACGCACATGGTACTATCAAACCAGCCCAACTTGGCACTGGTGCCACCTTGGGTCTGGGAACCATGCTGCGTATCGTGGATTCTAGTTAGCCAGCCGGCCACTCACAGCCACAGGCCCCCAAACACAAACAACGGCGCTTTTCCCTGGAAAACAAAACTCGTCTGCCAACTTTTTGATGGCAGATTGCAGGAGCCACTTGGTACTATCAAACCAGCCCAACTTGGCACTGGTGCCACCATGGGTCTGGTCACCATCCTGCCTATCGTAGCTTTTCAGGAGCCAGCCAGTCACTCCCAGCCATAGGCCCCGAGACACAAACCTCGGCCCGTTTCCCTGGCAAAAAAAAGTAAGCTGCCCCGTTTCTGCATGGCAGATTGCAGGAGCCACTTGGTACTATCAAACCAGCCCAACTTGGCACTGGTGCCACCATGGGTCTGGTCACCATCCTGCCTATCGTAGCTTTTCAGGAGCCAGCCAGTCACTCCCAGCCATAGGCCCCGAGACACAAACCTCGGACCGTTTCCCTGGCAAAAAAAAGTAAGCTGCCCCGCTTCTGGATGGCAGATTGCAGGAGCCACTTGGTACTATCAAACCAGCCCGACATGGCACTGGTGTCACCTCTGGTCTGGGACCATGCTGCGTATCGTGGATTCTATTTAGCCAGCCGGCCACTCCCAGCCACAGGCCCCCAAACACAAACAATGGCGCTTTTCCCTGGAAAACAAAACTCGCCTGCCAACATTTGATGGCAGATTGCAGGAGCCACTTGGTACTATCAAACCAGCCCAACTTGGCACTGGTGCCACCATGGGTCTGGTCACCATCCTGCCTATCCTAGCTTTTCAGGAGCCAGCCGGTCACTCCCAGCCATAGGCCCTCAGACACAAACCTCGGCCCGTTTCCCTGGCAAACAAAAGTAAGCTACCCCACTTCTGGATGGCAGATTGCAGGAGCCACTTTGCACCATCAAACTAGCTCGACTTGGCACTGGTGCCACCTCTGGTCTGGGAACCATCCTGCGTATCGTGGATTTTCAGGAGCCAGCCGGCCACTGCCAGCCACAGGCCCCCAAACACAAACAACGTCGCTTTTCCCTGGAAAACAAAACTCGCCTGCCAACTTTTTGATGGCAGATTGCAGGAGCCACTTGGTACTATCAAACCAGCCCAACTTGGCACTGGTGCCACCATGGGTCTGGTCACCATCCTGCCTATCGTAGCTTTTCAGGAGCCAGCCAGTCACTCCCAGCCATAGGCCCCGAGACACAAACCTCGGCCCGTTTCCCTGGCAATAAAAAGTAAGCTGCCCCGCTTCTGGATGGCAGATTGCAGGACGCACTTGGTACTATCAAACCAGCCCGACATGGCACTGGTGCCACCTCTGGTCTGGGAACCATCCTGCGTATCGTGGATTCTAATTAGCCAGCCGGCCACTCCCAGCCACAGGCCCCCAAACACAAACAATGGCGCTTTTCCCTGGAAAACAAAACTCGCCTGCCAACTTTTTGATGGCAGATTGCAGGAGCCACTTGGTACTATCAAACCAGCCCAACTTGACACTGCTGCCACCATGGGTCTGGTCACAATCCTGCCTATCGTAGCTTTTCAGGAGCCAGCCAGTCACTCCCAGCCATAGGACCCCAGACACAAACCTCGGCCCGTTTCCCTGGCAAACAAAAGTAAGCTGCCCCGCTTCTGGATGGCAGATTGCAGGAGCCACTTCGCGCCATCAAAGCAGCCCGACTTGGCACTGGTGCCACCTCTGGTCTGGGAACCATCCTGCGTATCTTAGGTTCAAAGGAGCCAGCCGGCCACTCCCAGCCACAGGCCCCCAAACACAATCAGCGGCGCTTTTCCCTGGAAAACAAAACTCGCCAGCCAATTTTTGATGGCAGATTGCAGGAGCCACTTGGTACTATCAAACCAGCCCAACTTGGTACTGCTGCCACCATGGGTCTGGTCACCATCCTGCCTATGGTAGCTTTTCAGGAGCCAGACGGTCACTCCAAGCCATAGGCCCCCAGACAAAATCCTAGGACTGTTTCCCTGGCAAACAAAAGTAAGCTGCCCCACTTCTGGATGGCAGATTGCAGGACGCACTTGGTACTATCAAACCAGCCCAACTTGGCACTGGTGCCACCTTGGGTCTGGGAACCATCCTGCGTATCGTGGATTCTAATTAGCCAGCCGGCCACTCCCAGCCACAGGCCCCCAAACACAAACAACAGCGCTTTTCCCTGGAAAACAAAACTCGCCTGCCAACTTTTTGATGGCAGATTGCAGGAGCCACTTGGTACTTTCAAACCAGCCCAACATGGCACTGGTGCCACCATGGGTCTGGTCACCATCCTGCCTATCCTACCTTTTCAGGAGCCAGCCAGTCGCTCCCAGCCATAGGCCCCGAGACACAAACCTCGGCCCGTTTCCCTGGCAATAAAAAGTAAGCTGCCCCGCTTCTGGATGCCATATTGCAGGACGCACTTTGTATAATCAAACCAGCCCGACATGGCACTGGTGCCACCTCTGGTCTGGGAACCATCCTGCGTATCGTGGATTCTAATTAGCCAGCCGGCCACTCCCAGCCACAGGCCCCCAAACACAAACAATGGCGCTTTTCCCTGGAAAACAAAACTCGCCTGCCAACTTTTGATGGCAGATTGCAGGAGACACTTGGTACTATCAAACCAGCCCAACTTGGCACTGGTGCCACCATGGGCCTGGTCACCATCCTGCCTAACGTAGCTTTTCAGGAGCCAGCCGCTCAATCCCAGCCATAGGCCCCGAGACACAAACCTCGGCCCGTTTCCCTGGTAAACAAAAGTAAGCTACCCCACTTCTGGATGGCAGATTGCAGGAGCCACTTTGCACCATCAAACTAGCCCGACTTGGCACTGGTGCCACCTCTGGTCTGGGAACCATCCTGCGTATCGTGGATTCTAAGGAGCCAGCCGGCCACTCCCAGCCACAGGCCCCCAAACACAAACAACAGCGCTTTTCCCTGGAAAAAAAAACTCGCCTGCCAACTTTTTGATGGCAGATTGCAGGAGCCACTTGGTACTATCAAACCAGCCCAAATTGGCACTGCTGCCACCATGGGTCTGGTCACCATCCTGCCTATCGTAGCTTTTCAGGAGCCAGCCCCTCAATCTCAGCCATAGGCCCCGAGACACAAACCTCGGCCCGTTTCCCTGGCAAACAAAAGTAAGCTGCCCCGCTTCTGCATGGCAGATTGCAGGAGCCACTTGGTACTATCAAACCAGCCCGACATGGCACTGGTGCCACCTCTGGTCTGGGAACCATCCTGCGTATCGTAGGTTCAAAGGAGCCAGCCGGCCACTCCCAGCCACAGGCCCCCAAACACAAACAACGGCGCTTTTCCCTGGAAAACAAAACTCGCCTGCCAACTTTTTGATGGCAGATTGCAGGAGCCACTTGGTACTATCAAACCAGCCCAACTTGGCACTGGTGCCACCATGGGTCTGGTCACCATCCTGCCTATCGTAGCTTTTCAGGAGCCAGCCAGTCACTCCCATCCATAGGCCCCGAGACACAAACCTCGGCCCGTTTCCCTGGCAAACAAAAGTAAGCTACCCCACTTCTGGATGGCAGATTGCAGGAGCCACTTTGCACCATCAAACTAGCCCGACTTGGCACTGGTGCCACCTCTGGTCTGGGAACCATCCTGCGTATCGTGGATTTTCAGGAGCCAGCCGGCCACTGCCAGCCACAGGCCCCCAAACACAAACAACGGCGCTTTTCCCTGGAAAACAAAACTCGCCTGCCAACTTTTTGATGGCAGATTGCAGGAGCCACTTGGTACTATCAAACCAGCCCAACTTGGCACTGCTGCCACCATGGGCCTGGTCACCATCCTGCCTAACGTAGCTTTTCAGGAGCCAGCCGCTCAATCCCAGCCATAGGCCCCGGGACACAAACCTCGGCCCGTTTCCCTGGCAAACAAAAGTAAGCTGCCCCGTTTCTGGATGGTAGATTGCAGGAGACACATGGTACTATCAAACCAGCCCGACATGGCACTGGTGCCACCTCTGGTCTGGGAACCATCCTGCGTATCTTAGGTTCAAAGGAGCCATCCGGCCACTCCCAGCCACAGGCCCGCAAACAAAAACAGCGGCGCTTTTCACTGGAAAACAAAACTCGCCAGCCAACTTTTTGATGGCAGATTGCAGGAGCCACTTGGTACTATCAAACCAGCCCAACTTGGTACTGCTGCCACCATGGGTCTGGTCACCATCCTGCCTATGGTAGATTTTCAGGAGCCAGACGGTCACTCCCAGCCATAGGCCCCCAGACAAAATCCTAGGAATGTTTCCCTGGCAAACAAAAGTAAGCTGCCCCACTTCTGGATGGCAGATTGCAGGACGCACTTGGTACTATCAAACCAGCCCAACTTGGCACTGGTGCCACCTTGGGTCTGGGAACCATCCTGCCTATCCTAGCTTTTCAGGAGCCAGCCAGTCACTCCCAGCCATAGGCCCCGAGACACAAACCTCGGCCCGTTTCCCTGGCAATAAAAAGTAAGCTGCCCCGCTTCTGGATGCCATATTGCAGGACGCACTTTGTATAATCAAACCAGCCCGACATGGCACTGGTGCCACCTCTGGTCTGGGAACCATCCTGCGTATCGTGGATTCTAAGGAGCCAGCCGGCCACTCCCAGCCACAGGCCCCCAAACACAAACAACGGCACTTTTCCCTGGAAAACAAAACTCGCCTGCCAACTTTTTGATGGCAGATTGCAGGAGCCACTTGGTACTATCAAACCAGCCCAACTTGGCACGGCTGCCACCATGGGTCTGGTCACAATCCTGCCTATCGTAGCTTTTCAGGAGCCAGCCAGTCACTCCCAGCCATAGGCCCCCAGACACAAACCTCGGCCCGTTTCCCTGGCAAACAAAAGTAAGCATCCCCGTTTCTGGATGGGAGATTGCAGGACGCACTTGGTACTATCAAACCAGCCCAACTTGGCACTGGTGCCACCTTGGGTCTGGGAACCATGCTGCGTATCGTGGATTCTAATTAGCCAGCCGGCCACTCCCAGCCACAGGCCCCCAAACACAAACAACGGCGCTTTTCCCTGGAAAACAAAACTCGCCTGCCAACTTTTTGATGGCAGATTGCAGGAGCCACTTGGTACTATCAAACCAGCCAAACTTGGCACTGGTGCCACCATGGGTCTGGTCACCATCCTGCCTATCGTAGCTTTTCAGGAGCCAGCCAGTCACTCCCAGCCATAGGCCCCGAGACACAAACCTCGGCCCGTTTCCCTGGCAAAAAAAAGTAAGCTGCCCCGCTTCTGGATGGCAGATTGCAGGAGCCACTTGGTACTATCAAACTAGCCCGACATGGCACTGGTGCCACCTCTGGTCTGGGACCATGCTGCGTATCGTGGATTCTAATTAGCCAGCCGGCCACTCGCAGCCACAGGCCCCCAAACACAAACAATGGCGCTTTTCCCTGGAAAACAAAACACGCCTGCCAACTTTTTGATGGCAGATTGCAGGAGCCACTTGGTACTATCAAACCAGCCCAACTTGGTACTGCTGCCACCATGGGTCTGGTCACCATCCTGCCTATCGTAGCTTTTCAGGAGCCAGCCGGTCACTCCCAGCCATAGGCCCCGAGACACAAACCTCGGCCCGTTTCCCTGGCAAACAAAAGTAAGCTGCCCCACTTCTGGATGGCAGATTGCAGGAGCCACTTTGCACCATCAAACTAGCCCGACTTTCCACTGCTGCCACCTCTGGCCTGGGAACCATGCTGCGTATCGTGGATTTTCAGGAGCCAGCCGGCCACTGCCAGCCGCAGGCCCCCAAACACAAACAACGGCGCTTTTCCCTGGAAAACAAAACTCGCCTGCCAACTTTTTGATGGCAGATTGCAGGAGCCACTTGGTACTATCAAACCAGCCCAACTTGGCACTGCTGCCACCATGGGCCTGGTCACCATCCTGCCTAACGTAGCTTTTCAGGAGCCAGCCGCTCAATCCCAGCCATAGGCCCCGGGACACAAACCTCGGCCCGTTTCCCTGGCAAACAAAAGTAAGCTGCCCCGTTTCTGGATGGTAGATTGCAGGAGACACATGGTACTATCAAACCAGCCCGACATGGCACTGGTGCCACCTCTGGTCTGGGAACCATCCTGCGTATCTTAGGTTCAAAGGAGCCAGCCGGCCACTCCCAGCCACAGGCCCCCAAACAAAAACAGCGGCGCTTTTCCCTGGAAAACAAAACTCGCCAGCCAACTTTTTGATGGCAGATTGCAGGAGCCACTTGGTACTATCAAACCAGCCCAACTTGGTACTGCTGCCACCATGGGTCTGGTCACCATCCTGCCTATGGTAGATTTTCAGGAGCCAGACGGTCACTCCCAGCCATAGGCCCCCAGACAAAATCCTAGGTCCGTTTCCCTGGCAAACAAAAGTAAGCTGCCCCACTTCTGGATGGCAGATTGCAGGACGCACTTGGTACTATCAAACCAGCCCAACTTGGCACTGGTGCCACCTTGGGTCTGGGAACCATCCTGCCTATCGTAGCTTTTCAGGAGCCAGCCAGTCACTCCCAGCCATAGGCCCCGAGACACAAACCTCGGCCCGTTTCCCTGGCAATAAAAAGTAAGCTGCCCCGCTTCTGGATGGCAGATTGCAGGAGTCACTTGGTACTATCAAACCAGCCCGACATGGCACTGGTGCCACCTCTGGTCTGGGAACCATCCTGCGTATCGTGGATTCTAATTAGCCAGCCGGCCACTCCCAGCCACAGGCCCCCAAACACAAACAATGGCGCTTTTCCCTGGAAAACAAAACTCGCCTGCCAACATTTTGATGGCAGATTGCAGGAGCCACTTGGTACTATCAAACCAGCCCAACTTGGCACTGCTGCCACCATGGGCCTGGTCACCATCCTGCCTAACGTAACTTTTCAGGTGCCAGCCGCTCAATCCCAGCCATAGGCCCCGGGACACAAACCTCGGCCCGTTTCCCTGGCAAACAAAAGTAAGCTGCCCCGTTTCTGGATGGTAGATTGCAGGAGCCACATGGTACTATCAAACCAGCCCGACATGGCACTGGTGCCACCTCTGGTCTGGGAACCATCCTGCGTATCATAGGTTCAAAGGAGCCAGCCGGCCACTCCCAGCCACAGGCCCCCAAACACAAACAACGGCGCTTTTCCCTGGAAAACAAAACTCGCCTGCCAACTTTTTGATGGCAGATTGCAGGAGCCACTTTGTATAATCAAACCAGCCCAACTTGGTACTGCTGCCACCATGGGTCTGGTCACCATCCTGCCTATGGTAGCTTTTCAGGAGCCAGACGGTCACTCCCAGCCATAGGCCCCCAGACAAAATCCTAGGACTGTTTCCCTGGCAAACAAAAGTAAGCTGCCCCGCTTCTGGATGGCAGATTGCAGGACGCACTTGGTACTATCAAACCAGCCCAACTTGGCACTGGTGCCACCTCTGGTCTGGGAACCATCCTGCGTATCGTGGATTCTAATTAGCCAGCCGGCCACTCCCAGCCACAGGCCCCCAAACACAAACAACAGCGCTTTTCCCTGGAAAACAAAACTCGCCTGCCAACTTTTTGATGGCAGATTGCAGGAGCCACTTGGTACTATCAAACCAGCCCAACTTGGCACTGGTGCCACCATGGGTCTGGTCACCATCCTGCCTATCCTAGCTTTTCAGGAGCCAGCCAGTCACTCCCAGCCATAGGCCCCCAGACACAAACCTCGGCCCGTTTCCCTGGCAATAAAAAGTAAGCTGCCCCGCTTCTGGATGCCTTATTGCAGGACGCACTTTGAATAATCAAACGAGCCCGACATGGCACTGGTGCCACCTCTGGTCTGGGAACCATCCTGCGTATCGTGGGTTCTAAGGAGCCAGCCGGCCACTCCCAGCCACAGGCCCCCAAACACAAACAATGGCGCTTTTCCCTGGAAAACAAAACTCGCCTGCCAACTTTTGATGGCAGATTGCAGGAGACACTTGGTACTATCAAACCAGCCCAACTTGGCACTGGTGCCACCATGGGCCTGGTCACCATCCTGCCTAACGTAGCTTTTCAGGAGCCAGCCGGTCACTCCCAGCCATAGGCCCCGAGACACAAACCTCGGCCCGTTTCCCTGGCAAACAAAAGTAAGCTGCCCCGCTTCTGGATGGCAGATTGCAGGAGCCACTTCGCACCATCAAAGCAGCCCGACTTTACGCTGGTGCCACCTCTGGTCTGGGAACCATCCTGCGTATCGTGGATTCTAAGGAGCCAGCCGGCCACTCCCAGCCACAGGCCCCCAAACACAAACAACGGCACTTTTCCCTGTAAAACAAAACTCGCCTGCAACTTTTTGATGGCAGATTGCAGGAGCCACTTGGTACTATCAAACCAGACCAACTTGGTACTGCTGCCACCATGGGTCTGGTCACCATCCTGCCTATCGTAGCTTTTCAGGAGCCAGACGGTCACTCCCAGCCATAGGCCCCCAGACACAAACCTCGGCCCGTTTCCCTGGCAAACAAAAGTAAGCTACCCCACTTCTGGATGGCAGATTGCAGGAGCCACTTTGCACCATCAAACTAGCCCGACTTGGCACTGGTGCCACCTCTGGTCTGGGAACCATCCTGCGTATCGTGGATTCTAAGGAGCCAGCCGGCCACTCCCAGCCACAGGCCCCCAAACACAAACAACAGCGCTTTTCCTTGGAAAACAAAACTCGCCTGCCAACTTTTGGATGGCAGATTGCAGGAGCCACTTGGTACTATCAAACCAGCCCAACTTGGCACGGCTGCCACCATGGGTCTGGTCACCATCCTGCCTATCGTAGCTTTTCAGGAGCCAGCCGGTCACTCCCAGCCATAGGCCCCCAGACACAAACCTCGGCCCGTTTCCCTGGCAAACAAAAGTAAGCATCACCGCTTCTGGATGGCAGATTGCAGGACGCACTTGGTGCTATCAAACCAGCCCAACTTGGCACTGGTGCCACCTTGGGTCTGGGAACCATGCTGCGTATCGTGGATTCTAATTAGCCAGCCGGCCACTCCCAGCCACAGGCCCCCAAACACAAACAACGGCGCTTTTCCCTGGAAAACAAAACTCGCCTGCCAACATTTGATGGCAGATTGCAGGAGCCACTTGGTACTATCAAACCAGCCCAACTTGGCACTGGTGCCACCATGGGTCTGGTCACCATCCTGCCTATCGTAGCTTTTCAGGAGCCAGCCGGTCACTCCCAGCCATAGGCCCCCAGACACAAACCTCGGCCCGTTTCCCTGGCAAACAAAAGTAAGCTACCCCACTTCTGGATGGCAGATTGCAGGAGCCACTTTGCACCATCAAACTAGCCCGACTTGGCACTGGTACCACCTCTGGTCTGGGAACCATCCTGCGTATCGTGGATTTTCAGGAGCCAGCCGGCCACTGCCAGCCACAGGCCCCCAAACACAAACAACGGCGCTTTTCCCTGGAAAACAAAACTCGCCTGCCAACTTTTTGATGGCAGATTGCAGGAGCCACTTGGTACTATCAAACCAGCCCAACTTGGCACTGGTGCCACCATGGGTCTGGTCACCATCCTGCCTATCGTAGCTTTTCAGGAGCCAGCCTGTCACTCCCAGCCATAGGCCCCGAGACACAAACCTCGGCCCGTTTCCCTGGCAATAAAAAGTAAGCATCCCCGCTTCTGGATGGGAGATTGCAGGACGCACTTGGTACTATCAAACCAGCCCAACTTGGCACTGGTGCCACCTTGGCTCTGTGAACCATGCTGCGTATCGTGGATTCTAAGGAGCAGCCGGCCACTCCCAGCCACAGGCCCCCAAACACAAACAACGGCACTTTTCCTTGGAAAACAAAACTCGCCTGCGAACATTTTGATGGCAGATTTCAGGAGCCACTTGGTACTATCAAACCAGCCCAACTTGGCACTGGTGCCACCATGGGTCTGGTCACCATCCTGCCTATCGTAGCTTTTCAGGAGCCAGCCGGTCACTCCCAGCCATAGGCCCCCAGACACAAACCTCGGCCCGTTTCCCTGGCAAACAAAAGTAAGCTGCCCCGCTTCTGGATGGCAGATTGCAGGTCACACGTGGTACTATCAAACCAGCCCGACTTGGAACTGGTGCCACCTCTGGTCTTGGAACCATCCTGCGTATCGTGGGTTCTAAGGAGCCAGCCGGCCACTCCCAGCCACAGGCCCCCAAACACAAACAACGGCGCTTTTCCCTGGAAAACAAAACTCGCCTGCCAACTTTTTGATGGCAGATTGCAGGAGCCACTTGGTACTATCAAACCAGCCCAACTTGGCACTGGTGCCACCATGGGTCTGGTCACCATCCTGCCTATCGTAGCTTTTCAGGAGCCAGCCGCTCAATCCCAGCCATAGGCCCTGAGACACAAACCTCGGCCCGTTTCCCTGGCAAACAAAAGTAAGCTGCCCCGTTTCTGGATGGTAGATTGCAGGAGCCACATGGTACTATCAAACCAGCCCGACATGGCACTGGTGCCACCTCTGGTCTGGGAACCATCCTGCGTATCGTAGGTTCAAAGGAGCCAGCCGGCCACTCCCAGCCACAGGCCCCCAAACACAAACAACGGCGCTTTTCCCTGGAAAACAAAACTCGCCAGCCAAATTTTTGATGGCAGATTGCAGGAGCCACTTGGTACTATCAAACCAGCCCAACTTGGTACTGCTGCCACCATGGGTCTGGTCACCATCCTGCCTATGGTAGCTTTTCAGGAGCCAGACGGTCACTCCCAGCCATAGGCCCCCAGACAAAATCCTAGGTCCGTTTCCCTGGCAAACAAAAGTAAGCTGCCCCACTTCTGGATGGCAGATTGCAGGACGCACTTGGTATTATCAAACCAGCCCAACTTGGCACTGGTGCCACCTTGGGTCTGGGAACCATCCTGCGTATCGTGGATTCTAATTAGCCAGCCGGCCACTCCCAGCCACAGGCCCCCAAACACAAACAACAGCGCTTTTCCCTGGAAAACAAAACTCGCCTGCCAACTTTTTGATGGCAGATTGCAGGAGCCACTTGGTACTTTCAAACCAGCCCAACATGGCACTGGTGCCACCATGGGTCTGGTCACCATCCTGCCTATCCTACCTTTTCAGGAGCCAGCCAGTCGCTCCCAGCCATAGGCCCCGAGACACAAACCTCGGCCCGTTTCCCTGGCAATAAAAAGTAAGCTGCCCCGCTTCTGGATGCCATATTGCAGGACGCACTTTGTATAATCAAACCAGCCCGACATGGCACTGGTGCCACCTCTGGTCTGGGAACCATCCTGCGTATCGTGGATTCTAATTAGCCAGCCGGCCACTCCCAGCCACAGGCCCCCAAACACAAACAATGGCGCTTTTCCCTGGAAAACAAAACTCGCCTGCCAACTTTTGATGGTAGATTGCAGGAGACACTTGGTACTATCAAACCAGCCCAACTTGGCACTGGTGCCACCATGGGCCTGGTCACCATCCTGCCTAACGTAGCTTTTCAGGAGCCAGCCGCTCAATCCCAGCCATAGGCCCCGAGACACAAACCTCGGCCCGTTTCCCTGGTAAACAAAAGTAAGCTACCCCACTTCTGGATGGCAGATTGCAGGAGCCACTTCGCACCATCAAAGCAGCCCGACTTGGCACTGGTGCCACCTCTGGTCTGGGAACCATCCTGCGTATCGTGGATTCTAAGGAGCCAGCCGGCCACTCCCAGCCACAGGCCCCCAAACACAAACAACAGCGCTTTTCCCTGGAAAAAAAAACTCGCCTGCCAACTTTTTGATGGCAGATTGCAGGAGCCACTTGGTACTATCAAACCAGCCCAAATTGGCACTGCTGCCACCATGGGTCTGGTCACCATCCTGCCTATCGTAGCTTTTCAGGAGCCAGCCCCTCAATCCCAGCCATAGGCCCCGAGACACAAACCTCGGCCCGTTTCCCTGGCAAACAAAAGTAAGCTGCCCCGCTTCTGGATGGCAGATTGCAGGAGCCACTTGGTACTATCAAACCAGCCCGACATGGCACTGGTGCCACCTCTGGTCTGGGAACCATCCTGCGTATCGTGGATTCTAAGGAGCCAGCCGGCCACTCCCAGCCACAGGCCCCCAAACACAAACAAGGGCGCTTTTCCCTGGAAAACAAAACTCGCCTGCCAACTTTTTGATGGCAGATTGCAGGAGCCACTTGGTATTATCAAACCAGCCCAACTTGGCACGGCAGCCACCATGGGTCTGGTCACCATCCTGCCTATCGTAGCTTTTCAGGAGCCAGCCGGTCACTCCCAGCCATAGGCCCCCAGACACAAACCTCGGCCCGTTTCCCTGGCAAACAAAAGTAAGCATCCCCGCTTCTGGATGGGAGATTGCAGGACGCACTTGGTACTATCAAACCAGCCCAACTTGGCACTGGTGCCACCGTGGGTCTGGGAACCATGCTGCGTATCGTGGATTCTAATTAGCCAGCCGGCCACTCCCAGCCACAGGCCCCCAAACACAAACAACGGCGCTTTTCCCTGGAAAACAAAACTCGCCTGCCAACTTTTTGATGGCAGATTGCAGGAGCCACTTGGTACTATCAAACCAGCCCAACTTGGCACTGGTGCCACCACGAGTCTGGTCACCATCCTGCCTATCCTAGCTTTACAGGAGCCAGCCAGTCACTCCCAGCCATAGGCCCCGAGACACAAACCTCGGCCCGTTTCCCTGGCAAAAAAAAGTAAGCTGCCCCGCTTCTGGATGGCAGATTGCAGGAGCCACTTGGTACTATCAAACCAGCCCGACATGGCACTGGTGCCACGTCTGGTCTGGGACCATGCTGCGTATCGTGGATTCTAATTAGCCAGCCGGCCACTCCCAGCCACAGGCCCCCAAACACAAACAACGGCGCTTTTCCCTGGAAAACAAAACTCGCCTGCCAACTTTTTGATGGCAGATTGCAGGAGCCACTTGGTACTATCAAACCAGCCCAACTTGGCACTGGTGCCACCATGGGTCTGGTCACCATCCTGCCTATCGTAGCTTTTCAGGAGCCAGCCGGTCACTCCCAGCCATAGGCCCCCAGACACAAACCTCGGCCCGTTTCCCTGGCAAACAAAAGTAAGCTACCCCACTTCTGGATGGCAGATTGCAGGAGCCACTTTGCACCATCAAACTAGCCCGACTTGGCACTGGTGCCACCTCTGGTCTGGGAACCATCCTGCGTATCGTGGATTTTCAGGAGCCAGCCGGCCACTGCCAGCCACAGGCCCCCAAACACAAACAACGGCGCTTTTCCCTGGAAAACAAAACTCGCCTGCCAACTTTTTGATGGCAGATTGCAGGAGCCACTTGGTACTATCAAACCAGCCCAACTTGGCACTGCTGCCACCATGGGCCTGGTCACCATCCTGCCTAACGTAGCTTTTCAGGAGCCAGCCGCTCAATCCCAGCCATAGGCCCCGGGACACAAACCTCGGCCCGTTTCCCTGGCAAACAAAAGTAAGCTGCCCCGTTTCTGGATGGTAGATTGCAGGAGACACATGGTACTATCAAACCAGCCCGACATGGCACTGGTGCCACCTCTGGTCTGGGAACCATCCTGCGTATCTTAGGTTCAAAGGAGCCAGCCGGCCACTCCCAGCCACAGGCCCGCAAACAAAAACAGCGGCGCTTTTCCCTGGAAAACAAAACTCGCCAGCCAACTTTTTGATGGCAGATTGCAGGAGCCACTTGGTACTATCAAACCAGCCCAACTTGGTACTGCTGCCACCATGGGTCTGGTCACCATCCTGCCTATGGTAGATTTTCAGGAGCCAGCCAGTCACTCCCAGCCATAGGCCCCCAGACAAAATCCTAGGATTGTTTCCCTGGCAAACAAAAGTAAGCTGCCCCACTTCTGGATGGCAGATTGCAGGACGCACTTGGTACTATCAAACCAGCCCAACTTGGCACTGGTGCCACCTTGGGTCTGGGAACCATCCTGCCTATCCTAGCTTTTCAGGAGCCAGCCAGTCACTCCCAGCCATAGGCCCCGAGACACAAACCTCGGCCCGTTTCCCTGGCAATAAAAAGTAAGCTGCCCCGGTTCTGGATGCCATATTTCAGGACGCACTTTGTATAATCAAACCAGCCCGACATGGCACTGGTGCCACCTCTGGTCTGGGAACCATCCTGCATATCGTGGATTCTAATTAGCCAGCCGGCCACTCCCAGCCACAGGCCCCCAAACACAAACAACGGCACTTTTCCCTGGAAAACAAAACTCGCCTGCCAACTTTTTGATGGCAGATTGCAGGAGCCACTTGGTACTATCAAACCAGCCCAACTTGGCACGGCTGCCACCATGGGTCTGGTCACAATCCTGCCTATCGTAGCTTTTCAGGAGCCAGCCAGTCACTCCCAGCCATAGGCCCCCAGACACAAACCTCGGCCCGTTTCCCTGGCAAACAAAAGTAAGCATCCCCGTTTCTGGATGGGAGATTGCAGGACGCACTTGGTACTATCAAACCAGCCCAACTTGGCACTGGTGCCACCTTGGGTCTGGGAACCATGCTGCGTATCGTGGATTCTAATTAGCCAGCCGGCCACTCCCAGCCACAGGCCCCCAAACACAAACAACGGCGCTTTTCCCTGGAAAACAAAACTCGCCTGCCAACTTTTTGATGGCAGATTGCAGGAGCCACTTGGTACTATCAAACCAGCCCAACTTGGCACTGGTGCCACCATGGGTCTGGTCACCATCCTGCCTATCGTAGCTTTTCAGGAGCCAGCCAGTCACTCCCAGCCATAGGCCCCGAGACACAAACCTCGGCCCGTTTCCCTGGCAAAAAAAAGTAAGCTGCCCCGCTTCTGGATGGCAGATTGTAGGAGCCACTTGGTACTATCAAACTAGCCCGACATGGCACTGGTGCCACCTCTGGTCTGGGACCATGCTGCGTATCGTGGATTCTAATTAGCCAGCCGGCCACTCGCAGCCACAGGCCCCCAAACACAAACAATGGCGCTTTTCCCTGGAAAACAAAACTCGCCTGCCAACTTTTTGATGGCAGATTGCAGGAGCCACTTGGTACTATCAAACCAGCCCAACTTGGCACTGGTGCCACCATGGGTCTGGTCACCATCCTGCCTATCGTAGCTTTTCAGGAGCCAGCCGGTCACTCCCAGCCATAGGCCCCCAGACACAAACCTCGGCCCGTTTCCCTGGCAAACAAAAGTAAGCTGCCCCACTTCTGGATGGCAGATTGCAGGAGCCACTTTGCACCATCAAACTAGCCCGACTTTCCACTGCTGCCACCTCTGGCCTGGGAACCATCCTGCGTATCGTGGATTTTCAGGAGCCAGCCGGCCACTGCCTGCCGCAGGCCCCCAAACACAAACAACGGCGCTTTTCCCTGGAAAACAAAACTCGCCTGCCAACATTTTGATGGCAGATTGCAGGAGCCACTTGGTACTATCAAACCAGCCCAACTTGGCACTGCTGCCACCATGGGCCTGGTCACCATCCTGCCTAACGTAGCTTTTCAGGAGCCAGCCGCTCAATCCCAGCCATAGGCCCCGGGACACAAACCTCGGCCCGTTTCCCTGGCAAACAAAAGTAAGCTGCCCCGTTTCTGGATGGTAGATTGCAGGAGACACATGGTACTATCAAACTAGCCCGACATGGCACTGGTGCCACCTCTGGTCTGGGAACCATCCTGCGTATCTTAGGTTCAAAGGAGCCAGCCGGCCACTCCCAGCCACAGGCCCCCAAACAAAAACAGCGGCGCTTTTCCCTGGAAAACAAAACTCGCCAGCCAACTTTTTGATGGCAGATTGCAGGAGCCACTTGGTACTATCAAACCAGCCCAACTTGGTACTGCTGCCACCATGGGTCTGGTCACAATCCTGCCTATGGTAGATTTTCAGGAGCCAGACGGTCACTCCCAGCCATAGGCCCCCAGACAAAATCCTAGGATTGTTTCCCTGGCAAACAAAAGTAAGCTGCCCCACTTCTGGATGGCAGATTGCAGGACGCACTTGGTACTATCAAACCAGCCCAACTTGGCACTGGTGCCACCTTGGGTCTGGGAACCATCCTGCCTATCCTAGCTTTTCAGGAGCCAGCCAGTCACTCCCAGCCATAGGCCCCGAGACACAAACCTCGGCCCGTTTCCCTGGCAATAAAAAGTAAGCTGCCCCGCTTCTGGATGGCAGATTGCAGGAGTCACTTGGTACTATCAAACCAGCCCGACATGGCACTGGTGCCACCTCTGGTCTGGGAACCATCCTGCGTATCGTGGATTCTAATTAGCCAGCCGGCCACTCCCAGCCACAGGCCCCCAAACACAAACAATGGCGCTTTTCCCTGGAAAACAAAACTCGCCTGCCAACTTTTTGATGGCAGATTGCAGGAGCCACTTGGTACTATCAAACCAGCCCAACTTGGCACTGCTGCCACCATGGGCCTGGTCACCATCCTGCCTAACGTAACTTTTCAGGTGCCAGCCGCTCAATCCCAGCCATAGGCCCCCAGACACAAACCTCGGCCCGTTTCCCTGGCAAACAAAAGTAAGCTGCCCCGTTTCTGGATGGTAGATTGCAGGAGACACATGGTACTATCAAACCAGCCCGACATGGCAGTGGTGCCACCTCTGGTCTGGGAACCATCCTGCGTATCATAGGTTCAAAGGAGCCAGCCGGCCACTCCCAGCCACAGGCCCCCAAACACAAACAACGGCGCTTTTCCCTGGAAAACAAAACTTGCCTGCCAACTTTTTGATGGCAGATTGCAGGAGCCACTTTGTATAATCAAACCAGCCCAACTTGGTACTGCTGCCACCATGGGTCTGGTCACCATCCTGCCTATGGTAGCTTTTCAGGAGCCAGACGGTCACTCCCAGCCATAGGCCCCCAGACAAAATCCTAAGACTGTTTCCCTGGCAAACAAAAGTAAGCTGCCCCGCTTCTGGATGGCAGATTGCAGGACGCACTTGGTACTATCAAACCAGCCCAACTTGGCACTGGTGCCACCTCTGGTCTGGGAACCATCCTGCGTATCGTGGATTCTAATTAGCCAGCCGGCCACTCCCAGCCACAGGCCCCCAAACACAAACAACAGCGCTTTTCCCTGGAAAACAAAACTCGCCTGCCAACTTTTTGATGGCAGATTGCAGGAGCCACTTGGTACTATCAAACCAGCCCAACTTGGCACTGGTGCCACCATGGGTCTGGTCACCATCCTGCCTATCCTAGCTTTTCAGGAGCCAGCCAGTCACTCCCAGCCATAGGCCCCCAGACACAAACCTCGGCCCATTTCCCTGGCAATAAAAAGTAAGCTGCCCCGCTTCTGGATGCCATATTGCAGGACGCACTTTGTATAATCAAACCAGCCCGACATGGCACTGGTGCCACCTCTGGTCTGGGAACCATCCTGCGTATCGTGGGTTCTAAGGAGCCAGCCGGCCACTCCCAGCCACAGGCCCCCAAACACAAACAATGGCGCTTTTCCCTGGAAAACAAAACTCGCCTGCCAACATTTTGATGGCAGATTGCAGGAGACACTTGGTACTATCAAACCAGCCCAACTTGGCACGGCTGCCACCATGGGCCTGGTCACCATCCTTCCTAACGTAGCTTTTCAGGAGCCAGCCGCTCAATCCCAGCCATAGGCCCCGAGACACAAACCTCGGCCCGTTTCCCTGGCAAACAAAAGTAAGCTGCCCCGCTTCTGGATGGCAGATTGCAGGAGCCACTTCGCACCATCAAAGCAGCCCGACATGGCACTGGTGCCACCTCTGGTCTGGGAACCATCCTGCGTATCGTGGATTCTAATTAGCCAGCCGGCCACTCCCAGCCACAGGCCCCCAAACACAAACAATGGCGCTTTTCCCTGGAAAACAAAACTCGCCTGCCAACTTTTGATGGCAGATTGCAGGAGACACTTGGTACTATCAAACCAGCCCAACTTGGCACTGGTGCCACCATGGGTCTGGTAACCATCCTGCCTAACGTAGCTTTTCAGGAGCCAGCCGCTCAATCCCAGCCATAGGCCCCGAGACACAAACCTCGGCCCGTTTCCCTGGTAAACAAAAGTAAGCTACCCCACTTCTGCATGGCAGATTGCAGGAGCCACTTTGCACCATCAAACTAGCCCGACTTGGCACTGGTGCCACCTCTGGTCTGGGAACCATCCTGCGTATCGTGGATTCTAAGGAGCCAGCCGGCCACTCCCAGCCACAGGCCCCCAAACACAAACAACAGCGCTTTTCCCTGGAAAAAAAAACTCGCCTGCCAACTTTTTGATGGCAGATTGCAGGAGCCACTTGGTACTATCAAACCAGCCCAAATTGGCACTGCTGCCACCATGGGTCTGGTCACCATCCTGCCTATCCTAGCTTTTCAGGGGCCAGCCCCTCAATCCCAGCCATAGGCCCCGAGACACAAACCTCGGCCCGTTTCCCTGGCAAACAAAAGTAAGCATCCCCGCTTCTGCATGGCAGATTGCAGGAGCCACTTGGTACTATCAAACCAGCCCGACATGGCACTGGTGCCACCTCTGGTCTGGGAACCATCCTGCGTATCGTAGGTTCAAAGGAGCCAGCCGGCCACTCCCAGCCACAGGCCCCCAAACAAAAACAAGGGCGCTTTTCCCTGGAAAACAAAACTCGCCTGCCAACTTTTTGATGGCAGATTGCAGGAGCCACTTGGTATTATCAAACCAGCCCAACTTGGCACGGCAGCCACCATGGGTCTGGTCACCATCCTGCCTATCGTAGCTTTTCAGGAGCCAGCCGGTCACTCCCAGCCATAGGCCCCCAGACACAAACCTCGGCCCGTTTCCCTGGCAAACAAAAGTAAGCATCCCCGCTTCTGGATGGGAGATTGCAGGACGCACTTGGTACTATCAAACCAGCCCAACTTGGCACTGGTGCCACCTTGGGTCTGGGAACCATGCTGCGTATCGTGGATTCTAATTAGCCAGCCGGCCACTCCCAGCCACATGCCCCCAAACACAAACAACAGCGCTTTTCCCTGGAAAACAAAACTCGCCTGCCAACTTTTTGATGGCAGATTGCAGGAGCCACTTGGTACTATCAAACCAGCCCAACTTGGCACTGGTGCCACCATGGGTCTGGTCACCATCCTGCCTATCGTAGCTTTTCAGGAGCCAGCCAGTCACTCCCAGCCATAGGCCCCGAGACACAAACCTCGGCCCGTTTCCCTGGCAAACAAAAGTAAGCTACCCCACTTCTGGATGGCAGATTGCAGGAGCCACTTTGCACCATCAAACTAGCCCGACTTGGCACTGGTGCCACCTCTGGTCTGGGAACCACCCTGCGTATCGTGGATTTTCAGGAGCCAGCCGGCCACTGCCAGCCACAGGCCCCCAAACACAAACAACGGCGCTTTTCCCTGGAAAAAAAAACTCGCCTGCCAACATTTTGATGGCAGATTGCAGGAGCCACTTGGTACTATCAAACCAGCCCAACTTGGCACTGCTGCCACCATGGGTCTGGTCACCATCCTGCCTATGGTAGATTTTCAGGAGCCAGCCAGTCACTCCCAGCCATAGGCCCCCAGACAAAATCCTAGGATTGTTTCCCTGGCAAACAAAAGTAAGCTGCCCCACTTCTGGATGGCAGATTGCAGGACGCACTTGGTACTATCAAACCAGCCCAACTTGGCACTGGTGCCACCTTGGGTCTGGGAACCATCCTGCCTATCCTAGCTTTTCAGGAGCCAGCCAGTCACTCCCAGCCATAGGCCCCGAGACACAAACCTCGGCCCGTTTCCCTGGCAATAAAAAGTAAGCTGCCCCGGTTCTGGATGCCATATTGCAGGACGCACTTTGTATAATCAAACCAGCCCGACATGGCACTGGTGCCACCTCTGGTCTGGGAACCATCCTGCATATCGTGGATTCTAATTAGCCAGCCGGCCACTCCCAGCCACAGGCCCCCAAACACAAACAACGGCACTTTTCCCTGGAAAACAAAACTCGCCTGCCAACTTTTTGATGGCAGATTGCAGGAGCCACTTGGTACTATCAAACCAGCCCAACTTGGCACGGCTGCCACCATGGGTCTGGTCACAATCCTGCCTATCGTAGCTTTTCAGGAGCCAGCCAGTCACTCCCAGCCATAGGCCCCCAGACACAAACCTCGGCCCGTTTCCCTGGCAAACAAAAGTAAGCATCCCCGTTTCTGGATGGGAGATTGCAGGACGCACTTGGTACTATCAAACCAGCCCAACTTGGCACTGGTGCCACCTTGGGTCTGGGAACCATGCTGCGTATCGTGGATTCTAATTAGCCAGCCGGCCACTCCCAGCCACAGGCCCCCAAACACAAACAACGGCGCTTTTCCCTGGAAAACAAAACTCGCCTGCCAACTTTTTGATGGCAGATTGCAGGAGCCACTTGGTACTATCAAACCAGCCCAACTTGGCACTGGTGCCACCATGGGTCTGGTCACCATCCTGCCTATCGTAGCTTTTCAGGAGCCAGCCAGTCACTCCCAGCCATAGGCCCCGAGACACAAACCTCGGCCCGTTTCCCTGGCAAAAAAAAGTAAGCTGCCCCGCTTCTGGATGGCAGATTGTAGGAGCCACTTGGTACTATCAAACTAGCCCGACATGGCACTGGTGCCACCTCTGGTCTGGGACCATGCTGCGTATCGTGGATTCTAATTAGCCAGCCGGCCACTCGCAGCCACAGGCCCCCAAACACAAACAATGGCGCTTTTCCCTGGAAAACAAAACTCGCCTGCCAACTTTTTGATGGCAGATTGCAGGAGCCACTTGGTACTATCAAACCAGCCCAACTTGGCACTGGTGCCACCATGGGTCTGGTCACCATCCTGCCTATCGTAGCTTTTCAGGAGCCAGCCGGTCACTCCCAGCCATAGGCCCCCAGACACAAACCTCGGCCCGTTTCCCTGGCAAACAAAAGTAAGCTGCCCCACTTCTGGATGGCAGATTGAAGGAGCCACTTTGCACCATCAAACTAGCCCGACTTTCCACTGCTGCCACCTCTGGCCTGGGAACCATCCTGCGTATCGTGGATTTTCAGGAGCCAGCCGGCCACTGCCTGCCGCAGGCCCCCAAACACAAACAACGGCGCTTTTCCCTGGAAAACAAAACTCGCCTGCCAACATTTTGATGGCAGATTGCAGGAGCCACTTGGTACTATCAAACCAGCCCAACTTGGCACTGCTGCCACCATGGGCCTGGTCACCATCCTGCCTAACGTAGCTTTTCAGGAGCCAGCCGCTCAATCCCAGCCATAGGCCCCGGGACACAAACCTCGGCCCGTTTCCCTGGCAAACAAAAGTAAGCTGCCCCGTTTCTGGATGGTAGATTGCAGGAGACACATGGTACTATCAAACTAGCCCGACATGGCACTGGTGCCACCTCTGGTCTGGGAACCATCCTGCGTATCTTAGGTTCAAAGGAGCCAGCCGGCCACTCCCAGCCACAGGCCCCCAAACAAAAACAGCGGCGCTTTTCCCTGGAAAACAAAACTCGCCAGCCAACTTTTTGATGGCAGATTGCAGGAGCCACTTGGTACTATCAAACCAGCCCAACTTGGTACTGCTGCCACCATGGGTCTGGTCACAATCCTGCCTATGGTAGATTTTCAGGAGCCAGACGGTCACTCCCAGCCATAGGCCCCCAGACAAAATCCTAGGATTGTTTCCCTGGCAAACAAAAGTAAGCTGCCCCACTTCTGGATGGCAGATTGCAGGACGCACTTGGTACTATCAAACCAGCCCAACTTGGCACTGGTGCCACCTTGGGTCTGGGAACCATCCTGCCTATCCTAGCTTTTCAGGAGCCAGCCAGTCACTCGCAGCCATAGGCCCCGAGACACAAACCTCGGCCCGTTTCCCTGGCAATAAAAAGTAAGCTGCCCCGCTTCTGGATGGCAGATTGCAGGAGTCACTTGGTACTATCAAACCAGCCCGACATGGCACTGGTGCCACCTCTGGTCTGGGAACCATCCTGCGTATCGTGGATTCTAATTAGCCAGCCGGCCACTCCCAGCCACAGGCCCCCAAACACAAACAATGGCGCTTTTCCCTGGAAAACAAAACTCGCCTGCCAACTTTTTGATGGCAGATTGCAGGAGCCACTTGGTACTATCAAACCAGCCCAACTTGGCACTGCTGCCACCATGGGCCTGGTCACCATCCTGCCTAACGTAACTTTTCAGGTGCCAGCCGCTCAATCCCAGCCATAGGCCCCCAGACACAAACCTCGGCCCGTTTCCCTGGCAAACAAAAGTAAGCTGCCCCGTTTCTGGATGGTAGATTGCAGGAGACACATGGTACTATCAAACCAGCCCGACATGGCAGTGGTGCCACCTCTGGTCTGGGAACCATCCTGCGTATCATAGGTTCAAAGGAGCCAGCCGGCCACTCCCAGCCACAGGCCCCCAAACACAAACAACGGCGCTTTTCCCTGGAAAACAAAACTTGCCTGCCAACTTTTTGATGGCAGATTGCAGGAGCCACTTTGTATAATCAAACCAGCCCAACTTGGTACTGCTGCCACCATGGGTCTGGTCACCATCCTGCCTATGGTAGCTTTTCAGGAGCCAGACGGTCACTCCCAGCCATAGGCCCCCAGACAAAATCCTAGGACTGTTTCCCTGGCAAACAAAAGTAAGCTGCCCCGCTTCTGGATGGCAGATTGCAGGACGCACTTGGTACTATCAAACCAGCCCAACTTGGCACTGGTGCCACCTCTGGTCTGGGAACCATCCTGCGTATCGTGGATTCTAATTAGCCAGCCGGCCACTCCCAGCCACAGGCCCCCAAACACAAACAACAGCGCTTTTCCCTGGAAAACAAAACTCGCCTGCCAACTTTTTGATGGCAGATTGCAGGAGCCACTTGGTACTATCAAACCAGCCCAACTTGGCACTGGTGCCACCATGGGTCTGGTCACCATCCTGCCTATCCTAGCTTTTCAGGAGCCAGCCAGTCACTCCCAGCCATAGGCCCCCAGACACAAACCTCGGCCCATTTCCCTGGCAATAAAAAGTAAGCTGCCCCGCTTCTGGATGCCATATTGCAGGACGCACTTTGTATAATCAAACCAGCCCGACATGGCACTGGTGCCACCTCTGGTCTGGGAACCATCCTGCGTATCGTGGGTTCTAAGGAGCCAGCCGGCCACTCCCAGCCACAGGCCCCCAAACACAAACAATGGCGCTTTTCCCTGGAAAACAAAACTCGCCTGCCAACATTTTGATGGCAGATTGCAGGAGACACTTGGTACTATCAAACCAGCCCAACTTGGCACGGCTGCCACCATGGGCCTGGTCACCATCCTTCCTAACGTAGCTTTTCAGGAGCCAGCCGCTCAATCCCAGCCATAGGCCCCGAGACACAAACCTCGGCCCGTTTCCCTGGCAAACAAAAGTAAGCTGCCCCGCTTCTGGATGGCAGATTGCAGGAGCCACTTCGCACCATCAAAGCAGCCCGACATGGCACTGGTGCCACCTCTGGTCTGGGAACCATCCTGCGTATCGTGGATTCTAATTAGCCAGCCGGCCACTCCCAGCCACAGGCCCCCAAACACAAACAATGGCGCTTTTCCCTGGAAAACAAAACTCGCCTGCCAACTTTTGATGGCAGATTGCAGGAGACACTTGGTACTATCAAACCAGCCCAACTTGGCACTGGTGCCACCATGGGTCTGGTAACCATCCTGCCTAACGTAGCTTTTCAGGAGCCAGCCGCTCAATCCCAGCCATAGGCCCCGAGACACAAACCTCGGCCCGTTTCCCTGGTAAACAAAAGTAAGCTACCCCACTTCTGCATGGCAGATTGCAGGAGCCACTTTGCACCATCAAACTAGCCCGACTTGGCACTGGTGCCACCTCTGGTCTGGGAACCATCCTGCGTATCGTGGATTCTAAGGAGCCAGCCGGCCACTCCCAGCCACAGGCCCCCAAACACAAACAACAGCGCTTTTCCCTGGAAAAAAAAACTCGCCTGCCAACTTTTTGATGGCAGATTGCAGGAGCCACTTGGTACTATCAAACCAGCCCAAATTGGCACTGCTGCCACCATGGGTCTGGTCACCATCCTGCCTATCCTAGCTTTTCAGGGGCCAGCCCCTCAATCCCAGCCATAGGCCCCGAGACACAAACCTCGGCCCGTTTCCCTGGCAAACAAAAGTAAGCATCCCCGCTTCTGCATGGCAGATTGCAGGAGCCACTTGGTACTATCAAACCAGCCCGACATGGCACTGGTGCCACCTCTGGTCTGGGAACCATCCTGCGTATCGTAGGTTCAAAGGAGCCAGCCGGCCACTCCCAGCCACAGGCCCCCAAACAAAAACAAGGGCGCTTTTCCCTGGAAAACAAAACTCGCCTGCCAACTTTTTGATGGCAGATTGCAGGAGCCACTTGGTATTATCAAACCAGCCCAACTTGGCACGGCAGCCACCATGGGTCTGGTCACCATCCTGCCTATCGTAGCTTTTCAGGAGCCAGCCGGTCACTCCCAGCCATAGGCCCCCAGACACAAACCTCGGCCCGTTTCCCTGGCAAACAAAAGTAAGCATCCCCGCTTCTGGATGGGAGATTGCAGGACGCACTTGGTACTATCAAACCAGCCCAACTTGGCACTGGTGCCACCTTGGGTCTGGGAACCATGCTGCGTATCGTGGATTCTAATTAGCCAGCCGGCCACTCCCAGCCACATGCCCCCAAACACAAACAACAGCGCTTTTCCCTGGAAAACAAAACTCGCCTGCCAACTTTTTGATGGCAGATTGCAGGAGCCACTTGGTACTATCAAACCAGCCCAACTTGGCACTGGTGCCACCATGGGTCTGGTCACCATCCTGCCTATCGTAGCTTTTCAGGAGCCAGCCAGTCACTCCCAGCCATAGGCCCCGAGACACAAACCTCGGCCCGTTTCCCTGGCAAACAAAAGTAAGCTACCCCACTTCTGGATGGCAGATTGCAGGAGCCACTTTGCACCATCAAACTAGCCCGACTTGGCACTGGTGCCACCTCTGGTCTGGGAACCACCCTGCGTATCGTGGATTTTCAGGAGCCAGCCGGCCACTGCCAGCCACAGGCCCCCAAACACAAACAACGGCGCTTTTCCCTGGAAAAAAAAACTCGCCTGCCAACTTTTTGATGGCAGATTGCAGGAGCCACTTGGTACTATCAAACCAGCCCAACTTGGCACTGCTGCCACCATGGGCCTGGTCACCATCCTGCCTAACGTAGCTTTTCAGGAGCCAGCCGCTCAATCCCAGCCATAGGCCCCGGGACACAAACCTCGGCCCGTTTCCCTGGCAAACAAAAGTAAGCTGCCCCGTTTCTGGATGGTAGATTGCAGGAGACACATGGTACTATCAAACCAGCCCGACATGGCACTGGTGCCACCTCTGGTCTGGGAACCATCCTGCGTATCTTAGGTTCAAAGGAGCCAGCCGGCCACTCCCAGCCACAGGCCCGCAAACAAAAACAGCGGCGCTTTTCCCTGGAAAACAAAAGTCGCCAGCCAACTTTTTGATGGCAGATTGCAGGAGCCACTTGGTACTATCAAACCAGCCCAACGTGGTACTGCTGCCACCATGGGTCTGGTCACCATCCTGCCTATGGTAGATTTTCAGGAGCCAGACGGTCACTCCCAGCCATAGGCCACCAGACAAAATCCTAGGATTGTTTCCCTGGCAAACAAAAGTAAGCTGCCCCACTTCTGGATGGCAGATTGCAGGACGCACTTGGTACTATCAAACCAGCCCAACTTGGCACTGGTGCCACCTTGGGTCTGGGAACCATCCTGCCTATCGTAGCTTTTCAGGAGCCAGCCAGTCACTCCCAGCCATAGGCCCCGAGACACAAACCTCGGCCCGTTTCCCTGGCAATAAAAAGTAAGCTGCCCCGCTTCTGGATGCCATATTGCAGGACGCACTTTGTATAATCAAACCAGCCCGACATGGCACTGGTGCCACCTCTGGTCTGGGAACCATCCTGCGTATCGTGGATTCTAAGGAGCCAGCCGGCCACTCCCAGCCACAGGCCCCCAAACACAAACAACGGCACTTTTCCCTGGAAAACAAAACTCGCCTGCCAACTTTTTGATGGCAGATTGCAGGAGCCACTTGGTACTATCAAACCAGCCCAACTTGGCACGGCTGCCACCATGGGTCTGGTCACAATCCTGCCTATCGTAGCTTTTCAGGAGCCAGCCAGTCACTCCCAGCCATAGGCCCCCAGACACAAACCTCGGCCCGTTTCCCTGGCAAACAAAAGTAAGCATCCCCGTTTCTGGATGGGAGATTGCAGGACGCACTTGGTACTATCAAACCAGCCCAACTTGGCACTGGTGCCACCTTGGGTCTGGGAACCATGCTGCGTATCGTGGATTCTAATTAGCCAGCCGGCCACTCCCAGCCACAGGCCCCCAAACACAAACAACGGCGCTTTTCCCTGGAAAACAAAACTCGCCTGCCAACTTTTTGATGGCAGATTGCAGGAGCCACTTGGTACTATCAAACCAGCCCAACTTGGCACTGGTGCCACCATGGGTCTGGTCACCATCCTGCCTATCGTAGCTTTTCAGGAGCCAGCCAGTCACTCCCAGCCATAGGCCCCGAGACACAAACCTCGGCCCGTTTCCCTGGCAAAAAAAAGTAAGCTGCCCCGCTTCTGGATGGCAGATTGCAGGAGCCACTTGGTACTATCAAACTAGCCCGACATGGCACTGGTGCCACCTCTGGTCTGGGACCATGCTGCGTATCGTGGATTCTAATTAGCCAGCCGGCCACTCGCAGCCACAGGCCCCCAAACACAAACAATGGCGCTTTTCCCTGGAAAACAAAACTCGCCTGCCAACTTTTTGATGGCAGATTGCAGGAGCCACTTGGTACTATCAAACCAGCCCAACTTGGCACTGGTGCCACCATGGGTCTGGTCACCATCCTGCCTATCGTAGCTTTTCAGGAGTCAGCCGGTCACTCCCAGCCATAGGCCCCGAGACACAAACCTCGGCCCGTTTCCCTGGCAAACAAAAGTAAGCTGCCCCACTTCTGGATGGCAGATTGCAGGAGCCACTTTCCACCATCAAACTAGCCCGACTTTCCACTGCTGCCACCTCTGGCCTGGGAACCATCCTGCGTATCGTGGATTTTCAGGAGCCAGCCGGCCACTGCCAGCCGCAGGCCCCCAAACACAAACAACGGCGCTTTTCCCTGGAAAACAAAACTCGCCTGCCAACTTTTTGATGGCAGATTGCAGGAGCCACTTGGTACTATCAAACCAGCCCAACTTGGCACTGCTGCCACCATGGGCCTGGTCACCATCCTGCCTAACGTAGCTTTTCAGGAGCCAGCCGCTCAATCCCAGCCATAGGCCCCGAGACACAAACCTCGGCCCGTTTCCCTGGCAAACAAAAGTAAGCTGCCCCGTTTCTGGATGGTAGATTGCAGGAGACACATGGTACTATCAAACCAGCCCGACATGGCACTGGTGCCACCTCTGGTCTGGGAACCATCCTGCGTATCTTAGGTTCAAAGGAGCCAGCCGGCCACTCCCAGCCACAGGCCCCCAAACAAAAACAGCGGCGCTTTTCCCTGGAAAACAAAACTCACCAGCCAACTTTTTGATGGCAGATTGCAGGAGCCACTTGGTACTATCAAACCAGCCCAACTTGGTGCTGCTGCCACCATGGGTCTGGTCACCATCCTGCCTATGGTAGATTTTCAGGAGCCAGACGGTCACTCCCAGCCATAGGCCCCAGACAAAATCCTAGGATTGTTTCCCTGGCAAACAAAAGTAAGCTGCCCCACTTCTGGATGGCAGATTGCAGGACGCACTTGGTACTATCAAACCAGCCCAACTTGGCACTGGTGCCACCTTGGGTCTGGGAACCATCCTGCCTATCGTAGCTTTTCAGGAGCCAGCCAGTCACTCCCAGCCATAGGCCCCGAGACACAAACCTCGGCCCGTTTCCCTGGCAATAAAAAGTAAGCTGCCCCGCTTCTGGATGGCAGATTGCAGGAGTCACTTGGTACTATCAAACCAGCCCGACATGGCACTGGTGCCACCTCTGGTCTGGGAACCATCCTGCGTATCGTGGATTCTAATTAGCCAGCCGGCCACTCCCAGCCACAGGCCCCCAAACACAAACAATGGCGCTTTTCCCTGGAAAACAAAACTCGCCTGCCAACTTTTTGATGGCAGATTGCAGGAGCCACTTGGTACTATCAAACCAGCCCAACTTGGCACTGCTGCCACCATGGGCCTGGTCACCATCCTGCCTAACGTAACTTTTCAGGTGCCAGCCGCTCAATCCCAGCCATAGGCCCCGGGACACAAACCTCGGCCCGTTTCCCTGGCAAACAAAAGTAAGCTGCCCCGTTTCTGGTTGGTAGATTGCAGGAGCCACATGGTACTATCAAACCAGCCCGACATGGCAGTGGTGCCACCTCTGGTCTGGGAACCATCCTGCGTATCTTAGGTTCAAAGGAGCCAGCCGGCCACTCCCAGCCACAGGCCCCCAAACACAAACAACGGCGCTTTTCCCTGGAAAACAAAACTTGCCTGCCAACTTTTTGATGGCAGATTGCAGGAGCCACTTTGTATAATCAAACCAGCCCAACTTGGTACTGCTGCCACCATGGGTCTGGTCACCATCCTGCCTATGGTAGCTTTTCAGGAGCCAGACGGTCACTCCCAGCCATAGGCCCCCAGACAAAATCCTAGGACTGTTTCCCTGGCAAACAAAAGTAAGCTGCCCCGCTTCTGGATGGCAGATTGCAGGACGCACTTGGTACTATCAAACCAGCCCAACTTGGCACTGGTGCCACCTCTGGTCTGGGAACCATCCTGCGTATCGTGGATTCTAATTAGCCAGCCGGCCACTCCCAGCCACAGGCCCCCAAACACAAACAACAGCGCTTTTCCCTGGAAAACAAAACTCGCCTGCCAACTTTTTGATGGCAGATTGCAGGAGCCACTTGGTACTATCAAACCAGCCCAACTTGGCACTGGTGCCACCATGGGTCTGGTCACCATCCTGCCTATCCTAGCTTTTCAGGAGCCAGCCAGTCACTCCCAGCCATAGGCCCCCAGACACAAACCTCGGCCCGTTTCCCTGGCAATAAAAATAAGCTGCCCCGCTTCTGGATGCCATATTGCAGGACGCACTTTGTATAATCAAACCAGCCCGACATGGCACTGGTGCCACCTCTGGTCTGGGAACCATCCTGCGTATCGTGGGTTCTAAGGAGCCAGCCGGCCACTCCCAGCCACAGGCCCCCAAACACAAACAATGGCGCTTTTCCCTGGAAAACAAAACTCGCCTGCCAACATTTTGATGGCAGATTGCAGGAGACACTTGGTACTATCAAACCAGCCCAACTTGGCACTGGGGCCACCATGGGCCTGGTCACCATCCTGCCTAACGTAGCTTTTCAGGAGCCAGCCGCTCAATCCCAGCCATAGGCCCCGAGACCCAAACCTCGGCCCGTTTCCCTGGCAAACAAAAGTAAGCTGCCCCGCTTCTGGATGGCAGATTGCAGGAGCCACTTCGCACCATCAAAGCAGCCCGACTTGGCACTGGTGCCACCTCTGGTCTGGGAACCATCCTGCGTATCGTGGATTCTAAGGAGCCAGCCGGCCACTCCCAGCCACAGGCCCCCAAACACAAACAACGGCACTTTTCCCTGTAAAACAAAACTCGCCTGCAACTTTTTGATGGCAGATTGCAGGAGCCACTTGGTACTATCAAACCAGCCCAACTTGGTACTGCTGCCACCATGGGTCTGGTCACCATCCTGCCTATCGTAGCTTTTCAGGAGCCAGCCGGTCACTCCCAGCCATAGGCCCCCAGACACAAACCTCGGCCCGTTTCCCTGGCAAACAAAAGTAAGCTACCCCACTTCTGGATGGCAGATTGCAGGAGCCACTTTGCACCATCAAATTAGCCCGACTTGGCACTGGTGCCACCTCTGGTCTGGGAACCATCCTGCGTATCGTGGATTCTAAGGAGCCAGCCGGCCACTCCCAGCCACAGGCCCCCAAACACAAACAACATCGCTTTTCCTTGGAAAACAAAACTCGCCTGCCAACTTTTTGATGGCAGATTGCAGGAGCCACTTGGTACTATCAAACCAGCCCAACTTGGCACGGCTGCCACCATGGGTCTGGTCACCATCCTGCCTATCGTAGCTTTTCAGGAGCCAGCCGGTCACTCCCAGCCATAGGCCCCCAGACACAAACCTCGGCCCGTTTCCCTGGCAAACAAAAGTAAGCATCCCCGCTTCTGGATGGCAGATTGCAGGACGCACTTGGTGCTATCAAACCAGCCCAACTTGGCACTGGTGCCACCTTGGCTCTGGGAACCATGCTGCGTATCGTGGATTCTAATTAGCCAGCCGGCCACTCCCAGCCACAGGCCCCCAAACACAAACAACGGCGCTTTTCCCTGGAAAACAAAACTCGCCTGCCAACATTTGATGGCAGATTGCAGGAGCCACTTGGTACTATCAAACCAGCCCAACTTGGCACTGGTGCCACCATGGGTCTGGTCACCATCCTGCCTATCGTAGCTTTTCAGGAGCCAGCCGGTCACTCCCAGCCATAGGCCCCCAGACACAAACCTCGGCCCGTTTCCCTGGCAAACAAAAGTAAGCTACCCCACTTCTGGATGGCAGATTGCAGGAGCCACTTTGCACCATCAAACTAGCCCGACTTGGCACTGGTGCCACCTCTGGTCTGGGAACCATCCTGCGTATCGTGGATTTTCAGGAGCCAGCCGGCCACTGCCAGCCACAGGCCCCCAAACACAAACAACGGCGCTTTTCCCTGGAAAACAAAACTCGCCTGCCAACTTTTTGATGGCAGATTGCAGGAGCCACTTGGTACTATCAAACCAGCCCAACTTGGCACTGGTGCCACCATGGGTCTGGTCACCATCCTGCCTATCGTAGCTTTTCAGGAGCCAGCCTGTCACTCCCAGCCATAGGCCCCGAGACACAAACCTCGGCCCGTTTCCCTGGCAATAAAAAGTAAGCTGCCCCGCTTCTGGTTGGCAGATTGCAGGAGCCAATTGGTAGTATCAAACCAGCCCAACTTGGCACTGGTGCCACCTTGGCTCTGTGAACCATGTTGCGTATCGTGGATTCTAAGGAGCAGCCGGCCACTCCCAGCCACAGGCCCCCAAACACAAACAACGGCACTTTTCCTTGGAAAACAAAACTCGCCTGCGAACATTTTTATGGCAGATTTCAGGAGCCACTTGGTACTATCAAACCAGCCCAACTTGGCACTGGTGCCACCATGGGTCTGGTCACCATCCTGCCTATCGTAGCTTTTCAGGAGCCAGCCGGTCACTCCCAGCCATAGGCCCCCAGACACAAACCTCGGCCCGTTTCCCTGGCAAACAAAAGTAAGCTGCCCCGCTTCTGGATGGCAGATTGCAGGACACACGTGGTACTATCAAACCAGCCCGACTTGGAATTGGTGCCAACTCTGGCCTTGGAACCATCCTGCGTATCGTGGGTTCTAAGGAGCCAGCCGGCCACTCCCAGCCACAGGCCCCCAAACACAAACAACGGCGCTTTTCCCTGGAAAACAAAACTCGCCTGCCAACATTTTGATGGCAGATTGCAGGAGACACTTGGTACTATCAAACCAGCCCAACTTGGCACTGGTGCCACCATGGGTCTGGTCACCATCCTGCCTATCGTAGCTTTTCAGGAGCCAGCCGCTCAATCCCAGCCATAGGCCCTGAGACACAAACCTCGGCCCGTTTCCCTGGCAAACAAAAGTAAGCTGCCCCGTTTCTGGATGGTAGATTGCAGGAGCCACATGGTACTATCAAACCAGCCCGACATGGCACTGGTGCCACCTCTGGTCTGGGAACCATCCTGCGTATCGTAGGTTCAAAGGAGCCAGCCGGCCACTCCCAGCCACAGGCCCCCAAACACAAACAACGGCGCTTTTCCCAGGAAAACAAAACTCGCCAGCCAAATTTTTGATGGCAGATTGCAGGAGCCACTTGGTACTATCAAACCAGCCCAACTTGGTACTGCTGCCACCATGGGTCTGGTCACCATCCTGCCTATGGTAGCTATTCAGGAGCCAGACGGTCACTCCCAGCCATAGGCCCCCAGACAAAATCCTAGGTCCGTTTCCCTGGCAAAAAAAAGTAAGCTGCCCCACTTCTGGATGGCAGATTGCAGGACGCACTTGGTATTATCAAACCAGCCCAACTTGGCACTGGTGCCACCTTGGGTCTGGGAACCATCCTGCGTATCGTGGATTCTAATTAGCCAGCCGGCCACTCCCAGCCACAGGCCCCCAAACACAAACAACAGCGCTTTTCCCTGGAAAACAAAACTCGCCTGCCAACTTTTTGATGGCAGATTGCAGGAGCCACTTGGTACTATCAAACCAGCCCGACTTGGCACTGGTGCCACCATGGGTCTGGTCACCATCCTGCCTATCGTAGCTTTTCAGGAGCCAGCCGGTCACTCCCAGCCATAGGCCCCGAGACACAAACCTCGGCCCGTTTCCCTGGCAATAAAAAGTAAGCTGCCCCGCTTCTGGATGCCATATTGCAGGACGCACTTTGTATAATCAAACCAGCCCGACATGGCACTGGTGCCACCTCTGGTCTGGGACCATGCTGCGTATCGTGGATTCTAATTAGCCAGCCGGCCACTCGCAGCCACAGGCCCCCAAACACAAACAAGGGCACTTTTCCCTGGAAAACAAAACTCGCCTGCCAACTTTTTGATGGCAGATTGCAGGAGCCACTTGGTACTATCAAACCAGCCCAACTTGGCACTGGTGCCACCATGGGTCTGGTCACCATCCTGCCTATCGTAGCTTTTCAGGAGCCAGCCGGTCACTCCCAGCCATAGGCCCCGAGACACAAACCTCGGCCCGTTTCCCTGGCAAACAAAAGTAAGCTGCCCCACTTCTGGATGGCAGATTGCAGGAGCCACTTTGCACCATCAAACTAGCCCGACTTTCCACTGCTGCCACCTCTGGCCTGGGAACCATCCTGCGTATCGTGGATTTTCAGGAGCCAGCCGGCCACTGCCAGCCACAGGCCCCCAAACACAAACAACGGCGCTTTTCCCTGGAAAACAAAACTCGCCTGCCAACATTTTGATGGCAGATTGCAGGAGCCACTTGGTACTATCAAACCAGCCCAACTTGGCACTGCTGCCACCATGGGCCTGGTCACCATCCTGCCTAACGTAGCTTTTCAGGAGCCAGCCGCTCAATCCCAGCCATAGGCCCCGGGACACAAACCTCGGCCCGTTTCCCTGGCAAACAAAAGTAAGCTGCCCCGTTTCTGGATGGTAGATTGCAGGAGACACATGGTACTATCAAACCAGCCCGACATGGCACTGGTGCCACCTCTGGTCTGGGAACCATCCTGCGTATCTTAGGTTCAAAGGAGCCAGCCGGCCACTCCCAGCCACAGGCCCCCAAACAAAAACAGCGGCGCTTTTCCCTGGAAAACAAAACTCGCCAGCCAACTTTTTGATGGCAGATTGCAGGAGCCACTTGGTACTATCAAACCAGCCCAACTTGGTACTTCTGCCACCATGGGTCTGGTCACCATCCTGCCTATGGTAGATTTTCAGGAGCCAGACGGTCACTCCCAGCCATAGGCCCCCAGACAAAATCCTAGGATTGTTTCCCTGGCAAACAAAAGTAAGCTGCCCCACTTCTGGATGGCAGATTGCAGGACGCACTTGGTACTATCAAACCAGCCCAACTTGGCACTGGTGCCACCTTGGGTCTGGGAACCATCCTGCCTATCCTAGCTTTTCAGGAGCCAGCCAGTCACTCCCAGCCATAGGCCCCGAGACACAAACCTCGGCCCGTTTCCCTGGCAATAAAAAGTAAGCTGCCCCGCTTCTGGATGGCAGATTGCAGGAGTCACTTGGTACTATCAAACCAGCCCGACATGGCACTGGTGCCACCTCTGGTCTGGGAACCATCCTGCGTATCGTGGATTCTAATTAGCAAGCCGGCCACTCCCAGCCACAGGCCCCCAAACACAAACAATGGCGCTTTTCCCTGGAAAACAAAACTCGCCTGCCAACTTTTTGATGGCAGATTGCAGGAGCCACTTGGTACTATCAAACCAGCCCAACTTGGCACTGCTGCCACCATGGGCCTGGTCACCATCCTGCCTAACGTAACTTTTCAGGTGCCAGCCGCTCAATCCCAGCCATAGGCCCCGGGACACAAACCTCGGCCCGTTTCCCTGGCAAACAAAAGTAAGCTGCCCCGTTTCTGGATGGTAGATTGCAGGAGCCACATGGTACTATCAAACCAGCCCGACATGGCACTGGTGCCACCTCTGGTCTGGGAACCATCCTGCGTATCATAGGTTCAAAGGAGCCAGCCGGCCACTCCCAGCCACAGGCCCCCAAACACAAACAACGGCGCTTTTCCCTGGAAAACAAAACTCGCCTGCCAACTTTTTGATGGCAGATTGCAGGAGCCACTTGGTACTATCAAACCAGCCCAACTTGGCACTGGTGCCACCATGGGTCTGGTCACCATCCTGCCTATCGTAGCTTTTCAGGAGCCAGCCAGTCACTCCCAGCCATAGGCCCCGAGACACAAACCTCGGCCCGTTTCCCTGGCAATAAAAAGTAAGCTGCCCCGCTTCTGGATGCCATATTGCAGGACGCACTTTGTATAATCAAACCAGCCCGACATGGCACTGGTGCCACCTCTGGTCTGGGAACCATCCTGCGTATCGTGGGTTCTAAGGAGCCAGCCGGCCACTCCCAGCCACAGGCCCCCAAACACAAACAATGGCGCTTTTCCCTGGAAAACAAAACTCGCCTGCCAACATTTTGATGGCAGATTGCAGGAGACACTTGGTACTATCAAACCAGCCCAACTTGGCACTGGTGCCACCATGGGCCTGGTCACCATCCTGCCTAACGTAGCTTTTCAGGAGCCAGCCGCTCAATCCCAGCCATAGGCCCCGAGACACAAACCTCGGCCCGTTTCCCTGGCAAACAAAAGTAAGCTGCCCCGCTTCTGGATGGCAGATTGCAGGAGCCACTTCGCACCATCAAAGCAGCCCGACTTGGCACTGGTGCCACCTCTGGTCTGGGAACCATCCTGCGTATCGTGGATTCTAAGGAGCCAGCCGGCCACTCCCAGCCACAGGCCCCCAAACACAAACAACGGCACTTTTCCCTGTAAAACAAAACTCGCCTGCAACTTTTTGATGGCAGATTGCAGGAGCCACTTGGTACTATCAAACCAGCCCAACTTGGTACTGCTGCCACCATGGGTCTGGTCACCATCCTGCCTATCGTAGCTTTTCAGGAGCCAGCCGGTCACTCCCAGCCATAGGCCCCCAGACACAAACCTCGGCCCGTTTCCCTGGCAAACAAAAGTAAGCTACCCCACTTCTGGATGGCAGATTGCAGGAGCCACTTTGCACCATCAAACTAGCCCGACTTGGCACTGGTGCCACCTCTGGTCTGGGAACCATCCTGCGTATCGTGGATTCTAAGGAGCCAGCCGGCCACTCCCAGCCACAGGCCCCCAAACAAAAACAACAGCGCTTTTCCTTGGAAAACAAAACTCGCCTGCCAACTTTTTGATGGCAGATTGCAGGAGCCACTTGGTACTATCAAACCAGCCCAACTTGGCACGGCTGCCACCATGGGTCTGGTCACCATCCTGCCTATCGTAGCTTTTCAGGAGCCAGCCGGTCACTCCCAGCCATAGGCCCCCAGACACAAACCTCGGCCCGTTTCCCTGGCAAACAAAAGTAAGCATCCCCGCTTCTGGATGGCAGATTGCAGGACGCACATGGTACTATCAAACCAGCCCAACTTGGCACTGGTGCCACCTTGGGTCTGGGAACCATGCTGCGTATCGTGGATTCTAATTAGCCAGCCGGCCACTCCCAGCCACAGGCCCCCAAACACAAACAACGGCGCTTTTCCCTGGAAAACAAAACTCGCCTGCCAACTTTTTGATGGCAGATTGCAGGAGCCACTTGGTACTATCAAACCAGCCCAACTTGGCACTGGTGCCACCATGGGTCTGGTCACCATCCTGCCTATCGTAGCTTTTCAGGAGCCAGCCAGTCACTCCCAGCCATATGCCCCGAGACACAAACCTCGGCCCGTTTCCCTGGCAAAAAAAAGAAAGCTGCCCCGTTTCTGCATGGCAGATTGCAGGAGCCACTTGGTACTATCAAACCAGCCCAACTTGGCACTGGTGCCACCATGGGTCTGGTCACCATCCTGCCTATCGTAGCTTTTCAGGAGCCAGCCAGTCACTCCCAGCCATAGGCCCCCAGACACAAACCTCGGCCCGTTTCCCTGGCAAACAAAAGTAAGCTACCCCACTACTGGATGGCAGATTGCAGGAGCCACTTTGCACCATCAAACTAGCCCGACTTGGCACTGGTGCCACCTCTGGTCTGGGAACCATCCTGCGTATCGTGGATTTTCAGGAGCCAGCCGGCCACTGCCAGCCACAGGCCCCCAAACACAAACAACGGCGCTTTTCCCTGGAAAACAAAACTCGCCTGCCAACTTTTTGATGGCAGATTGCAGGAGCCACTTGGTACTATCAAACCAGCCCAACTTGGCACGGCTGCCACCATGGGTCTGGTCACCATCCTGCCTATCGTAGCTTTTCAGGAGCCAGCCTGTCACTCCCAGCCATAGGCCCCGAGACACAAACCTCGGCCCGTTTCCCTGGCAATAAAAAGTAAGCTGCCCCGCTTCTGGATGGCAGATTGCAGGAGTCACTTGGTACTATCAAACCAGCCCGACATGGCACTGGTGCCACCTCTGGTCTGGGAACCATCCTGCGTATCGTGGATTCTAATTAGCCAGCCGGCCACTCCCAGCCACAGGCCCCCAAACACAAACAATGGCGCTTTTCCCTGGAAAACAAAACTCGCCTGCCAACTTTTTGATGGCAGATTGCAGGAGCCACTTGGTACTATCAAACCAGCCCAACTTGGCACTGGTGCCACCATGGGCCTGGTCACCATCCTGCCTATCGTAGCTTTTCAGGAGCCAGCCGCTCAATCCCAGCCATAGGCCCCGGGACACAAACCTCGGCCCGTTTCCCTGGCAAACAAAAGTAAGCTGCCCCGCTTCTGGATGGCAGATTGAAGGATCCACTTCGCACCATCAAACCAGCCCGACTTGGCACTGGTGCCACCTCTGGTCTGGGAACCATCCTGCGTATCGTGGATTCTAAGGAGCCAGCCGGCCACTCCCAGCCACGGGTCCCCAAACACAAACAACGGCACTTTTCCCTGGAAAACAAAACTCGCCTGCCAACATTTTGATGGCAGATTGCAGGAGCCACTTGGTACTATCAAACCAGCCCAACTTGGCACTGGTGCCACCATGGGTCTGGTCACCATCCTGCCTATCGTAGCTTTTCAGGAGCCAGCCGCTCAATCCCAGCCATAGGCCCTGAGACACAAACCTCGGCCCGTTTCCCTGGCAAACAAAAGTAAGCTGCCCCGTTTCTGGATGGTAGATTGCAGGAGCCACATGGTACTATCAAACCAGCCCGACTTGGCACTGGTGCCACCTCTGGTCTGGGAACCATCCTGCGTATCGTAGGTTCAAAGGAGCCAGCCGGCCACTCCCAGCCACAGGCCCCCAAACACAAACAACGGCGCTTTTCCCTGGAAAACAAAACTCGCCAGCCAAATTTTTGATGGCAGATTGCAGGAGCCACTTGGTACTATCAAACCAGCCCAAC